>NC_140994.1:148663543-149252161 GCF_052327205.1 Somniosus microcephalus | reverse complement strand
AGTCAGCGCGCGCGTGAACGCCGGCCCGGAGCGCGAGCGAATCGGCGGTCTTGAAGCCGGCTCGGGCGGGGTTGGGGCTCGGGAGGGCGGGAAGGGGGGTGAAGGGTTACCCCGGCAACCGGGCCCGGCCCTCTCTCACAGCCTCAAGCCGGCTCACGCCCGTTCCCGGGGCTTGGCTCCAGCGCAGACCCAGCCGCAATCGGCGGTCTTGAAGCCGGCTCGGGAGGGCGGGGCTCGGGAGGGCGGAGAGTGGGGCTCGGGAGGGTGGGGGGCGGGGCTCAGGAAGGGTTACCCCGGCAACCGGGCCCGGCCGTCTCTCACAGCCTCAAGCCGCTCACGCCCGTTCCCGGGGCTTGGCTCCATTTGCGGCCATGGGCCACTCACCCTCACTCTCTCTCCTTCCCTCTGTCTCTCTCTCCTCCCCCCTCCCCTCTCCCCCGTCCCCTCTCCCCCTCCCTTTCCCCCCCCTCCCCCTCTCCCCTCTCCCCCCTCTCCCCTCTCCCCCACTCCCCCCTCTCCCCCCTCCCCTCTCCCCTCTCCCCCTCTCTCGCCCCCCTGCCTCACCCTCTCTCACCCCCCCTCTCTCTCCCCCCTGCCTCACCCTCTCTCTCTCCCCTCTCTCTCTCTCCCCTCCCTCCCCCTCTCTCTCTCCCCCCTCCCTCCCCCTCTCTCTCTCCCCTCCCTCCCCCTCTCTCTCTCCCCCCTCCCTCCCCCTCTCTCTCTCCCCCTCTCTCTCGGCCCCCTCCCTCCCCCCTCCCTCCCCCCTCTCTCTCTCCCCCTCTCTCTCTGCCCCCCTCCCTCCACCTCTCTCCCCCTCTCTCTCTGCCCCCTCCCTCCCCCTCTCTCCCTGCCCCCTCCCTCCCCCCTCTCTCTGCCCCCTCCCTCCCACCTCCCTCCCCCCCTCCCTCCCTCCCTCCCCCTCTCTTTCTGCCCCTCCCTCCCCCTCTCTCTCTCTCCCCCCTCTCTCTCTCTCCCACCCAGTCTCTCTCTCCCCTCAGTCTCTCTCTCCCCCAGTCTCTCTCACTCTCCCCCTCCCCCAGTCTCTCTCTCTCTCTCCCCCAGTCTCTCTCTCTCTCTCTCCCCCCAGTCTCTCTCTCTCTCTCCCCCAGTCTCTCTCTCTCTCTCTCCCCCAGTCTCTCTCTCTCTCTCCCCAGTCTCTCTCTCTCTCTCCCCCAGTCTCTCTCTCTCTCCCCCCATCTCTCTCTCTCTCTCTCTTCTCCCCCCAGTCTCTCTCTCTCTCTTCTCCCCCAGTCGCTCTCTCTCTTCCCCCCAGTTGCTCTCTCTCTTCCCCTCAGTCGCTCTCTCTCTTCCCCCAAGTCGCTCTCTCTCTTCCTCCCAGTCGCTCTCTCTCTTCCCCCCAGTTGCTCTCTCTCTTCCCCTCAGTCGCTCTCTCTCTTCCCCCCAGTCGCTCTCTCTCTTCTCCAGTCGCTCTCTCTCTTCCCCCCAGTCGCTCTCTCCCTTCCCCCAGTCGCTCTCTCTTCCCCCCAATCGCTCTCTCTCTCCCCCCAGTCGCTCTCTCTCTTCCCCCCAGTCGCTCTCTCTCTTCCCCGAGTCGCTCTCTCTCTTCCCCCCAGTCGCTCTCTCTCTTCCCCCCAGTCGCTCTCTCTCTCTCTTCCAATAACAACATGCCCTCAAAAAAGCCTCGGCACCGCCGGGCACTCCAGGTAGTATATAGATGATAGATAAGAGACATAGGGGGAGATATTCAGTATCGCCCTGTTTGGGGCACCGTTATTGGCCGTGCGCAAAATTTAGCGCCTGACGCTAATTATCGCCTCCGACGGCAAACTTGGCTTTTATCGCCCCTGCAGGTGATTGGAGTGCTAAATCAGGCGCAACACACCTCTCTTAAGGCGCTAAGGCCGAGGAGCGAGGCGCTACCTCAGAGCGTGGGCGCAGCGCAGGTGCTGTCAGTTACCGATTGAACACAGACACACTGGTGCCGGTCAGTTCTTAAAGGGGAGGACCGATCTTGCTCTCCAGCCACACCCTGCACATTGGAGCCTTGAATCTCGGCCTGGACAGACCTGTGGCTAAATCTTGCAGGCAAGGACTATGGAGAGGGCCAGGGAGCGAGCACATCGCTTCAGCGAGCGGGCCTTGGAGGCTCTGGTTGGCGCGGTGGAGCGCAGAAGATCTATACTGTACCCAGAGAGTGGCAGGAGGCCTTTGCCACACGAGTACAGAAGAGTGTGGAGGGAGGTGGCTCAGAGCATCTCCTCAAGGAGCATGGTGACCAGGACCCATCTCCAATGTAGAAAAAAGTTCAACGCCCTCACTCGGGTCACAGAAATCACAGAAATCACAGAAACCGCACAGTGCAGATAGAGGCCATTTCGGCCCATCGAGCCTGCACCGACACATATCCCACCCGATCCCTGTAACCCCTACACCAACACATATCCCACCCTATCCCCGTAACCCCACATATTTTAATCTCCCTAACACTAATGGTCAATTTATCATGGCCAATCAACCTAACCCGCACATCTTTGGACTGTGGTCGTCAGGGTGAGTGGCTTCTTTTCAAAACCTCTCCATCCCTCCACCTCAATCTCACTCTATGGCTAGAGGGCCTTAAAAGCCCCAATGCCCAACACTCAGCCAAGACCTATGGCCCTTTCATCAAACACACACGCACATTCCACACTTTGCATACAGTAAGGGCTATTCAACTATGGGATGCACATCAGGCAAGACCATGGCTGCATACAGTAAGGGCTATTCAACTATGGGAGGCACATCAGGCAAGACCATGGCTGTATATTTACTCAGATGCCGTCCTTTTTCTTGCGGGTCAAGCTATCTCATAATAGGAGACAGCAGCAACGGACGGGTGGAGGGCGGCCTCAGCTGCAACCCCTCAGCGATCTTGAGGTGCGCATCCAGAGGATTGTGGCAAGCCGGGTGATTGGTCCCGTTGCCACTGGAGATGCCAACCCCATTCTCTCCTTCCACTTGTTCCTCACAACACCAGCCTTTGACACTTTCAATCCAACTTACTAAATCGCTGCACTCATTCCTCCCTTGCTGCCACCCTGACCTCACGCTAAAGCCACTCTTGTACCTCCCTGCTTTCAGATGGTGATTCACCATTTGAGGAGACGGGCCCTCAAGCTGCCAGTGGGAGTGAAGCTGAAGATGAGGAGGAAGAGGAAGCCAGAGCATCAGCGCCACCCTCTCCCGAGGAAGCCCATGCCCACACTGGGAACACGCCTTCCCTGGAGGGGAGCAGGGGGGAATGGTCTGATGAGGGTGAAGCTCCAGGACCCAGCGGGCTGCAGCAACGCGATGGGGGTAGGGAAGCTCGGGGGCCTTCTCCCCGGAGGGAGAGTATGCCAGCGAGTCCTACTGCACTGGACGCAGAGGAGGAGCGGCTCATCGCTGAAATGAACACCCAGGCGGTGCACAGGCACACTGAGCTCATGGGTGCAGTGGCAAGGGTGCCCGAATGCATTGAATCACTGGCAAGGAGTGTGGAGCACTTTGCAGTAGCACAGGCGGCTGCCACGCAAATGCTTAGTGCTGCAATGCAGTCACTGGCTGCCATGAGCCCATCTCTGACTGTTCTCATGCAGACTCAGATTGAGGTCACGCGAGCACTGACTGCTGCCACCCTCGCTGGTTCGGACACATTTCCCCAGGGCTCTCACCGCGCTGCAGCAGGCCAGCAATCTGTGCTCCAGCGGATTGCTCCGGATGCTGAAGTGCTGCCCCGTGGGAGTGCCAGTGTGTCGGTCGAGCAGGGAGTTGCTGTCCTCTCTCAAGATGACAGCATTCCTGCTGCCACCACTGTCACTTCTCCGCTGCACTTGCCACTGCCTGTAGGACAGACTGCTGCCGCCCATGCAGAGTTGGTGCAGTCTGCAGCCGGGCCCTCCAGGCCCAGAGCTGGTCGAGGCCGTCCTTCAAGGGCATCTGCAGTCTCAGGTTCTGACAATCAGCAGCCTTCCACCAGCCTTGCTGCAGCCACTGGGGTCCCATTACGGAGGAGCTGCAGGGTGGGAAGGGGGGAAGTGTGCAAGGGAAGGAGATCACCCTCGAGAGGCAAAAAGTAGGAGGTGTGACAAAATGTTGGTCATTTTTTTATTAAAGGCCGAGGCTCGTGGTCAAATTTTTTTTAGTGTTTTGGACAATATCTCCAGGTTGTGAGAGCCAGTTATGTTAATGACTGTTTTTTTTGTGTTTCTTTCTATTAGTTTGTCATGTGGAATTGACACACACAGAGTTTGTAAAACAAAAACATATTTGTATTCAAAATGTACATGTTTGGTCTTTGCAATCATTGTTGCCTTGGCTGGCTTAGGGGTTGCGGGTTGGTTTCATTCATGTTGTTCTCAATGGCAGAAGCCATTTCCTCAGCAGGGGCCTAGAAGCGGCTTGCTATCAGCCATTGACGGACAGCCCTTCCAGCTTCAACATTGTGTGCCTCCCTCCCACCTTGGTGCTGCTGATCATCATCCATCTCATCTTCCTCCTCCTCCTCTGGTGGTGCTCCAATGTCTGGTGGCATTGGCTGGGTCCTGAGGATTGCAAGGTTATGCAGCATGCAGCACACAACAACGAAGTGGGAGACTTCCTCAGGCGAGTACTGCAGGGCTCCTCCAGAATGGTCCAGACAGCGGAACCGTTGCTTGAGCATGCCGATTGTGTGCTCAACGATGTTCCTGGTAGCTTGATGGCTCTCGTTGTACCGCAGCTCAGCAGGGGTGTTGGACGTATGGAGCGGTATCATCAGCCAGGTGCACAGTGGATATCCTTTGTCCCTGAGGAGCCAACCACCTGGGTGATGCAGTGCCTGGAAAAGTTCTGCCACAGTAGTCTGGCGCAGGATGAATGCATCGTGGCTGCTGCCAGGATCGTGGGCATTGACAGCAAGTATCAGCTGTCTGTGGTCACAGACCATCTGAACGATTAAGGAATGGAAGCCCTTTAGGTTGCGGAAATCCTCGGCATTCTCATGCGGAGCATGCAAAGCCACATGTGTGCAGTCAATGGCGCCGTGCACCATGGGGAAGCCCGCTATCCTAGCAAAGCCCATTGCGCGTTCTTGCTGCTTGTCTGGGGTTAAAAGCCAAGTTTGCTGTCGGAGGCGATAATTAGTGCCAGGCGCTAAACTTTGCGCACCGCCAATAATAACGCCCCAAATGGGGCGATAGCGAATTTTTCCCCCATGATACTTACAAGCAAAATATTTACTTTTAGAAGTTTCATCAAATTTAGTCAGGTCTATGAAACCCTGTAATTTCATGTACATTCAGTCAAAGTGTTAATGTTTAAAATGGAAGCTGCAGCTTTGCTAGGTATAAAATAGAAGATGGGTGACTGTCAAGCTGCAAGAAAGGGCAAATGCCATTTGATCAGGAACATAAAGCTGCTTTGATCTTCAAGACCGCCGATTGCGGCTGGGTCTGCGCTGGAGCCAAGCCCCGGGAAATGTATTTCAGTTAATGTGCATTTAACTTCTGATTAGGGGGTACCCTATGTATTTTCCAGTAAACAATTCAATGTGATCGGGTTAATTGTTAGATCTGGACTATGTTAATTGTACGTGGCAGAGAATAAAGATGCAGGTTTCAATTTGTAAGGGACTCAGTGTGCTTACAGAAACTGTTACTCAAACAGTTGGTGGATTAACTTGAACAGTAACACTGCTATGAGACAAACCATTAATATATCAACATGTTTGTTACCGGCTCTTGTCCTTTAAAATTAAGCAGATGAAAAAATACTTTAGAAACACATGCGCTATAGCTCATCAAACCCCTGATCAGCTGGTTGAGCCCTAGTGGCTTGTGGGATTGTTTACTACATATTTCCCCAGTCTGTGAAAAGAGAAGCTGAATACAGATTAGGTGAAGATTTATCCTGCTTTCAGCTTTGTTCAGCATTGTAATGCCTGTCAGACCTATGAGATCTGATGTGTTTTCACTGGACCAATCAGCAGGACAGCTTTTAAACACTTGTTCCTTAGAGGATTATTTTAGACATGGTTTGTTCAATATGTGGGAAGAAAAAAACACTTCAGCACTGTTTTTTTTGCTGGATCCATGGCCTTTGCCGAAGAGGCCATCACAATCATAAAACAACAGCATGAATCATATCTGAATAAAAAGCCTTGTTCATCTTAATATATTCAAATATAAGTTGAATATATTTATGTTTATTGTTTATATTTGTAAAACAGTTTATTATGAATTTTAATTAAACACAATTATGCAGTTGTGTTCTCTTAATCATCTTACACTTGAATGCTTTGTAATTCACTATTATCCTGAAAGTGGCTTTGTTGTGGAGTATGACTGCTCAGTAATCTAAGACAGGCAGATTTCAAAGTGTCTGTTTAAAAACAAATGTGGAAGAAGCCTAATATTTAAAAATTGTTTTCTAGGTTCTAGAAGTAAAACTTGAAACTGTGATGAAGCTTTTGTTTTGTAATTCAGCGAGTAGACAGTTCTTGGCTTACAAAAATATTTAGATAATTATTTATAGAGTTGATGAATTATCTAAATGTAACACAATTGTGTGGTATATTTCTAAACCGTGTTTTTTCTATATTATTCAGTTTTATCAGAGAAAATGCCTTAGCCTTAATATGAGTGACACACAAAAATCCCCAGAATAGACACTAAAGTGTGCACTTGATGGAAAGACCTATCCTATCAGCTCCTTCAGGGGTTTGTTTTGTTTGTTTTCCAAGCAATCAGCCAGGATGATGTAATGTGTGTGTATATGTTTGCCATTGGCCATGCAATCTCTCACAGCAAGCCTTACTGATTTTTTTTTAATGCTGATTCCAATGCAACAGGAATTGTCAAAACTACAGCAATCAATGCACAACATAATAAAAGTAAGGGTGCTAACTAAAGTAAAAGTTTGTCAATATATTGTACCAACTTTCTTGATTGGGTTTAACGAAAATAATTTTAGGATGATATACATCTAGATTTGGATTTGCATTGCCAGAGTAGTATTTTCCCTTTTGTACAATTAATAAGGTTTCTGAGGATTTTTTTTAAATATATATTAGTTACTGGGGTGTGGGCATCCCTGGCAAGACCAGCAACCACTGCAGTCCGTGTGGTGAAGGTACTCCTACAGTGCAGTTAGTGAGGAAGTTCCAAGATTTTGACCCAGCGACGATGAAGGAACGGCGATATATTTCCAACTCAGGATGGTGTGTAACTTGGAGGGGAGCTTGCAGATGGAGTTCCCAGGCGCCTTCTGCCCATCTCCTTCTTGGTGGTAGTGGTCGTGGGTTTGGGAGGCACTGTCGTAGAAGCCTTGGCGTGTTGCTGCAGTGCATCTTGCAGATGGTACACACTGCAGACTCAGTGCGCCAGTGGTGGAGGGAGTGAATGTTTAAGGTGGTGGATGGGGTGCGGATCAAGTGTGTAGCTTTGTCCTAGATGGTGTCGAGCTTCTTGAGTGTTGGAGCTGCACTCATCCAGGCAAGTGGAGAGTATTCCATCACACTTCTGACTTGTGCCTTGTAGATGGTGGAAAGGCTTTGGGGAGTCAGGAGGTGAGACACTTGCCGTGAAATACCCAGCCTCTGACCTGCTCTTGCAGCCACAGTATTTCTGTGGCTGGTCTAGTTAAGTTTCTGGTCAATGGTGATCCCCAGGATGTTGCTGGTGGGGGATTCGGCGATGGTAATGCCGTTGAATGTCAAGGGGCGGTGGTTAGACTCTCGCTTGTTGGAGATAGTCAATGCCTGGCACTTGTGTGGCGCGAATGTTACCTGCCACTTATCAGCCCAAGCTTGAATGTTGTCCAGGTCTTGCTGCATGTGGGCATGGACGGCTTCATTATCTGGGGAGTTGCAAATGGAACTGAACACTGCAATCATCAGCGAACATCCCCACTTCTGGCCTTATGATGCAGGGAAGGTCATTGATGAAGCAGCTGAAGATGGTTGGGCCGAGGTCACTGCCCTGAGGAACTCCTGCAGTGATGTCCTGGGGCTGAGATGATTGACCTCCAACATCCACAACCATCTTCCTCTGTGCCAGGTATGATTCCAGCCAGTGGAGAGTTTTCCCCCTGATTCCCATTGACTTCAATTTTACTAGGGCTCCTTGATGCCACACTCGGTCAAATGCTGCCTTGATGTCAAGGACAGTCACTATCACCTCACCTCTGGAATTCAGCTCTTTTGTCCATGTTTGGACCAAGGCTGTAATGAGGTCGGGAGCCGAGTGGCCCTGGAGGAACCCAAACTGAGCATCGGTGAGCAGGTTATTGGTGAGTAAGTGCCCCTCGATAGCACTGTCACCGACACCTTCCATCGCTTTGCTGATGATTGAGAGTAGACTGATGGGGTGGTAATTGGCCAGATTGGATTTGTCCTGCTTTTTGTGGACAGGACATACTGAGCAGTTTTCCACATTGTCGGGTAGATGCCAGCATTGTAGCTGTACTGGAACAGCTTGGCTAGAGGTGCAGCTAGTTCTGGAGTTCAATCTTCAGCACGACAGCCGGCATGTTGTCGGGGCCCATAGCCTTTGCTGTATCCGGTGTGCTCAGCCGTTTCTTGATATCACATGGAGTGAATCAAATTGGCTGAAGACTGGCTTCTGTGATGGTGGGGCTGTCAGGAGGAGCCTGATATAGATCATCCACCCGGCACTTCTGGCAGAAGATGGTTGCAAATGCTTCAGCCTTGTCTTTTGCACTCACGTGCTGGGCTCTACCATCATTGAGAATGGGGATTTTCATGGAGCCTCCTCCTCCTGTTAATTGTCCACCACCATTCACAAATGGATGTGGCAGGACTGCAGAGCTTTGATCTGATCCATTGATTGTGGGATCGCTTAGTTCTGTCTATAGCATGCTGCTTCGCATATATGTAGTCCTGTGTTGCAGCTTCCCCTGGTTGGCACCTCATTTTTAGGTACGCCTGATGCTGCTCCTGCACTCCTCATTAAACCAGGGTTGGTCCCTAGCTACCTTGATGGTAATAGTAGGGTGAGGGATATGCGAGGTCATGAGGTTACAGACTGTGGTGGAATACAATTTTGCTGCTGCTGATGACCCACAGCACCTCATGGATGCCCAGTTTTGAGCTGCTAGATCTGTTCTGAATCTATCCCATTTAGCACGGCAGTAGTGCCACATAACATGATGGAGGGTGTCCTCAGCCTGATCTTCGTCTCCACAAGGTCTGTGTGGCTACATATGCTGCCATGGACAGATGCATCTGCGACAAGTAGATTGGCGAGGACGAGGTCAAGTAGGTTTTTTGCTCAGTGTTGATTCTCTCACCACCTGCTGCAGGTCCACTGGCACTATGTCCTTCAGGACTCGGCCAGTAGTGGTGCTACCGAGCCACTTTTTGGTGATGGACATTGAAGTCCCCCACCCAGAATACATTCTGTTCTTGCTACCCTCAGTGCTTATTCCAAGTGTTGCTCAACATGGAGGAGTACTGATTCATCAGCTGAGGGAGGGCAGTAGGTGGCAATCAGCAGGAGGTTTCTTTGCCTATGCTTGACCTGAAGCCATGAGACTTCATGGGGTCCAGAGTCAATGTTGAGAACTCCCAGGGCCACTCCCTCCCGACTGTTGACCACTGTACCACCACCTCTGGTGGGTCTGTCCTGCCGATGGGACAGAACATACTCAGGGATTTTGATGGAGGAGTTTGGGACATTGGATGAAAGGTTTGATTCTGTGAGTATGACTATGTCAGGCTGTTGCTTGACTAGTCTGTGGGACAGCTCTCCCAATTTTGACACAAGTCCTCAGATGTTAGTGAGGAGGACTTTGCAGGGTCGACTGGGCCTGGGTGTGCCATTGTCTTGTCCAAAGTCGGTGCCGAGTGGTCCGTTTGGTTTTATTCTTATTATTGTTTTCTGTAGTGGCTTGCAAGGCTATTTCAGCGGGCAGTTAAGAATCAACCACATTGCTGTGGGTCTGGAGTCACTTTTAGGCCAGATTTCCTTCCCTAAAGGACATTAGTGAACCAGCTGGGTTTTTACAACAATCCAATAGTTCTATGGTCACTATTACTGAGACTATCTTGTTATTCCAGATTTATTTAATTAACTGAATTTAAATTCCATAGCTGCCATGGTGGGATTTGAACTCACATCTCTAGATCATTAAGTCCAGGTCTCTGGATTACTAATCAAGTAACATAACCACTATGCTACCATTCCCATTAGAAATGGTAACCCCAGTGCTGGTTGATGAGAGGCAGGCTAGTATAGGGTGAATGACTGTCTGTACCTACGAAGTTGCAGCGAGAATTGCTCTGGATACAGTTATAAAGAAAACTTTCAACAAATTCAGTTGAGCAATGACTTGATCATTAACCCTCATTTTATCACCAAATATCAACTGGTATGAGACAATTCAGATTCACTCCAGCCTAAAGTCAGCAGTATAAACAACAACTTGCATTTATGTAGCGCATTCTACCATAGTAAAATAGCCCAAGGTGCTTCCCGAGAGCGTAATCAGAGAAAAAATCTTTCTGATTGAAAGATACTGGTGTTAAATAGGGAGGTTGTTTTTTTTTTGCCTTTATGTTCTCGACTTTCATGTTGATATGGTCCAACTGCAAGATAGTATGGAAGCAATCTCAATAATCTGCAAACCTTTGCTGTACTTGTGGAAGTGAAAGTATGGCCTGTTGATATCAGCAGGGTTCTATGTCACCTGTCAGGGTTGATATAGCTGGGTTTAATCATGGTAGTGAAAAAGTAAACATGAGTAATGAGTGTTGGAATGCTGGGAGAAAGCACATTGGTACCTCAAATACATTCCCATTTAACACATAATCCATTTCAACCTTCCCTCTGAAAAATCTCATAACCTTACATTTCCCTGTATTAAATTGCATCTGAGGTGAGGTGAGAGTGACTGCCCTTGACATCAAGGCAGCATTTGACAGAGTGTGGCACCAAGGAGCCCTAGTAAAATTGAAGCCAATGGGAATCAGGAGGAAAAAATCTCCATTGGCTGGAGTCATACCTAGCACAAAGGAAGATAGTTGTGGTTGTTGGAGCCAATCATCTCAGCCCCAGGACATTGCTGCAGGAGTTCCTCAGGGCAGGAGTTCTTCAGCTGCTTCATAATGACCTTCCCTGCATCATAAGGTCAGAAGAGGGGATGTTCGCTGATGATTGCACAGTGTTCAGTTCCATTCGCAATTCCTCAGATAATGAAGCAGTCTGTGCCTGCATGCAGCAAGACCTGGACAACAGCTAGGCTTGGGCTGATAAGTGGCAAGTAACATTTGCGCCACACAAGTGCCAAGCAATGACCATCTCCAACAAGAGAGAGTCTAACCATGAGTGCAACTCCAACAACACTCAAGAAGCTCACTTGATCGGCAACTCATCCACCACTTTAAACATTAATTCCCTTCACCACCGGTGCAATGTGGCTACAGTGTGTACCATTGACAAGATGCACTGCAGCAACTCGCCAGGGCTTCTTCGACAGCACCTCTCAAACCTGCAACCTCTACCACCTAGAAGGACAAGGGCAGCAGGCGCATGGTGACATCACCACCTCCAAGTTCCCCTCAAAGTCACAACATCCTGACTTGGAAATATATCACCATTCCTTCATCGTTGTTGGGTCATAATCGTAGAATTCCCTACCTAACAGCACTGTGGGAGTACCTTCACCGCAGAGACTGCAGCAGTTCACAAAGGCAGCTCACCATCACCGTCTCAAGGGCAATTAGAGATGGGCAATAAATGATGGCCTTCCCAGTGGTACCCGAATCCTGTGAATTAATTTTTTTTAATCTGCCATTTCTCCACCCAGTGGTCAGGGTTGTCAGATCCTTTTGAATTTGTGTGAATTGATATTCATCATTTGCCACTGCTACTAATTTGGAATCATCTGCAAATTTGGGCACTTTATACATAATTCCTTCCTCCAAATAATTTATAAAGAATAGAAACAGCAACAGTGCCAACACTGAACCTTGTAGCACTCCACTAGTTACTGAATGCCAACCAGATACCTGCCCATGTACGACCATTCATTGTTGCCTACCAACCAACCATTTGCAAATCTATTTTGATACATTCCCAACTGTGTCATGGGCTTGGACCGAATGTAGTAGCCTATTATGTAGAACAGTATCAAATGCCTTCCTGAAATCCAAGTAGATAACATCCACTGTCTCTCCCCTATCTACTAGGTCTGTCATCTCCTCAAAGAAGTCACACATGATCTCCCACTCCTAAAACCATGCTGTGTAGGATCATCTCATTCCCCTCAAGATGTTTCCTTACATTATCTCATAATTCTTTCAAACACTTTTCCAACAGTGGAAGTAAGGTTAAAGGTCTATTATGTGATGGTTCATCCCTCATCTCTTTATTTTGAAAATGTGAGTCACATTTGCTATTTTCCAATCCTCTGGTCTGTGTCCAGTGAACTCTGAAAAATATCTACACAGGACATGCAATCGTTTGAGCCAATTGCTTCAGAACCCAGGGATGAACGTTGTCAGAGCCAGGAGCCTTATCTACCTTGAACTTCAGCATCCTCAATATCTCTCCTGTAATTCCAAATTTTTCAATCTACATTCACCTTTAAAATGGACCCCCAATTCTAGCATTTCTCAGTATCAACAACGACTTGCATTTATATAGCACCTTTAAAGTCCCAAGGTGCTTCATAGGGGAGTAATCAGATAAAAATTGACAGAAATTTCTTTTGTGAAAACTGTTTGGACAGGACTTCCTCATTGTCATTGTTTAGTGAGTCAACCCCTCTTTACACCTTTTGTTTACTCCTGACATATTTGAAGAATGCTTTACTATTCTGCTTTGTTTCCAGCTAGGTTTTCCTTCTGATCGCTTTTTGCAGCCCTCATGAGTTTCTTGGCATTCTTCAGCCTATCTCTATTGATCTCCCTATCCTGTTATTTAATTTTTTTTGTATGTTTTCTCTTTTTCTAATGCTTTCACAACTTTGTTAGTAAGCCAAACTGGTCTTACTCCATTGCATTCTATTTCTCTGCAGGCTGTTCTATTTATTTCATTCCATTCCATTACACACAATTCCAGTTCATTTATCTTCATTCCACACAATTCCATTTTACAGGAAACTCTTTTTTATCCGGCACCGACTGGACCGACGTGGTGCCGGTTCATCAAAAATTCCGGATAACCGAGAGCTATAGTAAAAGATACGGAGAGCTGAGAGCTCCGTATAAAGCAACAAACCCTGTTGCTTAGCAACAGGTGCAGAACAATGTCCACAAGTTCCAAGCATCTCTGTAGCTTAGCAACAGCTGCAGCCACACCCGATTGCACAGCAACAGATCGAGGAAGGCAAGTAATATGAAGTAAAACTTACCTGAACCTACTCCTGAATTTTGCCAGTTAACCGAGATTTACGGTTATTTAGGTGCCGGTAAATCGAGAGTTTCCTGTACTCAATTCCCTCTCACTCTGTTCCATTCCACTTTTCTATACTATTCTATTCTATACCATTCTTGTCTATTCTTTTCCATCCCTCCCCATGCCACCTATTCTGATTTTTTGTGTAAGAATTCCTACTTACATTGTCCTTTTTTGTGATACAAACATTGCAATTATATCAAGGAAGGCACATTGGTTGAAGAGGTTTACTTCAATATTTACATCCCATCACTTTTTTCATTAAAACAATACAGATTACAGGGTGATATGATAGAAGTGTTTAAAATTATGAAAAGCATAGGGTACAGAGAAGCAGTCTGGTTCCAGTAGTTGAGCGCTCCACAAGAGATGCAAAATTAAATGCTAGAGATTTAGAATGGAGGGCAAGAGAAACTTCTTTACACTGAGTTGTTGACTATTCCAACATACTCCTGGCTTGCCTCCCACCTTCTACCCTACGTAAACTTAAGGTCATCCAAAACTCGGCTACCCCTGTCCTAACTCGCACCAAGCCCCGTTCGCCCATCCCCGTGCTCGCTGACCTACATTGGCTCCCGATTAAGCAGCACCTCGATTTCAAAATTCTCATCCTTGTTTTCAAATCGCTCCATGGCCTCACCCCTCCCTATCTCTGTAATCACCTTCAGCCCCACAACTCCACCCTGAGATATCTGCGCTCTTCTAATTCTGCCCTCTTGAGCATCCGATTATAATCGCTCAACCATTGGTGGCTATGCCTTCTGTTGCCTAGGCCTTAAGCTCTGGAATTCCCTGCCTAAACCTCTTCGCCTTGCTACCTCTCTTTCCTCCTTTAAGATGCTCCTTAAATAAAACCTACCTCTTTGACCAAGCTTTTGGTCACCTGCCCTAATTTATCCTTATGTGGCTCAGTGTCAAATTTTTTGTCTTATAATACTCCTGTGCAGCACCTTGGGACATTTTACTATGTTAAAGGCGCTATATAAATACAAGTTGTTGTTGTTGTTGTTGTTGTTGTTGTTGGAGTTGGCAGGCTGTGGAATTCCCTTCCAGGGTAATTAGTTGACACAGAATGTCAACATTCAAGGCTAGATTAGATAGTTGGATGACAGAAAAGGGGACAAAGAAATACAGGAGCAGAGTGAGTAAATGTGGTTAGGACTATTTGCTAATGTGGAGGGTAATTGCTGGCAGGAACTGGTTGGGTTGAATAGCCTGTTTCTGTTTTGTAACTTCCATGTGTGCTCTCAGATGGACGACAGTCCCCTTTCTTGTTTCATTTTGTCTTAATCAAACCTTTCCACAAAGGAACGCTGTTAATAAGAACGCATTTTAAAAATCTGGACAAATCTAAGATTGAGTATTTAACCACTTACAGTACTTATTTCTAAAGCAATTTATGTCTGTTCTGCAACAGATTACAAAATAAGTGGTCAGAAGCACACACTTCAACACAGTGTGTTTGGACATACATCCCCACAATCACCACCTGCTCCATTCATTTTACAATGCTCCTATGTTGGATATCAATCTTTATTATATATGGACCTGTATAGTCTGGATGGTTGGAAAGAGTGTTTTGTCATAGATCTGAGTGTTGCAATTTCTGAATATATTGTGGTAACATGTATAAAACTGGTAGGGGATTTTATATTCCATTTTAAGGTTCTTAGTTGAAATAGGTTAACCTAATGATACTAGTTTTTCACTAAATAATGTGAAACTAGAGACACTGAGACAACGTTTATTTTATAAAAAAGTTTATTTGCAACATTGCCAATATGTTTACAACAGGACAATCTCTTACAGTTTAACAAAAACTCAATCATAGCACTGCAGTAGATGAAGGTAGCAGCTGCCAGTACTTTACATCCACTACAGGAAGCTTGCACTGTTCATATAAGTGCAATATACTGTACTACATTAGAGCAAGTCCAGCATGCCCATACAAAATAGTTCAATTGAACAGTGCAATCAAATACAGTGCAAAAATGTGCAAACATGTAACAATACTGAACATCAGTAAAATAAAAATCACAGAACTTTTAAACTCCATATTAACCTAGTAACCACTTGCAGCTAAACATCTTAGTAATGTAGTGTATCTGATGCTTCAACTTATTACTTTCTTCATCACCTCATCCTGACGAAAAGTTTACACATGTTTCATGCCCTTCATTTCCTTTCCCCGGGTTCTCCCCCATGCACTTTGCACTCTCTGTACCATCACCACATGCTTTCATCCATAACCAAAAATATCTACTTCTAGCAGTGGTATCAGTAAATAAGGACACAAATGTGAAAAATACATAAGTGTGAAATTCCATTGAGTACCCTCTGCTTACTGCACTGCTCACTTTAGCATCCGATTCATTAAGTAGACATTGTATATACAATATTCTGAATCCTTCAAAAATAATTAATTAGTGAAATTCAAGTTATTAACATTCATTGTAAGAAACTGTAGCAACTTGTGCATGAGCATATTTAGAGAAATACTTCCGTTGCAGGCTTGGTAGCACCCATTAAGTCTTAATAGACCGCCAGTCAGAGAATCGTCACCACAGAAACTCAAAGATCTAGTTTGGCACTCGATCAGCATTCTTCAACAATTGGTCCTACAGAAGAATACAATTTTCTTTTGACCAATCTAAAGCCTGGACTAAGTTTCAGCACCCTTCTTGATGCATGTGTGAAGCAGGTCCCTATGGAGAAGAAATCCCTCAGACTGGGCCAGGTGTTGTTATCCTGTTTAAAGACTAGAGTCAGTTCAAAGGTAGGAATGACACTGCTGTCATACACAATTCTGCCCAGTTTCTTACTTGTGTTCTCGTGCTCCAAATTAACATAGATCACTGCACCACGCAGTCCACAGGGCTCACTGGCAGCCATTCGAAGTACATCTTGGGCTATTCTCCTGCTCATGTACTGGGGGATCAAGAGCTCCTGGCAGTGCAGCTGGGATTTCTTCGAAGTGGACAGGCAGTGCTCTATCTGCTTAGCTAGATGCTGGCATGTCCTCTCTTCCAAAAATTCCTCCAGAAAAATAAAGTCATTGCCAGATTGATTCAGGAAATATGTATCTGAAAGGAAAGTAAACTTGTATGAAAATCTTTGAAATTTAGTATTTTCAGATAATCTGTGTGGAAACAGGGATACATTTAGAAATATGGATCTTACTTATCTAACAATTTTTCAACTGGAAGTCAATAATTGATTTCAATATTCTAAATCTCACACCCTCAGCCAAAACCAATAAAGATTGGTGTGGAACTAGTTTCAATAAAAGTAATATCCACCAATATTGATCACATTTGATGATCTTCAAATGATATCCTAATGGAGAGAAGAGTCAGATTCATTTGTTGTTGCCATTTTTAAAGGGTAATTATTATTTCATGGCATCTCTATATACAAAAGGGCAACAATTATACAATTACCAACATGGCACATTCCCAATTACATTTTTTTCTTGCCAAGATATGAAGACTTTTTTTTAAAGTAGTTTACATTGCTGCACAAATGTTCCCTATCGGTCAACAG
Source organism: Somniosus microcephalus (assembly GCF_052327205.1). NCBI lineage: Eukaryota > Metazoa > Chordata > Chondrichthyes > Squaliformes > Somniosidae > Somniosus > Somniosus microcephalus. The sequence goes on along the minus strand of NC_140994.1, from coordinate 149,235,242 downwards.
TGACGCTGCAGTATTAAGCAGGATATTTATGGATATTCCCAAAAAGACAATACATTTCAATAAGGCATCGCCATATATTTAATTAATTTTGAGTTTAGTTACATTCTGCTATGGACCATCCATTTAACAACTACACAGTAGTCTTTATTCCCTCTTAAAAGTTGCTCCTCAAAATGACTAGCATGGATCATTAATCGCTATCTCCAGAATACTGAAACTGTTGACATTAATATTGCAATTCATTTTTACAGCATTTAGAATGATATATTTCATCGCTTCTCTATGTGAAGCGGTTGACATTTATTATTGTGCAATTGCGATACAACCTTTATTCTGAGTTCTCGATTCTAGAATAGCGGTGATGTAACTGATTAATTTGAATCGGAATTCAGATTGAAGATGTTTATAGAAAAAAAGAGAAAAAAAAGCACGTTACTTCACAGTAAGTTTTTCCAAAAAGAAAAAAAAGCTCTCTAAACGAAACACGCAAGGGTCCCATAATTATGTTTTCAGGATTGTAGAAAGTGACTAAAACAGTTCATCCATCAGAATAGGTCAATTGCTAATTTGGCATGGTTTAGAAAAAGCATATATAACTGACAGTTTCAGGGGTTCTTTATGAATTCTACCGAAGATGCAAAGGCTTTAATCACTTAGTATCGACTTGTTGCAATAAGTCCCATCAAGCACAAAACGACACAGCAACCCCATCAGCTCACCTGATCCAGGAATAAGGCTTTCATCTTCTATGCTATAATGTCTCTCAAAGGGGCTTTCACCATGTTTTTTCTTTGAACTTGTTACCGCTTCGCCAGCGAAGCTATGGTGAAGGAGTTTCTTCATCAACTGGACCACACTATCCCCCTCATCGCCGGTAGGACTCGTCCTTGTACTGTAAGGACTCGTGCCCCCGAAAGTCTGAACGTACATCATCACCATCACTGCGCAATAATAAGTGTCCCACCAAAATCCCACAGCCGGTTCCTCCCCCCCAGCTCGCTGACAGTACCGAGTGCGAAGCCGGACCGGCTACGGCCACCGCTTTGTACTCGAACATTGCATCAGCTGTTAGGAGGCACATGATCTGATGTCAAAAGAGAAGTGGCCAGACCCCTCGCACTCATTGGCTCTCGGGCCAGAATTGATACAGTGTACAACCAATGGGAGAGTAGTCACTATGTGCCACGATGAGCCCTGGATACGAAGGAGGAGCCGCTGAAACTCTTCGTCCTGACCGCAGTAAGGTGGTGGAACCTAAGCTTTAAACCAATCAGCTAAGCGTATATTCTCTTTAGTGTCATTTTATATGAGAACAGAGTCTCCTTTGTACATATGATTGGGATCAAAGTGACATTATTTATGTCCACGCTCTCCAATGTGTTTTTGATATTTGCATGATATTGATTAGTGAATAATAAGCAGATCTGAAATAAATAGCTTTAAAATGAATTGTGCCTTTAACATCGTTTAACTAAAAACATATCAGATGTCAACAGAACTGTCCCATACAATCGAAATCATTCGGATCTTTTAATTAATATTTGTCCGGTATACAATTGCGGATTATCTCTAATTCTGAGGAAACATTTAAACTTTTCATTTAACTTAATTGTTTTTGGTCGTTTTGTTGCTAACTATTGGAGTAAGATTGGTGCTTTAATGTTATAATGCAGTTATTCCATCACTTACAGTGACTTATTTTCTATACTGTAACTTTTCTGAACAATATAATTCCTATCTATTGGTGAATGTACTGAACAACACAGGTATAAATAATAAGGCAAGTTTAAATTCCATCTGTTTGATTTTTCGATATTAGTTTTTATTTTGTTCTTGGGAATGTGAACAATGCTGGCAAAGCTGCATTTAGTTTATGTCCCTACTTGCTCTGAGGTGCTCGTGGGCCTTCTCCTTGAACCACTGCTGTCCTTGTGCTAATGGTGTTCCCCTGATGATGTTAAATAGGGAATTCCAGGATTTTGACCAGCAACAATGAATAAATGGTGGTAGATGTCCAAGTCAGGGTGATGTGTAACTTGGAAGGAATGATGTTCCTATGAAGTTGCTGCTCCTGTCCTTCTTGGTCATAGAGGTCTCGGAGCTATGGAGTACTGTTGAAGTTAGCTTGGCAAGTTGCTGCATTATATCCTGTAGATAGTAAACACTGCAGAGAGAGTATGCCGGTAGTGGGGGTGTAGATATTCAGTTAAGACCAAGGATGCCAATTAAGCAGACTGCTTTGTCGAACTTTGTGACGATTGTTGTGGCAAGTGGTAGTATTCCATCACACACCTGGCTTGAGTATTGGAGATGGTGGAGTGGTATTGAGGGATCTGGAAGTGAGCCACTCATTACAGACTCCCCAGTCTCATCAGTAAACAGCCCCACTGCTAAACTTATGACCAAGGGTAGATGATTGATGAAGCAGCTGAAGATGGCTGGGCCAAGGACGCTGTCCTAAGGAACTCTGGCAATGATGATTGACCACCAACAACTACGGCCATCTTCCTGTGTATGAGGTTAGACTCCAGCCACTAGAGTGTTTTCACTTTCGTGATTCTCGTTGACCTCAGTTTCACTAAGGCTATTTGGTGGTATACTTGGTGGTATGCTGCCTTGAGGTCGAGGAAAGTTATGCTCACTTCTCCTCTTGCATTTAGTTCTTATGTCCATGTCTGGATTAAAACTGTGAAGAAGTCTGAAGCTGAGTGGTTCTAGCAGAATTTGAACTGAGCATCAATGAGAATGATATTTGCTTCATGGGACTATTAATGACTTCAATTGCTTTGCTGATAATTGGAAAGAGGTTGATAACTCAAATGAGTGTGTTACCACTGAGCCAAGTTACTTGACCGAGTATGGCACCATGTAGCCACCTGCTGAGTATTTCCAGCATTTTAAAACTGTGGCTACAAGAGCAAGTCACAGGCTGGGTATTCTGTGGCGAGTGACTCACCTCCTGACTCCCCAAAGCCTTTCCACCATCTATAAGGCACAAGTCAGGAGTGTGATTGAATACTCTCCACTTGCCTGGATGAGTGCAGCTCCAACAACACTCGAGAAGCTCAACACCATCCAAGGACAAAGCAGCCCGCTTGATTGACACCCCATCCACCACCTTAAACATTCACTCCCTCCACCACCGGCGTACCGTGGCTGCCGTGTGTACCATCTACAAGATGCATTGCAGCAATTTGCCAAGGCTTCTTCGGCAGCACCTCCCAAATCCGCGACCTCTTCCACCTAGATGGACAAGGCCAGCAGGCGCATGGGAACACCACCACCTCCAAGTTCCCCTCCAAGTCACACACCACCCTGACTTGGAAATATATCGCTGTTCCTTCATCATTGCCCACCTTCTCAAGGGCAATTAGTGATGGGCAATGACGCCTTTGCCAATGACGCCCACATCCTATGAACGAATATAAGAAAAAAAATCTGTTTTTATACCCTTTTTTTAAACAACAATTCGGCAGTTATAATGTTTTAATAAGAATGAGCTCTTGCAAACTCTTCCATGCTTTCTATGTACTTTAATATTTTCTGAATACCTTGGAAATAACTTCCATTTTTTGCGCTTTTAATATTATGCTCATTTCTATTCTTTTCACGAAAGCATCGCACAATTTCCTTTGGAAATTCGAGATAGAAATTACCCTTAATCTTCTGTATAAAATCGTATTTCGCCTATTTTAAACAATGGATTGTAAAAGCTCAGATGCAGTGACCTCTCTCTGTTCAGTTCAGTTTCCATGGGCATTATAATGCAGTACACGCTCTAACCACACTGGATTTATAAACCAGCGATGTTTTTTGCACGTCTATCTGTTACGTGACAACAGGGCTGCATCTGCAGTGGCTGCGGCATTTTAAATGTAACCTTGGCTGGCTGCCAGCGTGATGAGCAACATCACGTCAGTGCGACCGAGTTGCCATATTTCATCACTTTCTTAAACCGTCCTATTGTAGACTGAGCAGGAGGAACAAAGAAAAGAAAAAGCTGCAAGCAAGTCATATGTACCGTCCAAGTATACGGCGCTGTTAGGAAAGCAGCCTTTATTGGGCGGTGTTAATCGGCCATTCACTTGCGATCGCAATTTTATTTTAAAAAGTAAGAATTGGACTGGCGGTGCGCCGGGTATTTTTGTTTCCGGATTCGCTCGCCAAGCCTCCCCGTTAACATTTTTCGCGCATCCCTGGAGACTGCGGCCAGGGAGATAATAAATAGTTGCAATCGTAGGGTGCAGAACAACTGTTCGTATTAACACCACCCCCCCCCCAAAAAAAAGTCGTGGTGGAGGACTCCAGCATTGGGCAGTCTATTTGCCTATTTTACAGTTTGCAACATTGATGTGTATTCTCTGTCTTTTTTGTAACTGTACAAAGCCCCAAATTTACAAGTATAAAGCTGAACTGTAGTCAAAAGAGTAGAGGACAGTACAGGTCAGAGGTTAAACTGTACAGTGATCTAACCAGACCATATTTTGAGTATTGTGCTGGGTCACTGGTTACCTGGGCACTAGGGCCGGAATTTTCCCATTGGGGAGCGTGCGGGCTTGGGGGCGAGTCGGCAGTAAAAAGCGCAGAAATTGACAGCGCGTTGGGAACCCGCCGTCATCCTGCCGACTTACACCTTTCACTGGGACACGTTTCGAGGCGCGCCACGGACTCGCTCGGGAGAGGCGGGCGACCTCATTGAGGTTGTTAACATTTACAGACCCTTAACTGCCTTGTCAGGTTTGAACTTCAACTGGTTGCCCACAGGACTCATGCACCTCGAGAACCTCGCCTGTGAGGGGGAGGCTGAAGCTCAGTGGCCATTGTGCGAGTTCATTAAGTGACAGCTGGAAAATGCACATAAATACACACACCTTACACCTGCTTCCTTGCTTAAGGGAAAGGCTCTGGTTGACACCATTTGGTGCAGAGATTTAGCTTTCAGGAGTTTGCAGGTGATTTCTGCAACCTCAGAAGCCACTCTCACCACATTGCTAGTCACTCCCAGTACATTGGAGGATTGTGTCTCTGATCTCCACTTTACCTGCCATCTATTAGATCAGCATGGGTGCCACTTATGCTGTCTTACCTTGGACCTCAGAATCAGACTAAGATGAGCCCCAGCACCAACACCAGCCACAGCAACCACACCAGCTGCCTTTTCCTCACTGACCTGATGCTCCACAGGAGAGAGGGGATCAGCACAGGCTGCACTGCGCCGGCGGTGATACCCCTCAACACAGGGTATACAGGCAGAGGATGAGCTTCCTCAACATGATTGTGCAGCAGTGCTTCAGGAGGCTCAGGCTATTGCGCCAGGTCATCGCAGGCATTTGTAGCTTGTTGGAACAAGACCTGCTGCTAAGTGGACCTGGTGGACATGCCTTACCAGTGGCTGTCAAAGTCACCACCACCCTCAACTTCTTCGCCTCAGGCTCCTTCCAGGGATCTACAGCAGACATTTCCAGGATCTCGCAGTCGGCCGCCTACAGATGCATCACCCAGGTGACCGATGCCATGTTTCACAAGTCAGCTACTTAAGTAAACTTTGCCACTGATGAAGCCAGTGTTACTGAGCGGGCGCTCGGCTTTGCAGCTCTGGCTGGCTTCCTACAGGTGCAGGACATCATCGACTGCACACATGTGGCCATCAACGCACCCCCACATCACCCAGGAGTGCTTGTGAACCGCAAGAGCTTCCACTCCCTCAATGTGCAGCTCGTCTGCAACCATAAAAAGATAATCATGCATGTGTGCACCAGATTCCCTGGCAGCAGTCAAGACTCTTTTGTGCTGCGCCAGTCCACCCTCCCTCAGCTCTCTGCACCTCCTGCTACCTGGGAAGGGGTTTTGTCACTTGGAGTGAATGGTGAGACATTACTTAGCCTCGAGCAATGGGGGTTTGGTTGACAGGAATGGCTTGGTCAGTGTAGGACTGCTTTGTGGTGTTGGGGGGGGGCAGGGGGAAGTTGGTATAGCATCTGGGAGCTATATGGGTGCACTGGTGCAAGTTAAGTAAATCGTGCCATTATGAGGCCATCCCAGGCCTCCCGGGCAGCAATGTGCGCCACTGCTGATGCCATCTCCACCTCAGGTTCCTCCTCCTCCTCCAAACAAACTTACCAGCTGGCTGCTTGATGTGGTTGATGGCACCTTTGAGGAGGCCAAGAAATGAGGCCGAGGAGCGTTATAATGACAGCCACATGTCCATCAGATGTGTCATAGAGCAAGCAATCAGCATGCTGAAGATGTGCTTCAGATGCCTTGACAGATCTGGAGGAGTCCTTCAGTATGCACCAGCCAGGGTCTCCAGAATCATCGTCATATGCTGTGTGCTACACAACATTGTGCAGCAGCAAGGATTGGAGCTGCAGGAGGAACAAGGTGCAGAGCGCACAGTCACTTTGGAGGAGGAGGAGGAACCTGAGGTGGAGATGGCACCAGCAGTGGTGCACATTGCTGCCCGGGAGGCCTGGGATGGCCTCATAATGGCATGATTTACTTAACTTGCACCAGTGCACCCATATGGCTCCCAGATGCTGTTCCAACTTCCCCCTGCCCCCCCCCCAACACCACAAAGCAGTCCTACAATGACTAAGCCATTCCTGTCGACCAAACCCCCATTGCTCGAGGTTAAGTAATGTCTCACCATTCACTCCAAGTGACAAAACCACTTCCCAGGTAGCAGGGAAAAATGGACAAGATGGGTTGGTGGTGCAAAGAAATAAATCTATGTGCATCATAAATAGAACTGAAACTTAACACTTACATTTTGGCAAACACCCATGTACATACCCTTATGCATCTACGATTGTGCCTTTTCTTTTCCGTGTGCTTCTAGGAGGTGCAACCCCTGTGGCTTCAGCAGAGGTAGAGGCAGGCTGTTCACTTCCCTGCTGCGACTGCTTTGACACTTTTGGTGGACGTCTTCTGGGTTTTAGGGCCCGTGAGGGCCCCGCCTAAGACTGCTTCTCCTGCAACTGTGCAGGGGCAGACACAGCCATCAGTATCCGAGGCAGCATGTGGGGCTCTGACTGAGGGGGAGGCAATAGGGGAGAAGTGGGAGCGCTTTGAGCAGAGCCCCCACTTAGCTTCATCCCTCTCATGGGCCACCCGCACTTCCTTGCTAGCAAGGAGCTGGAGAGCACCCTGCTGCACAGTCATAGGGTGATGAAAGCCCAAGTCTAGGTTGGTATCCCTCTTCAAGAGGAGGTCAATGAGAGTCTGCAAGCTGTTGTTCACAGCAAGCATGTTCTCATTGGACTGGCGCATTTGCTGCTCCATGCAGGTGGCCACCGTTTCCATGGAACAGCACATCATCGCCATCGCCTGCAAGATGGTGGTGCTCATGTTAGAGGTGGACTCCTCCATTCCCTGTACAGTTGCACACATCATGACTGCAAAAGCTGCCAGTGCCTCGTGCATTTATTGCTACTCCTCCAAGATCACCAGTTTTCTCGTTGGCCCCCAAGGTTCAGCATCTGCATGCAACTGAGCAGAGCTGGGAGTGTCCTCCGCCCTCCGGCAAGGACTCTTCACTGCTGTCCCTGTCTCCACCATCTGCTCTTGCTCACTTATGATGTGTGAGACACCAGGTGACAACACTACTCTATCTCTCACTGGACCCACCGAGGTGTGCATATCTGCGCTGGCACTCGGTGCGCATTGGTCTGGTGATGGTGCACCCTCAGAGAGTGGAGCTTCCTCCTCCGACTGGACAGTGGGTCGGGGTGGGGGGAAGGGGCACTTGATGGACCTATGGGAGAGTAAAGACATGAATTAGAAATGTAATGATAAGAATGCATGACGTTACCATTATGCACATGATGACATTTCACTGGCAGCTGACATCAAGTCACCATGAGTGACTGCTGTATGCCATGTGGTTGTATGATATTTAATTCTGTCACCAGGTTGCTGGGAGGTCCCCCTCTCTCTATCTTCCACCTCCAGCAGCTTTGCAACTCCAGTGATTTGCAGCACCTCTTCCTCTGCTAGAGTCAAGTTGGTGTAAATTGGAGGGCCACCTCCGGTTCGCTGCCTCTCCCAGTTCTGGGCTCTCTTCTGCAAGGAGGGAAAGAAGAGAACTTTGAGTCAGAGTGATAGAATGAGTGTAAGGAATGGATGGGTTACATCTGTAGAGGGTGACTATGAGGGAGTGGCGTGATATTGCCAAATGGCCTTCTTCTGTGATGTTATTTCCTATGATTGCATTAGGATGAGGGTGAGTGTCAGTGGTGGTGAGTCAGATGGTGATGTGAGTAGGTGCATAGACAGTGAGGGAGGTAGGTCAGTGTGAGGATTGACATGCAGGAGTAGGCTTGGGAACACAGAGTGATGGGGTTGAGGTGACATGCATATCAGGATGTAGTTGAATGTGGCATTGCACTCACCTTTCCTGACAGCATGAGATCATTATATCTTTTCCGGCACTGGATCCAGGACCGCCTCACTACATCCCCGCTACTGACCTCCTCCACGATCTCCAGCCATGCCCTCTTGGTCTCACTGGAAGGTCTCTTGTGCCCATCCCCAGGGAACAAGATGTCCCTAAGTGCTCGAACTCCCTGGAGCAGGACTTCCAGGGAGGAATCAGAGAATCTGGATGCTACCATTTGCCACTGGGACTGCATGCTTCTCTCAAGCCTCAGATGGAACATCTTTACTTTCTGAACAGCCACACCTCTGCCAAAGAGCTCTGATCCTTCTTCAACAACCTTCAGGTGTGATGTGTGGAAGGCCCCTTTAAATATCTGACCTCAAGACGAGTCATCGATGCCGTCATCATACCCGATTCATTTAATCGGCCGGCAAACCCGCAGACCTAACTCTATTGATCCAATTCAGTTATATACAAGGTAGACAGCACGCTGCCGAGTGCTGCATGAGGCCGACCCGCTACGTAGCACTCGCACACCCGGCCCGCCTCACAGGTAAAAATTCCAGCCTAGGTATACGTTCAGCCCTGCATGTAATGGAAAGGAGAGCCAAAATACTAATCCCTACTGTCAGAGAACTGAGTTATTGTAGGGGGTGGCGGGTGTGGCGCATGCGCCCAGTCAGTTATGCCCCTGACTGTTTGTGAGCGGTTCGAATCGCTCCCACGCCCCTGGGTTCTAGACACCGGGCTTAGGTACAGGCAGCGATACAGAAAACTCGAGTAGACAGGTAAGTTTGGATGTAAGCAAAAACCAAGATTTTATTGAACAGGAAAGATTAATACAGTCTTAAAAGAAGTTACCACTATAACATTACAGGCAAATGCACTTATACAGGGAATGGGGAACACACGGCACATCGAGGGAAAACAACTATCTTAACAATCCCCTTATCCTTATCCCACCCCCTATACCTAACTAGATTAAGCTATGAGGGGTCAGAATCTATGCTCACCAATCAAAAACGGGGTTTGCTCAATTCAAAACAGCGGTTGGGTTCGGGGTTCGCTCTTGGTGCTCTCTGGAGCCTGCCGTCATCACGTGGTCTCCGGGTGCTGCAAGGGCGTTGTCCAGGTTCGAGTACCCCAAAGTCAAAGTCTCTGTTTGGGTACTTTACCTTGCAGGGATGATTCTTCGTCGACAGCTGCCAGTTTGAGTTAGTGTGCAGATATTCGAAGGTCGGCCGAGGCTGAAGGCCCGATGATTCAAAGCCTCCCCTCGTTTGGTCTCCTCCAGCCGGTCTGCCCCTCGGTGGTTTTCCCTTCTCCCCTCGTCGCGTCCCGCTTCGCCTGGCCTGAATCTGTCCATGTCCGCCCGACCCGGTGCCGGGGCAGTTCCAGATGGAGTGGGAAAAGGGCACGGGCAAAGGCCAGGAGGTAAGCGTGGGACGGGGAAAGAGCGGCAGCCACGAGGGCGAGGGGCCCGAGGAGCAGCACCAGCACACCAACCAACGAACTCTACGGACCTCCTCCGAACGAATGAACTAGCTGCCCCAACTCAATGCTACCCGGGGCCTTCAATTATACCTTCGTCGAAAACCCTTATCTTCGCGCCAAATCAGGTTAGTTCTTTGTTTTAATTTTGGCGGGCTAGTTTAAAATAATGGTAGCAATTCATACTAACGGTTTTTAGATGGCCGGTAATCACATCTACCGGCCCGATAATTGACTTGTATTGTCCTGAAAGTTCCTTGATAGGCTTGTCCAGCCTCGATGGCTGTGTTAATCTGTTTCCGATAATGTATGCAGACTGTTTGATGGCCTTAACTATAGGCCTAAACTGCAATTAGATCCGTCTCCAATTCAGTCTAATGCATAATTCAGAGTCCTGTCTCGTTCCAAAACACAAAGTTTCTCTTCACAGAAAACCTGCAGCCTTAGTTTTGATTTCTCCCAAGCTGTCTGCACTGCAGAATCCATTTTGGAATCCCACAGGCTTTCTGCCACGAGGCACGGACGCCATCTTGGGTACCCTTTCCAATTTTAAAATGTCCATGCAGGGTCCCTTTTGTTGATAATAACCTTCGGGGAGATGCAGAAATTTTGCAAATCTTACAGTCCCCCCTGTGATACTAAAACTTGCTTGAAGTATCATACTTTTAAAAGTGAGCAAAATTTTTCTGACCCTCCATAGGGAGAGGGGGAATTTCATAGCCAAAGTGCGCTACGTACTTTTGCAAGTTCGTAAAATTCTCCTTCACAGTGAGGTGAACAGTGAAGGGTTCAGGAATGGGGACAATTTGCTCCTGGACCACTTGAACTTCTGCCCTGGGTTTTAAACAGAAACTGCTGTCACTAACCGGACACCAGCTATGCTGTCCATGCTGGCAGTGGGACACGCCGGTGGTGACACAATATGTCCCACCCCCTATATATGCTACCTGCGGGGGAACATGGCCTTGTGCCATTGCCTCCATGGTACAATTTATAGGCTTCGCGTCAGCAGCTCTGAACCCACACTGCGGTCTTGAAAAAGCATTCAACTGCTGGGGACACAGGATCATGTGTCCTCTCCGGCTCCGGCACTCTGAGAGGTTAGTACCTGTCATAGCGTGCTCCCACTTAATGACGTAAGGCGGGACCGCTGTGAAACGAATGTGCACCCCCTTGAATGACTCCAATGTTCTCAACCTTGTATGCCAGTGCGGGTCGGGCTGTCCTACCCATGACCGGCATCCTAACTTGTGTAGTTGGACTGCCCACAATCCACGGGGACTGGATAGGCTTCGGAGGCTAGCCAGAGTTGGCACGGGCTCAATGCACTCTCAAAAGGGTGGAGGGCTGCGAGGTGCTTGTTGCTAATCCAGGAGGGGACCAAACCTTGTTTTAAATCCTCTAGGTTACTGCGGCCCTCACCCAGTAACCACGCCCCATATACCACGCACACCTCATTCTGCGCAGCCTGGTCAGAAGCATTTCTGTCCTCCCTTATGAGAGCATTTACCGTCTTTGCGTGCTTTTCCAACTCGGCTATGATCTCTTTTAAATGGACCATCATGGCCTGGTCCTCATGCAACTCCGAGCCCACTACCTTGTTCTCATCCAGTAATATCCTTTTTAATTGTGTTTTTAAACCGTTTATCTGGGTCTGCAGCTCTATGTCATCCAAGCTGTTGATGATAGAGGACCCAGTGTTAAACGCAGTAAAAACATCATTCCATACACCCCTTCTTTGTCTCCATGGGTTACCCCAAAATTCTCGGTATGTGGTGTAGATTTCGGTCTTGTCCACATGGGCAAAATCGAACTCGTAAAACTTCTTGAACATGTCCTTTAATAGGGCCTGGTATAACTGCTCTGTTTCTTTGGGGCACCACTCCGGTAAATGTACCTCCGTGAGATTTAAAATCACGGAGGCTACCGCGTAGTGTACCCCCTGGTACAGCATCTGATCGGTGGGGACTAATACCAAACCATTCCCTGGTCCCTTGGTGGTGGTGGGGCAGTCTTCCCTGGATAACCTCGCCGCCTGCGCCGTGGGCAGGGGCTTACTGGGGCGGGTTACCAGCTCAGTGGCGTTGACTGGGATCTGGGAGTATGGGACCGCACCCACCTTCCAGCTGGCATCCCACCTTATCCCCTTCCCGGTGTTCTGCCACTGCCGGTGGAACATGATGGATATGCCCGTGGGGCAGACCGTCTCTGACCCCCACATACAGATATAAATCCCTTGGTCCGGTTCCCACCATTTGTCCCAACACACGCTTAGTCCTCCATGAGTCCCGGTAATTGTCCGATGGGTGTTGTTACCCAAACGTTCCCATTCGACTTCAGGGTTCCTCATGTCCTTGCTCAACTTCCTGAGCCACCACCATCTATCCAGTGGAATGTGTCCTTTACACGTCAAACATATTCGCTTTTCAACGGTGACGCTGACCCTCGTGGTAACGACTCGCACCCGGGGGCACAGGAGGGAGGCTTCCCCGTACGTGAATCCGGTTTGGCTGGAGTACTGAGACGAATAGGACCCCAACCATCCTGGCCACCTTCCCCCATGGAAGTAGACAGCGGTCTCCTCCGCATCCCGTTCACCGCTCCCATCGATCGCCAGGGGCGCCGTGTCTCCTGAACACCCGTAGATGTGGGAGTCCTGGACGTCGCCCCTCCTCTCCTTACTCATCCTGATCAGGGCAAATAGGATCACGATCCATTCCATCCCGAAAATCTTTCTGCAAAAAGATGTAAAAACATGCAGCCAGGTCCCGAAGAGATTCTCTGGCTTGGTGAGGCATGGTCGGGTCCTGCGACCTCGACCCAAATATACACTCTCGGCAGATTTCTCATTCAAACTACCCATCACCTTATTTAACCTAAGCTAAACACCCAAACTTAAGCTAAATAATTACACCTTACTCAAAACTTAAACTTAGACTAAACTATATACAACCGCCGCCCGTCTCCGGGCAGCCAGGCTAATCCCTGGTCAGACTGTGGCTCGCCGCTGCCCCCGGCATGACCGCACCATCCTTCACTGTTGGTCCCTCGCAGCCCGAGGCTGCTGGCTGAGGACCTCTGTCCTTGGACCTCTCCCTGACTCGAGGGGTGGCCCTTGGTAACTGGAGGGCTGGTGACCATGGCTTTCTCGGCTGGGGCGTCCGCGGGGACCTTCTGGGGGCTTTGGCGGGTGGGGCTGTCTTGGCCGCTGGGCCTTTTACCCGAGCCGCTGCTCCCCCGGCCTTGACCCCTCCCGAACCCAGGCTGGGGGCAAGTAACTTTTCACAGCCTGCTGCTGCGAGCTGAAAGTCTCCGCCCCCGGGTCCCATGGCTGGGTCCGGGGCGGGTTTTTGACCTCAGGTCCCTCCCTCTCTACACCTGGGTTAGGGGTGGGGTTTTCGCCCTCAAGTCCCTCCCCCTCGTCTGGATCCCAGAAGAGTGGGGGCGTGTCCCAATCAATGGGCTGGATGGCCCCTCCCTTCAAGCAAGCCACAGCACCTGCTTGTGTAGTCTGTGAACTCGCTCGTGCTGCGGGCTGAGGATCTTTATCCTCAGACCTTTCCCCAACTGGCTGTTTTCCCCTTTCAGGCTGATACAGCTTGCATTGGTTGATATAACCAGCAGCCTGTTTTAAAACCTGCGCTGAAGGCTCGCCCGCTGCCCCGGATGGACCTTCTAGGGGCTGTCTTTTCTCCTTTCTCACCGGGACGGTCTTACCTACGGGATCTCGGGCCTGGACCTGCTTTAGGTCCGGGGCCAAAGCTACCCCCTGTGTGCCTCCCTTGTCCCGGATTTTGGCTACCGGGCCTGCTCTACAGGGATCCCAGAACTCTCCTTCCCTGGCTCCCTGCTCGGCTACCTCGTTGGTCCTTTGGTTACCCTCCCACTTGGTAGGGAGGGATCCCAAAAGGTTGGCCAAAAGTTTGACCATTTCCACAGCCTGCTCATTCCCTGCGGCTCCCATTGGGCTAAATGGGACCTCGTTAGATCCGTGTGGATTGGTCAGGTCTTCCGGAGGGACCACCGTGCTGGAAGCTCCAGTGTCCACCGAATATCTCCCCTGCACCGTCTCCACCCGCATCTTAACACAGGGCCTGCTCCTCTCTTCGTTTTCAAGGGGATACAGGTCAACAGGCTGCGCTGGCTCTAGTCACGGCTGTGGGTTGGGTGGGGCTGATGGGGTCAGAGCACCGGTGGTGGCTGCTACCCTCCGCTGTCCAGTCAATATGGACCTCATGGCATCCAAAAATGACTCCACCTCTGCGGAAGGGATCCCTGTCCCCGCCTTTTGGGCTGGGGCTGTGGAATGCTTTCCCTTGTTATCTTTCCAAGGGTTTTGCACTCCTTCCACCAGTGACCATCCTTCCCACACCCGTAACAATTGGTCTTTGTGTTGGGGGGGTTACTCCCTTCCTGGTGCCACTCTTTCCTACTCTGCACTCCTGGTTTTACCTCATGCAGCTTACCCTTGGGTGGGTGTGCATCGGCTCCCCTACCGTTTTTATAGGCCAGCGTGAGCTGCCTAATTACCGTGATCTCTGTGGTCTGGGGATCTTTGGGGTCGAACCAGGTTTCTGCCTTGGCCCGGATCTGTGGCAAGCTGTTCGCCACTAGACAACTGAGCCAATGCGTCAGAGAATCCCCATTGAGGAATCCCCGGTACCGCGTCCCCGGGCAGGCTTTCTGTTACACCGGCCACAACTGGTCCGCAAAAGCCTGTGGGGTCTCCCCTGAGAGCTGTACCATCTTCTCCACGCGGGAGAAAGGACTTCCCTCATCCATCCCCATGGCCTCCAGAACCGTGTCTCTAAGCTTCTCGTACCCACTCTGTCCCCTCTTACACTCTTCAGAGAGGGATTGGAGGAGATTAGTCTCCAGGGAGAATAGCAGCATCTTGGCCTTCTCAGCGTAATCGCAGTCGTTGATGCTGGCGGTCTGCTCTATTTCCCTGAAGTGGATCAAGGGGTCTCCCTTGGCGGAAAGCTTTGTGATATGGTTGACCATAACCCTAAGCTGCTGGGTGTTAAAGGGTAATACGAACTGGTTTTGGAGGGGTCCCTCATCTTCGCCATTGGCGGGTGGGCCGAACCTCCGATGCCGTGCTGGGCACATCGGTTCCGGTTCCGACTTTTCAGGCGGGGGTTGTTCTACCTCCGCCTCCACCTCTGGCTCCACTCTGGGTTCCACCCCCCCTTGCTGCCAAACCTCGCTGAAACTTGGCGCTATGGGTGGTGGTCGTGAGGTCTCCTCTCTCTCAACCGGGTCGTCCCTAGGCACTACCAGTGACATTGGAACTGTTCTCCCCTCGTTCCCCATAAAATCTGCCTGACCTGCCCTTGGGCTTATGAGGCATACCATGCCTTTTGCCTTCCGGAGGGCCCGACTCAGATTTTCTATCCTCTTTTTACAGGGGCCATGGTCTGCCTCCTCAGATCCCTGTTCATTCGCTAGCTTGTAAGCGGCTTTTACCTCCTGTGCTTTCTCTTCCTGTTCCCTAACCTGCCTTGCCATGCGGGCATTTTTCTCCCGCAACCTTGACTCATTTCCCTTGGCCTCGGTGACTTGGCACCATAGGTATTCCAACTGGGCCTTGTGTTGTCTCACTAGATGCACTCTTTCTTGGTTCAAAGCCTGCAACGCTACTAACAACTTTTCCCCTGCGAGAGCCTTATCCTGGATCTCCAGGGCTGACTCCCTTAACTCGATTGCCTGTGCGGCAACAAGCCCGTCCAGAAGCTGGATCTGCTTTTTAAAGCACATCAGCCAAACTGCCTTCTCTAAGGACTTATTGTGTTCCTTTCCCTCTGTCCACTTGGCTGCTGCATCTACCGGACGCCCAGCCTTTAACAGAGTGGTGATCCACTTCATAGTGATATTCACCTTGCTAAACACATAATCAGAAATCCTTTCCTCCATAACACTTCGCTCATCCGAACCATTGTCTACCATATCGCAACCCTGATGCCGGTGTCCTGCCATGGTCGCCATTTCTGTAGGGGGTGGTGGGTGTGGCGCGTGCGCTCAGTCAGTTATGCCCCTGACTGTTTGTGAGCAGTTTGAATCGCTCCCACGCCCCTGGGTTCTAGACACCGGACTCAGGTACAGGCAGCGATACAGAAAACTTGAGTAGACAGGTGGTTTGGATGCAAGCAAAAACCAAGATTTTATTGAACAGGAAAGATCAATACAGTCTTAAAAGAAGTTACCACTATAACATTACAGGCAAATGCACTTATACAGGGAATGGGGAACACACAGCACATCGAGGGAAAACAATTATCTTAACAATCCCCTTATCCTTATCCCACCCCCTATACCTAACTAGATTAAGCTATGAGGGGTCAGAATCTATGCTCACCAATCAAAAACGGGGTTTGCTCAATTCAAAACAGCGGTGGGGTTCGGGGTTCGCTCTTGGTGCTCTCTGGAGCCTGCCGTCATCACGTGGTCTCCGGGTGCTGCAAGGGCATTGTCCAGGTTTGAGTACCCAAAGTCAAAGTCTCTGTTTGGGTACTTTACCTTGCAGGGATGATTCTTCGTCGACAGCTGCCAGTTTGAGTTAGTGTGCAGATATTCGAAGGTCGGCCGAGGCTGAAGGCCCGATGATTCAAAGCCTCCCCTCGTTTGGTCTCCTCCAGCCGGTCTGCCCCTCGGTAGTTTTCCCTTCTCCCCTTGTCGCGTCCCACTTCACCTGGCCTGAATCTGTCCGTGTCCGCCCGACCCGGTGCCGGGGCAGTTCCAGATGGAGTGGGAAAAGGGCACGGGCAAAGGCCAGGAGGTAAGCGCGGGATGGGGAAAGAGTGGCAGCCACGAGGGCGAGGGGCCCGAGGAACAGCACCAGCACACCAACCAACGAACTCTACGGACCTCCTCTGAACGAACGAACTAGCTGCCCCAACTCAATGCTACCCGGGGCCTTCAATTATACCTTCGTCGAAAACCCTTATCTTCGCGCCAAATCAAGTTAGTTCTTTGTTTTAATTCTGGCAGGCTAGTTTAAAATAATGGTAGCAATTCATACTAACGGTTTTTAGATGGCCGGTAATCACATCTACCGGCCCGATAATTGACTTGTATTGTCCTGAAAGTTCCTTGATGGGCTTGTCCAGCCTCGATGGCTATGTTAATCTGTTTCCGATAATGTATGCAGACTGTTTGATGGCCTTAACTATAGGCCTAAACTGCAATTAGATCCGTCTCCAATTCAGTCTAATGCATAATTCAGAGTCCTGTCTCGTTCCAAAACACAAAGTTTCTCTTCACAGAAAACCTGCAGCCTTAGTTTCGATTTCTCCCAAGCTGTCTGCGCTGCAGAATCCATTTTGGAATCCCACAGGCTTTCTGCCACGAGGCACGGACGCCATCTTGGGTACCCTTTTCAATTTTAAAATGTCCATGCAGGGTCCCTTTTGTTGATAATAACCTTCGGGGAGATGCAGACATTTTACAAATCTTACATTATGAGGAAAAATTTGGGCTATACTGCCTTGGAAAGAGATGACCTGGAGGGAACCTCATAGAATTATGTAAAATTCTCTCCCGGAATTTGTGGTCAGCAGCGAAGCGACAGCGCTCACTGTTGACCTTGAAGAAAGCTGCCCAGAAAGATCTAGTGATCTGTGTGATGTGAATTTTACCTCTCCCAACATTAGTTTGAATCTGGTGGCAAATCAAGCGAATTTCCAGCGTCCAGCAACAGTGATGTCATCAAGCAGGCAGAGCAGCCAATCACATTGAAGAATTCTCACAGACAGCAAACCAAGAAGTAAATGCATAGATTCTAATTTACTTTTTATAAATTTTACAGAGAGCGAAATAAAGATTGGGACATACACATAAGATTAAGTTAGAAGCTGAAATATTAAAAAATTAAAAAAATTATTACATCAAAAACCATGTAATTCTCATCATATTAAATGGAAGAATTTGACATTCCACAAATATAAAACGGTTGTTCAGCAGTCAATATGGCGTTAAAAACCTAGTTAGCCATCTTTCAACAAGGCATAGCATTTTCAGAATTGATTACCGACTCTGGGGAGTTCCACAGCACAACCTGTGGTGGAGCAGGGAATGACTGACAGCAACTTCTGGATTTCCACATTTATGTGCTCACGCGCTGACTCCGTAGTTGCTGTCAGTTTCACAGAGTAATGATGGCGAATGCTAATCGTTTCACTGTCATTACCACCACTGTAGTGTATGTATCTTTAAGAGGGAACTACTTTTACAGCTCCTGTATACTGTAGTACCGGCAGTGACCACACCTGTATATAAGCCTTGAGCATGCCTCTGTACCCCCAGTCTTGAGACTACCCTACTCCAGTAAATACCTGTTGATTGTTAAGTTACAGCATCCGTGTGGTTATAGAAAAACATCATACACTCCGAATCACGGATCTAACAGTGGCGACGAGTGTCGATTCGAATCTACCTGCAACTCTGCATTTCCCTTCGAGGATTCGCTCCGGGAGGGCGGTGGAAGAAAGTCGAGGCCAGAAGCACGGGCGTCGACCACGAGCAACCACCCAGTCGTCCGACAGAGAGTGAACATCGCAGGGGAGGCTGTGGAGAGCCGGGCTTGGTTCCCCAGCCACGACGATCAGCAACAGACTGACGACAGGTACAGCGCAGACCTTTCCGGACAGCGGCGGCTGGAGCCGACCGACGGCGGAGAAAAAGCCGAGCAGCGTCGATGGGGTAAGATAGAGGGTGACGCGCACAGGGCGCAGCTGGGGGTTGAAAACAGAGTGGCGTCGAAGAAAAACAAAATGGAGAGAGAGAGGGTGAAGCAGCAGCCGGGTTCAGGACCGAGCGGCGGAAACGGGAAAGGCGCACAGAAAAAAAAAACACGCAGAGCACAGCCAGGGCTCAAGGGCTGAACAGTGTCCATGGGGAGAAGAAGGGAGAGCGTCGGAGACGCCATTGAGCCGCAGAGGAGAAGGAAGAGCGCGGGAGGCGCCATTTTTAGAAGCCGCAGCGGAGAAGAAGGGCGAGCACGGGAAGAAAGGAAAGCGCGGGAGACGCCATTTTGTGCCAGCGGAGAAGAAGGGAAAGCATGAGAGATGCCATTTTTGACAGTTAAATCACACCCAGGGATGCCGAAGAGTGGCAGTATCTCTACGTTCGACAATGAAGTCGAAGATTGGGCGACATATGTGGAACGTATTGAGGTGTACTGCAGGGCGAATGAAGTGCCAGATGCTAGGAAAGCACTGGTTTTGTTAAATTCCATGGGTGCAAAAACTTATGGGTTACTGCGAAACCTAATAACCCCAGAGAAGCCTGTGAACAAGAATTTTGAAAGCATAGCAGAAATCCTACAGGACCACTTAAACCCCACACCGCTGCTGATAGCAGAATGATTTAAGTTCCATAAAAGGAACCAACACAAAGACGAAAGCAATGCTGAGTACTGAACGGAACTGTGCAAGCTATCAAAACACTGCCAGTTTTGAGTGGGACTAGCAGATATGTTAAGGGACAAGTGTGTGTGTGGGCTGCAAAGTGAAGGAACACAGAAACGGCTTCTATCAGAAAAGGATCTTACGCTGGACAAGGCTTTCAGTATGGCAGTATCACATGAAGCAGCCTCAAGGGACGCTGCAGAGATACAACAGAGACCGCAAGAATATGGCACCAATGAAATGTCCTATGGAACAGGAAATTGTTATCGCTGCGGCAGAACAACACACGACCAGAAGGATTGTTGGTTCAAGGACCAAGTGTGCAGACAGTGTGGAAAAGCAGGACACATAGCAAGAGTCTGCAGGTCAGGGAAGAAAACCAACAGCAAGAAATCTCCACAGGAGAAGTACAAAAAGGTACACAAGGTGATGGACAGTAGTTCAGATGAACAGAAAAGTGACACAGACTCCGGAAGCAAGGAGCTGGGTTGTCTGAAACTACATAAGGTAACCAAAATGGAGGATCACCAGACTATCAGGGTTACACTCAAGATAGACGGAGTCCAAGTCAAATGGAATTGGACACAGGATCAGCCCTAACAGTCATAAACCAAAGGGACTACAAGCAGCTATTTTCACATATACCCTTGAAAGCTACAGAGATTGTCTTGAAGACGTACACGGGGCAAAAAGTCTACCCCAAAGGAAAAATAAGGGTGAAAGTGATATACAAAGGCCAGGAAATACCTAAAATGGACATATATGTATTGCCAGATGGAGGACCACCACTGCTAGGATGTGAATGGATACGGAAGATACAATTAGACTGGCATTCCATACAGGCACTGAAGGTTGAGGCCAAAAAGGATGACGACGTCACACTTGGACGACTGTCAAAAATGCTAACTGACGCAAAAGAAGTGTTCCAGGAGGGACTCGGAACACTGAAAGGCATAACAGCAACGATTAAAATAGAGGAAAATGCAAGCCCAAAGTTCCTTAAGGCCAGACCAGTGCCTTATGTGATCAGACCAGCTGTCGAAGCAGAGCTGGAAGGGTTGGAACGTTCAGGAGTACTGTCCAAAGTAGACTGGGGCGAGTGGGCTACACCCATCGTTCCTGTAATGAAGAGGTTGTTGAGTAATACGCCTGGGGAACCAAAGAAGGTCCGCATCTGTGGGGATTTTAAGGTGACAGTGAACCCAGTCCTTCACACGGTACAATATCCACTTCCACGAATTGAGGATATTTTCACCTCGCTATCTGGAGGTAAACGCTTCACCAAAATTGATCTAGCCCGGGCGTACTTGCAAATGGAGGTAGAAGAAGCCTCGAAACAATACCTTACAATCAACACTCATAAAGGTCTCTATCAATACAACCGGCTGGTGTTCGGGGTAGCATCGGCTCTGGCTATTTGGCAAAGGGCAATGGATCAAGTCCTGCAAGGGATTCCAGGGACCCAGTATTATTTGGACGACATCCTGGTCACGGGCGAAAATGACAGTGATCACCTCGCCAACTTGGAGAAGGTGCTCACCAGATTAAAGGAATATGGGCTACGAGCTAATCGCTACAAGTGCGAGTTTTTCCAGAAGCAGATCTCGTATTGTGGCCATGTCATCGATGAAGAGGGGTTACATAAGTCCCCTGAAAAGATTGAGGCAGTAGTCAAGGCTCCAGCACTGGAAAATGTGTCACAACTGAGGTCGTTCCTCGGGCTGGTAAACTACTACCAAAAGTTCTTACCACATTTGTCCACGGTATTACACCCACTGAACACCCTACTGCAAACAGGGGTACCATGGAAGTGGAATGACGAACGTAGTCAAGCTTTCCAGAAGTGTAAAGAATTGATCACATCAAAAGAGGTGTTGGCCCATTTCAACCCAGCACTACCAATTCATTTGGCATGTGATGCGGTGGTGTCGCACAAATTCCCAGACGGGTTGGAGAGGCCAGTAGCCTTTGCATCTCGGTCACTAACCTCAGCCGAGCGCAACTACGCCCAGATTGACAGGGAGGCCCTCAGCCTAGTATGGGGAGTAAAAAAAATTCAACCACTATCTGCATGGGCAGAAGTTCACCTTGCTGACTGACCACCAACCACTTGTCTCCATCTTTAATCCTAAGAAGGGCGTTCCAGTGATGACTGCACAACAGTTACAAAGATGGTCCCTGTTTCTAGGGGCGAATCAATATGAAATAGAATATAAAGGCACGAAACAGCACGGAAACGCTGATGGGCTATCGCGCCTGCCACTGCCTACTGTGGAGGAAGCACCAGCAGTGGACCCTATCAAGATATTTTATTCGTCAATAATTGAACGATTGCTAGTAACGAACGTGGATATAGAGAAGGAGACCCGCAATGATCCAACGCTGTCTCGGGTATATGATTTGATGGTGAGGGGATGGCGAACACATGGCAACTCACTGTTGTCAGCATTCTCATCCAGAAGAGAACAGCTGTCAGTATGCCAGGGGACAGTGATGTGTGGATCCAGAGTGGTGATTCCACCCAAGTTAAGGGAGAGGGTGCTAAATGAGCTTCATGAAGGTCATCTGGGGGGAGTGAAAATGAAAAGCCTTGCTAGGGCTTATGTGTGGTGGCCGGGATTTGATCAACAAATCGAAGACCTTAACCAAGAGCTGCTCAGGATGCCAGAAGGTCCAAAATGCACCACCACATGCCCCTCTACACCCACGGGAGTGGCCCTCCTCTCCATGGCAACGGGTGCATATTGATTTCGCTGGTCCATTCATGGACTCAATGTTCTTAATAGCAGTGTATGCTCATTCGAAATGGCCTGAGGTGATAAAAATGTCCTCAACCACTACAGAGAAAACGATTGCAGTCCTACGGACCATATTTGCCAGGAACGGCTTGCCAGAGCAGACTTGCTCTGATAATGGACCACAGTTTGTGTCTGAAGAGTTTCGAAAATTTATGAGAAGGAATGGGCTAAGGCATTACACATCCGCCCCGTATCATCCAGCCACAAATGGATTGGCTGAGAGGTTCGTACAAACCTTTAAGAAGGCGATAAAGGTCATGTGCGACGATGAAATTCCACTACAGCATAAGGTGGACAATTTCTTATTAGCCTACCGAAAGGCGACACATGCAGTTACCAACCAGACCCCGGCCATGATGTTCTTTAACCGAAGGTTGAGATCTCGTCTGGACGTGCTCAGACCAAATGTGCGAAGAAATGTTGAGGATAGACAATTCCAGCACATCAATGAGAAGCCGACAAGGAGCTTCAACGTAGGACAACCAGTCTTGGCCCGTGACTACCGAACAGAGAAATGGCAACCCAGAACGATATGCACAAGGCAGGGGCCATTAATGTACACAGTGGATGTCGGGGAGAACATTGTGAGATGCCACGTCGATCAGATCTTAGCGTCACAGGAACGAGTCAACCCCATGTCTCGCGTACCTGGGGATGAACCTGACATACCAGTAGCATCTACCTCCGAACCAGTAGCAGTGGAAACCGATGAACTAACCAACGAAAAGGGGCCAGAATCGCCTCCGCACCAAGAACAAGAACCTCAGGAAAGGCGCTATCCCGAAAGGATCAGGAAGCCGCCCCAAAGACTGAATCTATAAATGGACTATTGTTGTTTAATGTACATGTTAAAGTGTTAATTGTTATTTGAATATTATGGGTACTGCTAATCTAAAAGGGGAGGAATTGTAGTGTATGTACCTTTAAGAGGGAACTACTTTTACAGCTCCTGTATACTGTAGTACCGGCAGTGACCACACCTGTATATAAGCCTTGAGCATGCCTCTGTACCCCCAGTCTTGAGACTACCCTACTCCAGTAAATACCTGTTGATTGTTAAGTTACAGCATCCGTGTGGTTATTGAAAAACATCATACTCTCCGAATCACGGATCTAACAACCGCAAAATCCGGGCCATTAAATGGTACAGAAAAGGTAAATCCAGAGCATTGATTAAATTGTGGCATAAGTCAAAAGGACAAAAGTTCAAATTGGAAAAAAGTAAATTTAGGGCTGATGTCAGAAATGTATTCCTCACAAAAATTGATCAACATGTGGAATAGACTTCTGGATGCTATAATGATGGAAAAAAGACTGGAATCAGTTTTTTTTAAAGCTGGAATCTGTGATGAAAGTTTAGATTTTTTCAGGGTGGATGAGCTCGGATTGGTGAAATGGCCTTCCTCATCTGTCTTTACCTTCATCTTAAAATTAGAGCTAAGTCATTTAGGAGTGAAATCAGGAAGCACTTTTTCATACAAAGGTTAGTGGAAATCTGTAACTTGCTCCCCAAAGGGCTGTTGGTGCTCAGCCAATCGAAATTTTCAAGACTGAGATTGATAGATTTTTGTGCGGTAAGGTTATCAAGGGATGTGAAACAAAGGCAGGTAAATAGAGTTGAGTTACAGATCAACTGTGATACAATTGAATGGCAGAATAGGCTCGAGGCACTGAATGGCCTACTCCTGCTCCTACGTTCCTTATGATCTTCTGTTGATTTGGGTTTAGATCAAATAGGAAGATGGTTTGAATAGTAAGCCGGTCACACAATAGCTGTATCAGGCTGCCTGTGAAATGCCAGACAGCAGATGGATGGGAATGTACAGCTACAATATGCTCAACCTACCTGAATCTAAAATGGTGACTCTGACAAGGCAACACATCTTGCTAGTCTGCTTGAAATTAACATATTTTGTGAAATAGATGGTGGAATCGATAGCTGTTGCTGTGACTAACACGGTAGTTAAGGGTTTTCAATAACTTTTTATCCTCTCATTTTCTGGAAGTAAGACTGTCTACTTCCATCCTTGTAACATCGCCCGTCTCTGCTCCTGCCTCAGTTCATCTGCTGCTGAAACCCTCATCCATGCCTTTATTACCTCTAGATTTGACTATTCCAATGTTCTTCTGGCTGGCCTCCCACATTGCACCCTCTGTAAACTTGAGCTCATCCAAAACTCTGCTGACCGTATCCTAACTCACACCAAGTCCCGTTCACCCATCACCCCTGCACTCGCTGACCTACATTGGCGCCCAGTCCAGCAATACCTCAATTTTAAAATTCTCATCCTTGTTTTCAAATCCCTCCATGGCCTTGCCCTCCCTATCTCTGTAACCTACTCCAGCTCTACATCCTTCCAAGATCTCTGCACTTCTCCAATTCTGGCCTCTTGCGCATCCCCGATTTTAATCACTCCACCATTGGCGGCCGTGCCTTCAGCTGCCTCAGCCCTAAGCTCTGGAATTCCCTCCCTGAACCTCTCTACCTCTCTCTCCTCCTTTAAGACACTCCTTAAAACCTACCTTTTTGACCAACCTTTTGGTCACCTGTCCTAATATCTCCTTATGGCTTACTGTCAAATTTTGTTTGATAACGCTTCTGTGAAACACCTTGGGATGTTTTACCGCGTCAAGGTGCTATATAAATGCAAGTTGTTGTTGTTGTTGGGCAAGTATAAATGAACTAATCCTGCAAATCCAGGCGGGTTCCGGTCAGGTTAGGCGCAGCATACTTTGGTTATCCTATATCTGACTAGCTCCCAGTTGTAGGTTAAGGAGGGGGAACAAAGGAATATCAGGGCCCTTTTTTCTTATGCCTCCATGAATAACCTTGGAACATTTTTCAGCTGTAAGGGTGTTTTAAATGCATTGTAGTAGTAGTAAGTTTACCCACAAATGAGATAATTGGCCTATAATCTCCTTTTTCTCTTTTGAACTGGGGGAAGACTCCAGGTGACTCACTGTAGGTTTCTATATAGACTGAAACCAGAAATATAAAAAAAACCGCTGTCTCCATAATCAAGCCAAACCACTAACCAAGTCAGATGATAGTATTTTTTTTAAATTAACAATTGCCATGTGACTACAGGAATGGTAGCATAATGGTTATTTTACTGGACTAATAATCCGGAGACATGAGCTCAAATCCCTCCATGGAAGCTGGGGAATTTAAATTCAGTTAATTAAATAAATCTGGAATTTAAAAAAAGCTAGTATCAGTAATGGTGACCATGAAACTACTGGATTGTCGTAAAAACCCATCTGGTTCACAAATGTCCTTTAAGGAAGGAAATCTGCCATCCTTAACTGGTCTGGCCTATATGTGACTCCAGACCCACAGCAAAGTGGTTGACTCTGAACTGCCCTCTGAAATGGCCAGGCAAGCCACTCAGTTGTACCAAACCGCTATGATAAAGTCACTGTGGGAGTACCTTCACCACATGGACTGCAGCAGCTGAAGAAGGCAGCTCACCACCACCTTCTCAAGGGCAATTAGGGATGGGCAATAAATACTGGCCTTGCCAGCAACGCCCACATCCTGAGTGAATTTTTAAAAATCCTCTGCTATATAAAGTGAAAATTTCACCATGCACATACTTTAATCTGCAAAGATGAACGTTGTTGATATTTTAAGGCTGAGATACAGTAATTCTGAACTGGGTTCTGCTTTGTTACATTAAACACAGTTATAATATTGTAGTTCCTAGGCCAAATTATTACTTTGTTCGTGGTGATTAAGTTAATAACCATCTTAACCTTGACCATGTGTAATAAATTGTTACTGTAGCTGTATATAACACTGTGTTTTGCTTAATCTTTAATATTTTTGAAAATTAAGCGTTTAATGGGCTCTTACAATTGAGTAGGTTGACTCAGGCAAGTCAAATTCAATGCTACAACAAAAAAACTAGGTATGAATGTAAATCTGAATTCATAGTTCCAAAAATCAGAACATAGTTTTAAAATAATACAACTAGAAATATACAAGTGCTGTTTAATTTGAAGTTGGATAAATAGAGGACTCAGTATTCAGGAAGGTCAGTTAATTGGCACAGTGGTTAAAACCAACTTTATGATTATAACTGACTACAATAGCCATTTTTATTGCAGATATTTTTATAGTCTTGAAAATTAGTTATTCTCTACATAACACTGCTGTAATTGGGCAATTTATCATTGGACAAGAGAACCCAACACAAAGTGGAAAAGTTGTATTTAGAGTTTGGAACCAGACTGCTCCTTGGACAGATTTGCTTACTTAGCACTAACTGTGAACACTGGCAACTGAAAGACTCCTAAGTGGTTTTACAGAGGATGTATTGTGTTTTGTCTTTAAGCCACCACCAAATTCTTTTGGCAGGTCATCCTGTTTCATGAGATTACCTCTTCTGTTGATAAGTTGCAAACCTTCTCATATGTGCAACAAAATCTGCAGGCTATGTTTTCAGTTATTTAAGCGTTGTGTCACAAACACAATGGGCTAGATTTTTGGGGAGCCGTCAGGCGGGGTTTCAGGCGTGTGGCGGGGGGAAATCCCGAATTTGGGGGTCCCGACACCATCCCGCCCAAAACCCCACCCCACGTAAGTTTCAGGGGCGGCGGGTACCCGCCCCGCACTGGGACCCGCCGAAACCAGACGGGAAGGGATTAGTGCCAATGAATTGCCTGTTAACAGGTAGTTAACAGGCAGTTTTTAGCCTAATCCCTATTTTGAGGGGTTTCGTGTGGGTTTCCCGACGGCTCCAAACCACGGCAGGTAGAGCAGGTGGGCCGTCGGGTTGAAGGAGTTGGAGGGGTCGCGATATCGGCGCTCAGGTGAGTGATGGGTGCATGAGTGCAAAGGTAAGTGTGTTTGGTGTGTCCAAAGTGTGTAAAGAACTTTTACTTACCTGTACTTACCTTAACAGCCTTTCTTCCTGTAGCCGTCGGGAGCGCATCACTCAGCCGGAACTGAAAGCTGAACGGCTGCGATCTGTCAAAAGTGACAGCCTTCAGCTTTGAGTGCCGGTGAGAGTTCTAACTGAGTCTGTGCAGAATGACTCAGCTTAGAACTCAGAGTGTCAGTGTTTCACAGCCTCAAACAGCTGTGAGACACTGATATTTCATCTGTCAAGAACTCTTGACAGATGAAATTTCAGTCTGTGATGTCACCTGTTACCGGGTGGCCCTTAATTGGCCTGCTGAGCCTGCTGGGCAGGCTCAACAAGGTCAATCAAGGGAAAATCGCACGGATTGGCCAGGCGTCGAAGTAGATGGGTCAAAAACCCGAAAGGGGAAGTCCCGCCTTCTTCCCGACAGGTTTGGCAAAATCTACCCCAATGTGTAGGGGGTGGCGGGTGCTGGTGTTACTTGGCGCGTGCGTACGCCCAGTCAGTTATGCCTCTGACTGTTTTGTGAGCGGTTCGAATCGCTCCCACGCCCCTGGGTTCTAGACACTGGACTTAGGTACAAGGCGGCGGTACAGAGAAGACTCGAGTAGACAGGTGGTTGGATGCAAACAAAACCAAGATTTTATTGGAGAGGAAAACTTAATACAATCTCATGGAAAAGAATTACTAGTGTATACTTCTGCAGGCAAAAGTTACAAGAGAATCATCATAATACTTATACTTATGCATGGAATGGGGAACACACGGCACATCGAGGGAAAACAACTATCTTAACAATCCCCTCCTATACCTAACTAGATTAAGCAGTGAGGGGTCAGAACTTCATGCTTACCAATCAAAAGGTTTGTTAGACTCAAAACAGCGGTTGGGTTCGGGGTTCGCTCTTGGTGCTCTCTGGAGCCTGCCATCGTCACGTGGTTTTCGGGCATTGCAAGGGCATTGTCCAGGTTCGCGTACCCCAACGT
This sequence comes from Somniosus microcephalus, assembly GCF_052327205.1. Classification (NCBI taxonomy): domain Eukaryota; kingdom Metazoa; phylum Chordata; class Chondrichthyes; order Squaliformes; family Somniosidae; genus Somniosus; species Somniosus microcephalus. The sequence goes on along the minus strand of NC_140994.1, from coordinate 149,207,315 downwards.
TAAAGTCTCTGTTTGGGTACTTTACCTTGCAGGGATGATTCTTCATCAACAGCGGCCAGTTTGAGTTGGTGTGCAGATATTCGAAGGCTGGCCGAGGCTGAAGGCCCGATGATTCGAAACCTCCCCTCGTTTGGTCTTCCTCAGCCGGTCTGCCCCTCGGTGGTTTTCCCTTCTCCCCTCGTCGCATCCCGCCTCGCCTGGCCTGAATTTGTCCGTGTCCGCCCGCCCCGGTGCCGGGGCAGTTCCAGATGGAGTAGGAAAAAGGGCACGGGCAAAGGCCAGGGGGTAAGCGCGGGACGGGGAAAGAGCGGCAGCCACGAGGGCGAGGGGCCGAGGAGCAGCACCAGCACACCAACCAACGAACGCACCTGACTATCTTGGACACCAACTCACGAACTCTCCGTTTTCACCAACCTACTCAATGCTACCCGGGCCTTCAATTATACCTTCGTCGAAAACCCTTATCTGCGCGCCAAATCAGGTTAGTTCTTTGTTTTAATTTTGGCGGGCTAGTTTGAAATAATGGTAGCAATCCATACTAACTGGGTTTTAGATGGCCGGTAATCACATCTACCGGCCCGATAATTGACTTGTATTGTCCTGAAAGTTCCTTGATGGGCCTTGTCTGGCCTTGATGGCTGTGTTAATCTGTTTCCGATAATATATGCAGACTGTTTGATGGCCTTAACTATAGGCCTAAACGGAATTTAGATTTTGTCTCCAATCCGGTCTAATGCATAATTCAGAGTCCTGTCTGGTTCCAAAATACAAAGTTTATCTTCACAGAAATCCTGCAGCCTTAGTTTCGATTTCTCCCAAGCTGTCTGCGTTGCAGAATCCATTTTAGAATCCCACAGGCTTTCTGCGACGAGGCACGGACGCCATCTTGGGTACCCCTTTTAATTTAAAATGTCCACGCAGGGTCCCGTTTATTAATAACAGCCTTCGGGGAAATGCAGAAATTTTGCGAATCTTACAAATGATGCACCTGTGATATGACTGAACATGCTGTACAAAAGTTTTATCGAGGGCCAAACATGCCTCAGCAACTTTAGAATTGAACAACTGATAGAGATACACTCCTGCGCTTAAAAACTGAGCAACCCGAGTAACTTACTGAGAACACGTTTTGTGTGCTTTGAAGTTATATTTTGGGCCAGATTATACGACCCCTACAGCTATGTATGAGGTGTGTAGGCGTCTGTAGGGGCCACGCAGGTGCCGGTTTCAGGCATGCGAAGCGCATGCGCTGAAACCCAGCACTTGCGAACTGTCAAGAATTCTCATGACAGATCATCTGCATACCCAAGAAAAGTGCCTCTGCGGGTGGAGAGCTGCGCTTTTTGCACAACTTCCACCTGCTGAATGACTGTCAAATTCTTACACCTGGTAAAAGCAAGCATAAGGCCTGCTTTTACCAGCTTAAGAGTTTAAAAAAATAGAAAAATGCAATTTATAAATTAAAAATACTCTTCAAAAATATTTTTGAGCCCCATAAAACATTTAATTTTTTTCAAAAAATTTAATTTTTGTTTAAAATATTTAATTAAATGGCATTTTAATTCATTTTAAATATGTAATTAAAAAATATATTTAATGTGTTAGTGTATTTTTTAGGTGATCCCATTCGTACATACGGACCTGTCAAAAGTATGAATGGGGATTCCCTTCATCCATTGGTTGGGCCAGCCCACATGATCCCAGGAGCGCCTATGAACCGCTTACGCCTCTGGATACGTGGGGCTCTGCCCGCGTGGACCCGGAGAGGCCCAGGATCGCAAGCCACCATTCTTCCCGGGCCTCCAGGTAAATTCGTAGACATTTTGCAGGTCGGATGCGTCCGCCCGTGGGAAGCCTCCGATCACAAATGTTGGCCTAAATCTGCTGTTCAAATGGAAGTGTAAAATGTGCAAAGTTCATTTACTTTGGATTGAAAAGCCAGGCTCTAATGAACTCTTTTGCTTGTGTATTAGAAAGCATAACAACAGGATGTAGCTGGAGATAACTGTAACAAGGACAGAGGTCAAGTCTGCAGTATATTCAGTATTGGTTTGTAGAAAATCAGATTTGTAAGTTAGCTAATGGCAGAATGTTAAACATTTGAAGCATTTTCTTTTTTTGTAATGATTTAAATCAACAATCTAGTAATTGTGCGCATTACTTTAATGCTGACATAAATGTTTTTATATTATGGTTGTAATGATATCCAGAGGTGTAACATGGGCTCAGATCGGAATGGATAGACTGAGTGGAACTGATTGGATTATACTAGAGGTTCTCAGTGAAGGACAACAGAACTTTTAAGGGTTAATGTTAAATATTAGCAATTCTCGAAACATCCTTAATCAGCAAGGCAACTTTAAAGCCGAAATCTACTTTCTTATGGTTGTGTGCCTGTATGGACATTACATAATTAGTATGGACAAACACTTCTTGTAATTTTTTGTTTTGCATTAATTGCAGGTGCAAAAGCAGGCAGTAACTGGAAGGGAGTTGATGTAGTACACAGTATTGGGAGGCAAATGGGATTCCATGGACAAAATCCACAGGCCTAGAAATTCAGTATAGCCACTTTTGGGGCGGTAAAGTCGGGCGGCCGCTAAAGTTTGCGCCCGGCGCAAAGTCGCGCCCCCTTCGCCGATATTCAGTCGCATCGCCCCAAGAGGTTGCTGCTGCGCTAAAACAGGCGATGCACGACTATCTTTAGGCGCTAAGCCGGCGGTGCTGAGCGAGACCCCCGAGGCCGGGCGCAGCGCAGGTGCGGCGAGTTCTTGATTGACGGCAGACAGTCTGGCGCCGGTCAGCTCTTAAAGGGGGAGGGTGGATTTGTTTGCCTGCCACGCCCTGCACACTGCAGCCCTCAACCTAGGCCTGACCACTTCAGCTTCACCTGCACAACGCCCAGGGCTATGGAGAAGGCCAGGGAGAGAGCGCAGCACTTCAGCGACGGTGACCTGAGGCTGCTGGTTGGCGGAGTGGAGCGCAGGCGCCATGTTCTGTTTCCAGAAGGTGGCAAGAGGCCGCTGCCCAGCGCCTACTGGAAAGCCTGGAGGGAGGTCTCCAACAGGGTGTCTTCCAACAGCGTGGTTGCCAGGACTCCTGTGCAATGCCGGAAGAAGTTCAACGACCTCACTCGGGTTGTCAGGGTGAGTATCCTTTCCAGTGTCCTCCTCATCCTTGCATGTGCACCTCACTTTATGGGCAAAGGGACCTGAAAGCCCTACTGGCCAGCCCTCATCCAGCAGCTATGGGACTGGCATGAAAATCACTTGCACATTCAGCACTTTACACACTGTACAAGCTCTTCGACCATGGGAGGCATTGCAGACAAGATCAGGGCTACACACTGTACAAGCTATTCGACCATGGGAGACAGTGCAGACAAGATCAGGGCTACACACTGTACAAGCTATTCGACCATGGTAGGCAGTGCAGACAAGATCAGGGTTACACACTGTACAAGCTATTCGACCATGGGAGGCAGTGCAGACAAGATCAGGGCTTCACACTGTACTTAGAGGCCATCCTTTCTCTTGCAGGCCAAGGTGGCGCACAACCGGCGCAACCGAACTGAGACCGGGGGAGGCCGTCCTGACCTCAAAGAGCTCGCCGACCTCGACCAGCGTGTGGAGCGCATTATGGCAGGCCGGCTGATTGGCCCCGTCGCCAGTGGAGATGCCGACCCTGTTCTGGGCACCAATGGTAAGGGCATCACCTTTTGGACCTCTCTCGTTCCACTTGCACATCAGATCAGCATCCTTTGCCACTGTCCGACCAATGCGGTGAATGGCACCACTCATGCCTCCCTCGCTGCCGCCCTGTCCTCACTCTAAAGCTACTCTTGTGCCTTCCTGCTTTCAGATGGTGAATCGCCAGGTGAGGAGGCGGGCCCTCAAGCTGCCACTGTCAGCCCTTCGGAAGACGAGGAGGAGGAAGAGGAAGCCGGCCCATCAGTGCCACCCTCAGCCGCGCCAGCCCATGGCGATGTAGGGGACACGTCTTCCCTGGAGGGGAGCCGGGGGGAAGGGTCGGAGGAGAGTGAAGCTCCGGGGCCCAGTGGCCTGCAGCAACGCGGGAGGGGTGGGGAAGCTCGGCGGACTTCTCCCCAGAGGGTGAGTGCGGCCTCCAGTCCTGCGATGGTGAGCGCAGAGGAGGTGCGCCTCCTAGAGGAAATGGCCGTCCAGGCTGAGCGCAGGCACACTGAGCTCATGGCTGCAGTGGCAAGGATGCCTGACTCCATAGAGTCTCTGTCAAGGAGTGTGCAGCAATTCGGAGCAGCACAGGCCAGGAGTCTGCAACAATTCAGTGCAGCACAGGCCAGGAGTCTGGAACAATTCAGTGCAGCACAGGCCAGGAGTCTGCAGGACTTCGCAGCAGCACAGTCGGCTTCTAGCCAAGTGCTCAGTCGTGCCGGCCATTCACTGGCTGGTGTCATGCGGACACAGACCAGGGCCACACGGGCACTAACTGCTGCCACCCTCGCTGGATCAGCCAGGCATCGCCAGGGCACTCGCCGCGCAGCAGCAGCCCAGCAGTCTGTTCTTCAGCTGTTTGCTGCGCATGCTGCAGTGCTGGCCCGTGCGAGTGCCAATGTCTCAGGCGTCCAGCGAGCACCTGCGATCTGCCAGGTTGCCACCATTCCTGCAGCCGACACTGCCACTCCGCCATTGCAGCTGCCACGAGCTGCTGGACAGACTGCTGCCGCCCAGCCAGAGTTGGAGCAGTCAGCAGCCGGCCACTCCAAGGCCAGAGCTGGTGCAGGCCGACCCCCAAGGGCATCTGCCGTCTCGCCATCTGCCCCTCAGCAGCCTTCCCCCAGCCTTGCTGCAGCCACTGGGCTCCCATTGAGGAGGAGCAGCAGGGCGGGCAGGGGCCAGGCAAGGATGCGCAAGGCATCGCCCTCGCAGGGCAAAAAGTAGAGGTATGCACAAATGCCTGGTGCTTGTTGTAAGGCCGACACTGGTGCAGTTGTTTTTGTGTAAGGCCGAGACTGGTGTCTTTCTTTCTTTTTGTAAGGCCGAGACTGGTAGTTTTGTGTTTTTGGAGGGGCCTTCTCCACATGAGCATGTAATGTGGGAAGGGCAGAGGTTTTCAATAAATTATTGTGGTTAAATTGCAGTGTGCATGGTTTTTTGGTTAAGTCCTGGTTGCCCTGCTCGGCTGAGGGCTTGTGGAGCGGCTACATTCATCTGCTGACATTGGCACAAGCCATTCCCTGAGAGGGAGCCTAGAACCGACGTTCAATAAGCCGGTGACGGGCGGCCCTTGCACTTTGTGCCTCCCTCCTGTGCTGGTCCTCCTCCTCCTCCTCCTGCTCCTCCTCCTGAAGTGGTCCTCCAATCTCTGGTGGCAGTGCCTGAGTCCTGCGGATAGCCAGGTTGTGCAGCATGCAGCAAATGACCACGAAATGGGAGACTCGCTCCGGCGAATACTGTAGGGCTCCACCGGAACGATCCAGACAGCGGAACCGTTGTTTCAGGACGCCGATTGTTTGTTCGATGATGTTCCTGGTCGCTTGATGGCTCTCGTTGTATCCCTCTTCAGCAGGGGTGCTGGGCGCACGGAGCGGGGTCATCAGCCAGGTACACAAAGGATAGCCTTTGTCCCCGATAAGCCATCCTCGTGGGTGAGGCTGGGCCTGGAACATGTCTGCCACAGAAGTCTGTTGCAGGATGAAGGCATCGTGGCTGCTGCCTGGAAAGCGGGCATTGACAGCTAGGATGAGCTGCCTGTGGTCACACACCAGCTGGACGTTCAGCGAATGGTAGCCCTTCCGGTTGCGGTAATCCTCGGCATTCTCCAGAGGTGCCCGCAAAGCCACATGCGTGCAGTCAATGGCGCCCTGCACCATGGGGAAGCCCGCGAATGCTGCAAAGCCCATTGCACGCTATTGCTGCTTGGCAAGGGCCACGGAGAAGGAGATGAACTGACGTCTCCTTTTGAAAAGGGCATTGGTCACCTGGTGGATGCAGCAATGCACGGCGAACTGGGAGATGTTGGCAATGTCCCCAGTAGTGGATTGGAAGGAGCCAGTGGCATAGAAGTTGAGAGCCACCGTCACCTTCACTGCCACCGACAGAGACGTCCTGCTCCTCAGCTGTGGCTGCAGATCACCGCCAAGCAGCTGGCAGATCTCTGTGACCACGTCCCTTCTGAATCGCAGCCTCCGAACACACTGCTCCTCAGACATGTTGAGATAGGAGAACTGCTGGCGGTATACCCTGGGTGGGTAAGGCTTCCTTTGCCGACGCCTGTTGCCCCCTCTCCGTCTAGCCAGGGCTGCCACTCTCTCACGGCGTCTGTGAGCCCTTTGGATGTAATTGAGAAAGCCAGCGTTGACACCCATTGCAGCCCCCATAATATGCTGGCAAACAATGAGATGTCAATGAAGGCAAAGACTAGTGGAAAGCTGTGGCCTGAAGCCAGAAGTACCTGTCCGAGTGTTGGGCCAAAGCAGAAAGCTATCTACCTTGGTTTCTCTCCAAAGATCCGTTTCTCAAGAAGGAGTGCTGCGAAATGGCAGCCTTTTATAGTGCAGGAGGAGTGCCCTTTAATTTGCGCCCCCCGCGCCCCGCATCGGCTGAGCACCGTTCCACTCTAACAGTCGCTAGGGGCGCCAGGCGCACAATGGGGCGTCGCCACTGAAGTTCCGGTTGGGGGCGCACAAAGGGCGTTGCACGAGGAAATGACGCCATGATCTGCGCGCGCAGCTGAGCGCGCGCAAAGACTTTGCGCCGCCGCTAAATCTCTAGTGAAGTTGGGGCGAGGCGCAGTTCACGCTGCGCCCGGGCGCTAGCCGCCTAGCGCCCGACATCTACTCCTCCTAAGGCGCTAACGGCTGGCGCAACCAACTGAATTTCTAGGCCACAGACTTTATTGTCAAGCTAGAAATTGTACATTAACCAGGAAGAACAATTGAATATTTAGAGGCATAGTCCATTCACCCAAAGACACAAATCAATTTAAGTAATGGCCCAGAAATTAATGTCGGGGGCTTCCCGCGGGTGCAAGCCCCCGACTTACACTTACCTAGCGCGCTGACAGTTGAGGCCTGGGCCTGCGTGGATTTCCTCTCTGTGGCCCGGTCCAGCTCCCGGCGCGCTGTGCTTGCGTGACCCAGCGGCGTATTTAGTGCGATGCGTCGGCTGGGATCACGTGAGCCACGGGCAACCAATCGGAGGAGGGAAAAGTCCATTCATGAGTTTGACATAAGACCTGTCAAACTCATGAAAACTCCAGGCGCCCAAAACAGCACATAACCTTAAAATAATTTTTTTTTAAAAATCACACTATTTAAATCAACTATAAATAACATTAAATAACCATTTTAAACAATAATTTAAATTTTTGAAAAAAATAATTTTATTAAAAATCGGAGCTAAAAATACACTTACCTTACTGTAAAATATTTAAAAATAATAAACCTGTGGAAAAACTGTTCTAATTTTAATTAATTGACCACTTACCTTTTAAAATGAAGTCCTTACGTCTGCTTTTTTAATGTGTAAAAAGTGGAGGCCTTCACGCACGGGCAAACCTGTCAAAAAAAAGGAAGTTCAACGCGCACGCGCTGCCTCATACGTCGCATGCGTATCACCTCTTAACCCCTGCTTTCAGGGGACCGGAAGTGCCGTTTTCCCGCGCATGCGCTGTGCATGCAAGAAACCGGCACTTTCATCGGGTCCACGCGTGGGTACCCCGTGCGTACTCACGCGTTGGGACCCGAATTACTGGGCCATTATACTATGCCTGCATGCTAGTGGTATTGATAGGTCAATCAGTTGGGTGGGAGAAGGAGGTCTGCATCTGACCACTAGCAGTGTAGATGTGGGTGTGTAAAATGTTGTTCATTGGTATAATAGATACATGTTTCAGGATCAGGGTGCTGTGGGGTTACCTGATCAGGGTATACAAGGGCTGTCCTATCTTGTCTAGAGGGGAATCATTGAGCTAACTCACTATTCTTGTGGTAACTGGAGTAGGTGATGATATATACCAATCATTATATATGAATTATATATGAGCCTGTCCATTCCTATTTGTTATGTGCTGTGCTGTTGGGTTGGGTCTTGTATTATAGGTCTTTTGCATAGGCATCTGAACTGCTTGGTACTTTCACAACCTATAGCATAGGCCATACATTTTTACAAAATCCGCAGATGAAATTTGTATTCCTGCTTCAGGGTTTCTTTTGGACTGCTATAGTATGGAGGATCACTTGAAATTTTAAAAAGGGAGTTGGAAAGGGAACATCACTAACAACAATTTAAGTTGTTGCCATTATTATATAGTGTATAATTCTTTCAGGATGTTTGCATATTAAAAATGGGAACTTCCTTGGAGCTGGTCCCATTCCTCTGCCAGAAGTACAGCAGAAACGCCATTTACATGTGGAAACCAGGTTTCTGCCTTACTTTCAGGCAAGCTTCGTCAGCAGACCGAGGAAATGAGCCGACTGTCTGTGAAACTGCCTTTGCTCTGTGCATCAACAATGACATTTTGTGGTAGTGATGATTCTGATAATTAAAGTGTATAAATAAATTACTCTTCCTCCTGTTTGATTATTAACCTTTCATAATCGCCAGAACTGGGCATTTAAAGGCTTCATTTAGGCAAACAACACGTGAGATCAATGTTTCTATGAGATCAAATCCCACCGTGGCAGTTTGTGAATTTGAATTCAGTTAAATAACTAAATCTGGAACAAAAAGTTAGTATCAGTAATGGTGACCATGAAACTTTAGGATTGTTGTAAAAACCCATCTGGTTCACTAATGTCCTTTAGGGAAGGAAACCTGCCGTCCTTACCTGGTCTGGCCTATATGTGACTCCAGACTCACACCAATGTGGTTGACTCTTAACTGCCCTCTGAAATGGCCTAGCAAGCCACTCAGTTATATAAAACCACTACAAAAAATATTACTAGAAGAATAAAATCGAATGGACTACTCAACATCGACCTAGGCACTGGATTCGGACACGGCAAAAACACACCCAGCCCAGTCGACCCTGCAAAGTCCTCCTCACTAACATCTGGGGTCTTGTGCCAAAATTGGGAGAGCTGTCCCACAGTCTAGTCAAGCAACAGCCTGACTCCCCTATCAGCCAACATCCCAGACTCCTCCATCACCATCCCTGGGTATGTCCTGTCCCACTGGTAGGGCAGACCCACTAGAGGTGGCGGGGGGGAGTGGCCCTGGGAGTATTTTTTTTATTATTTATTTGTGGTATGTGGACGTCACTGGCAAGGCCAGCATTTATTGCCCATTCCTAATTGCCCTTGAGAAGGTGGTGGTAAGCCACCTTGACCCACTGCAGTCCATCGTAGTAGTTTTTTTTGATATAACTGAGTGGCTTGCTAGGCCATTTCAGAGGGCAGTTAAGAGTCAAACACATTGCTGTGGGTCTGGAGTCACATATAGGCCAGGTTTCTTTCCCTAAAGGACATTAGTGAACCAGTTGGGTTTTTAGAACAATCCGATAGTTTCATAGTCACCATTACTGATACTAGCTTTTTATTCCAGAATTCTTTAATTAACTGAATTTAAATTCCCCAACTGCCATAGTGGGATTTGAACTCACGTCTCCAGATTATTAGTCCAGCCCTCTGAATTACTAGTCTAGTAACATAACTACTATGCTTCCGTCCTCAACATTGACTCAAGACCCCATGAAGTCTCATGGCATCAGGTCAAACCTCCTGCTGATGAATCATAGAAACATAGAAAAATAGAAGCAGGAGTAGGCCATTCGGCCCTTCGAGCCTGCACCGCCATTCAATATCATCATGGCTGATCCTCTATCTCAATACCATATTCCTGCTCTCTCCCCATACCCCTTGATGCCTTTTGTGTCTAGAAATCTATCTATCTCCTTCTTAAATATATTCAGTGACTTGGCCCTCACAGCCTTCTGTGGTAGAGAATTCCACAGGTTCACCCCCCTCTGAATGAAGACATTTCTCCTCCTCTCAGTCCTAAATGTCCTACCCCGTATCCTGAGACTGTGACCCCTCATTCTAGACCCCCCAGCCAGGTAGAAACATCCTCCCTGCATCCAGCCTGTCGAGCCCTGTCAGAATTTTATACGTTTCAATGAGATCCCCTCTCATTCTTCTAAACTCTAGTGAATACAGGCCTAGTCGACCTAATTTCTCAACATACGACAGTCCTGCCATCCAGGAATCAGTCTGGTGAACCTTTGCTGCACTCCCTCTATGGCAAGTATATCGTTTCTTAGGTAAGGAGACCAGAACTGCAAACAGTACTCCAGGTGTAGTCTCACCAAGGCCCTGTATAACTGTAGTAAGATATCCTTGCTCTTGCACTCAAATCGCCTTGCTATGAAGGCCAACATACCATTTGCCTTCCTAACTGCTTGCTGCACCTGCATGTTTGCTTTCAGTGACTGGTGTACAAGGACACCCAGGTCCCTTTGTACATTAACATTTCCCAATCTATCACCATTTAAATAATACTCTACCTTTCTGTTTTTCCTACCGAAGTGGATAACTTCACATTTATCCACGTTATACTGCATCTGCCATGTATTTGTCCACTCAACTTGTCTAAATTGCCTTGAAGCCTCTTTGCATCCTCCTCACAACTCACAATCCCACCTAGTTTCATGTCGTCAGCAAACTTGGAAATATTACATTTGGTTCCCTCATCCAAATCATTGATATATATTGTGAATAGCTGGGGCCTAAGCACTGATCCCTGCGGTACCCCACTAGTCACCGCCTGCCACGCCGAAAAAGACCCATTTATTCCTACTCTGTTCCCTGTCTGTTAACCAATTTTCAATCCATGTCAGCATATTACCCCCAATCCCATGAGCTTTAATTTTGCACACTAACCTCTTATGTGGGACTTTAATCAAAGGCCTTCTGAAAATCCAAATACACCACATCCACTGGTTCTCCCTTATCTATTCTACCAGTTACATCCTCAAAAACTCCAGTAGGTTTGTCAAACATGATTTCCCTTTCATAAATTCATGTTGATTTCTTCATGTTGAACACAACTTGGAAGAAGCACTGAGGGTAGCAAGGGCACAGAATATACTCTGGGTGGGGGACTTAAATGTCCATCACCAAGGGTGGCTCAGTAGCATCACTACTGACCAAACAGGCCAAGTCCTGAAGGATATAGCTGCCAGACTGGGCTTGAGGCAGGGAATGGGTTGGGAACTCCAAGGCCAGAAGATTGATACCCATTTGTGACTTAAAATGGGCCTCAGAATTATCCTGTGCTGAATTTATTGAGTAGACTAGGCATATATTCCCTAGAGTTCAGAATAATTACAGGTGATCTCATTGAAACGTATAAAATTCTTAAGATGCTTTACAGGGTAGATGTTGGGAGGATGTTTCCCTTGGCTGGGGAGTCTAGAACTAGGGGTCACAGTCTCAAAATAAGGGGTTGTCCATTTAGGACTGAGATAAGGAGAAATTTATTCACTCAAAGGATTGTGAATCGTTGGAATTCTCTACCACAGAGGGCTGTGGATACTCAGTCGTTGAGTATATTTAGAACAGAGATCGATTGATTTTTGGATACTAAGGGAACCAAGGGATATGGGGATAGTGCAGAAGGTGGAGTTGAGGTAGAAAATCAGTCATGATCTTACTGAATGGCGGAGCAGGCTCGAAGGGCCGAATGGCCTACTCCTGCTCCTATTTCTTATGTTCTTATGAGAGAACCAACGTGAGAGAAAAACCTACTTGAAGTCATCTGCACTAATCTACCTGTTTCAGATGCATCTGTCCATGACATTATTGGTAAGAGTGACCACAGCACAGTCCTTGTGGAGATGAAGTCCCATATTCACACTGAGGACACCTTCCATCGTGTTGTGTGGCCCTACCACCATGCTAAATGGGATAGATTCAGAACAGAGCTAGCAGCTCAAAATGGGCATTCGTGAGACACTGTGGGCCATCAGCAGCAGCAGAATTCTATTCCACAACAATCTGTAACCTCATGGCCCGGCATATGCCTCACTCTACCATTACCAACAAGCCAGGCTACCAACCCTGGTTCAATGAGGAGTGTAGAAGAGCTTGCCAGGAGCAGCATCAGGTATTCCTGAAAATGAGGTAGCAACCTGGTGAAGCTACATCACAGGACTACATGCATGCTCAACAGCAGAAGCAGCATGCTATAGACAGAGGCAAGCAATCCCACAACTAACGGATCAGATCAAAGTTTTGCATCCTGCCACATCCAGTCAAGAATGGTGCTGGACAATTAAACAACTAACAGGAGGAGGAGGCTCCATGAATATCCTCATCCTCAATGATGGTGGAGCCCAGCCCATGAGTGCAAAAGACAAGGCTGAAGCGTTTCAACCATCTTCAGCCAGAAGTGCTGAGTGGATGATCCATCTTGGCCTCCTCCTGAGGTCCCCACCATCACACATGCTAATCTTCAGCCAATTCGATTCACTCCATTAAGAAATGGCTGAGCACACTGGATACAGCAAAGGCTATGGTCCTCGACAACATCCCGGCTGTAGTGCTGAAGACTTGTGCTCCAGAACCAGCTGCACTTCTAGCCAAGCTGTTCAGTACAGCTACAACACTGGCATCTACCCGACAATGTGGAAAACTGCCCAGGTGTGTCGGGTCCACAAAAAACAGGGCAAAACCTATCTGGCCAATTACCGCCCCATCAGTCTACACTCAATCATCAGCAAAGTGATGGAAGGTATCGTCGACAGTGCTATCAAGCATCACTTACTCACCAATAACCTGCTCACCGATGTTCAGTTTTTGTTCCGTCAGGACCACTCGGCTCCAGACCTTATTGGAGCTGAATTCCAGAGGTGAGGCGAGAGTGACTGCCCTTGACGTCAAGGCAGCATTTGACAGAGTGTGGCACCAAGGAGCCCTAGTAAAACTGAAGTCAATGGGAATCAGGAGGAAAACTCTCCATTGGCTGGAGTCAGACCTAGCACAAAGGAAGAAGGTTGTGGTTGTTGGAGGCCAATCATCTCAGCCTCAGGACATCGCTGCAGCAGTTCCGCAGGGTAGTGTCCTGGGCCTAACAATTTTTAGCTGCTTCATCAATGAGCTTCACTCCATCATTAGGTTCGAAGTGGGATTGTTATCTGATGATTGCGCAGTGTTCAGTTCCATTTGCAATTCCTCAGATAATGAAGCAGTCTCTGCCCACATACAGTAAGACCTGGACAATATCCAGGCTTGGGCTAATAAGTGGCAAGTAAAATTCACGCCACACAAGTGCCAGGCAATGAGCATCTCCAACAAGAGAGAGTCTAAGCACTGCCCCTTGACATTCAATGAAACTACCATCATCAAATCCCCCACCATCAACACCCTGGAGGGGGTCACCATTGACCAGAAATTTAACTGGACCAGGCATATGAATACTGTGGCTACAAGAACACGTCAGAGATTGGCTAATCTGCAGTGAGTGATTTACCTTCTGACTCTCCGATGCCTTTTCATCACATACAAGGCAGGAGTGTGATGGAATACATTCCACTTGCCTGGATGAGTGCAGCTCCAATAACACTCAAGAAGCTCAACACCATCCAGGACAAAGCAGCCCGCTTGATTGGCACCCCATCCACCACCTTAAACATTCACTCCCTCCACCACCAACGCACCGTGGCTGCAGTGTGTACCATCTACAAGTTGCACTGCAACAACTCGCCAAGACTTCTTTGACAGTACCTCCCAAACCTGCGACCTCTACCACCTAGAAGGACGGGGCAGCAGGTGCATGGGAATACCATCACCTCCAAGTTCCCCTCCAAGCCACACACCATCTTGACTTGGAAATATATCACGGTCCTTTCATTGTTGCTGGGTCAAAATCCTGGAACTCCCTCCCTAACAGCACTGTGGGAGTACCTTCCTCACATGGACTTCGGCAGCTCAAGAAGATGGCTCACCACCACCTTCTCAAGGGTCATTAGGGATGGGCAGTAAATGCTGGCCTTGCCAGTGACTCCCACATCCTATGAATGAATAAATATAAAAAATACATTGAGAAAATTGATTATATGAGGAAAATAGTTTTAAAATCAACTTGCTATAAACATAATTTCTCCTTTTCATATATGTTGTATATCCACTATTGATTTATTCCTTTTCCCAAAAACAGTGAGAATTCAATGGGCCAAAAATTGCTGGAGCGGGTTATCTCGATTTTTTTTCTCTCACACTCCAAGTCGTATTATTTTGTGCTACAAATTGCTGGAAATGTGAATTGATAACAGCGTGGCAACGCCAGCAGGACATCTGGGACCTCATGAACGTGGGGTCCAACAGTATATCTCCTTAATTAATGAAAGTTAAAGATAAAGAAAAAGAGCGAACGACCGAGAAGGAAATAGGGTGAATTAGAGTCAAATTAGATACAGAAAGAGAAATAAGAACAGAGAGGGAAAGAAAGATTGGATTATGAGAGAGAGAAAGAAAGAGACAGAAAGGAAAAGTAAGGAAAATATTTAAAAAATTTAAATTTAAAATTTACAAAACCTCGACTGTTTCAATTCTTCCCTTTCCAGGCGGGAGTAGTTGAGTTTCATGTCAGTACCATAAATCACGTCATTAACCGGGTCCTAACGACATGACAAAGCGTCCCTAAATATCTGCGGTGAGATTCATTCATATTTACGGCGCAAATGCAACAATTTCTTGAAACTCATGGGGAGGGTGACAGCGAGCTCTCGTTTTTGTGAGTCTAATGGTGGAGCAGCCCAAATCGTCCAGTAATTTGTGGCGATTCACAACTCACGCCGTATTTCTTTCTCACCACAAATTGCTGTGTTTTTCACACTGTGAACTCACCATTATTTTCCCAGCAATTTCTGGCCCGATAAGATCGAACTGTGCCTGTAAAACAATTGGATTACATACATAGGATTACATAGGATATACAGCACAGAAACAGGCCATTCGCCCAACCAGTCCATGCCAACGTTTATGCTCCACTCGAACCTCCTCCCGTCTTTCCTCATCTAAATCTATCAGCATAACCCTCTATTCCATTCTCCCTCACATGTTTGTCCAGCCTCCCCTTAAATGCACCTATACTATTCGCTTCAACCACTCCTTGTGGTAGCGAGTTCCACATTCTCACCACTCTTTGGGTAAAGAAGTTTCTTCTCAATTCCATTTTGGATTTCTTGGTGACGATCTTATATCGATGGCCTCTAGTTACGCTCTTCCCCACAAGTGGAAACATTCTCTCTGTATCCACTCTATCAAAACCTCTCAGAATTTCAAAGACCGTGGCTTTTTGTGAAAGGCCAAATATTTTTTAATGAAAAATATATTGTGTGATTGATGACCATGACTGTTCTCCTCCAACATATAAACCTTATTTTTGGCTTTGTGATCTTATTGCTTTTCACAGTTGCTCAAGGTTATTTTCTCAATCCATTAAATCCCAGAGACTATAACACAGAGACACATTAATGGTAGGGATCCTGTGAACCACTGACTAAAGTCATCTGCATTTCCATACTTGTTCTGAATTGATTTATTCATCATAAAATAAACTCGATGAGATGAGATTAAATCAATTTTCCTTACTTGCACATGTCCAAAAATAACAACTTTCTCAGTTTTTGTAATTGATTGAAATTACAGCTTTTGGAACGTAAAACTTTTTAATTCAGTGGCTGCTGCTTTGTACAAGTATTTTGCAAATCTAAACACAGTTGTCTGGTAATCTTATTGAGCTGAACTGGCTATTTGATGAATTTATCATTTCAAATGTGTGGGCATGTTTTAGCAAAATAAAAGAGAGATTTACTTTTTAATTTATACCTATTATTAAGGATAAGGATTTGTAACACCTTACAAATGTATTGCTACAAACTGTTATTCTGCGTGAATTGATACATGACCCATGAGCAGAACTGAGCACCAATGTCCACATTCATTTCTGTTGTTATAACTGACTGAGCATTTTAGGTTGTACGTCCAGTAAATTAAAACTCCAAGATGTGTTATGGAAGATATCTAAGCAGTAGATATAAATGTCTGAAGAATTAAAGGTGCAATTACATTGCACTTTTGTATTAATGCAAAGCTATTGCCGGTGCACATCAATGGGAAACATGCAGTATAAATAGAGTATCATGTTCCAATCTGACACTCGAGCACCCTAAAGGCAAACAGTGTGAGGCTCCTCCAGGAGGCAATCTCACTGCTTTGAGTTTGCATCAGATGGGGTATAATACCAGTCTGGTGAGAAAGCACGCTTTAAAAATGCCTAGTCAGTCCATTGAACCTCCTGGGAACGTTGCACGGAATGTTTTTAATGTTAGGTGAAACAGACACACTCATCCACTCTCCCAACTTTAAAAACTAGCTGCCAGTAGAACAAAGCCCTGCACATGTGTCAAAGTGTGCAAGCACAGTGCTCTACTGAAATTGTACTTTGGTGCCAGTCAGGCTGAGGCTGTGTCTGCCATATAATGACAGCAAATATAACTCTCACATCAATAGTTTTAGTCAGACCATACTGTAGAACAGTTGCGAATCAGATATTGTGCTTAGTTTGACAAAAACTTGTCCGAGCACTATAGCCAAAATTAGGGGCAATTCTCTACAGCTTGTTAAACTGAGATTGTTAAGAAGCATATACAATATTACAAACTCCTATATTAAGGTAGAACAATTACATAGCACTGAACTTAAAAAAGACAAATGCATGAACTGATGTCCACAGAACCTCCCATTGCCATAGTTATGAGACCCAGCTCCATCTTCAGAGTATTCAATAACAACAATTTACATTCATATAGGTGCCTTTAACATAGAAAACACTTCACAGAGATGTAATCTGAGCCAATGAAGGAGCTATTGGGAGGGGTGTCAAAGAAGTGGTTTAATGGGGGTCTTAAAGGAGGAGCAGCAGAGAGAGAGAGGCAGAGAAGTTTAGGGAAAGAATTCCAGAGCATAGGGCCTAGACGGCTGCAGGCACAGCCACCAATAGTGAAGCGAAGGGAGTGAGGAATGCACAAGGGCCCAAGTTGGAGGAATGCAGAGGTCTCAGAGAGTTGTAGGGCTGGAGAAGGTTTTATAGATAGGGGGAGGGCAATACCCTGAGAGATTTAAACAAGCATGAAAATTTTAAATTTGAGTCTTTGGTGACCGGGATCCAATGATATATAACCATTCTCTGGAGCTTTGTCCAAAATATCAGTGGTTTGATCTTCAGAGGCTTTAAGATTGTTTTTTGTCCATTTATATTTATATTCATCAGAATGAGAGTACTGTACTGGAGATTGGATTGCAGTATGATGTGTGCTTTTGAGGGTGGTGCAGTGAGATTGTTTGTCAATTAGAGCAGAATTGGGGCAATTTTGGGCTATAGGCCCATCCCTGCATCATCAAACATGCAAGAAAGTCAGTATAATAATGTTAATACTCAATAATGACTATTGTATCATACTAATAATCTATACATATAATAGGTCTTCTAAGTATAGATCTAAAAGGCCAAGTAAAACATAGCTCCACCTCAACCATACTCCAGACCCCAGAGTGCCCCTGAGCAATGATGCAGGCAATCAGGGCCCCAAAAAATTCACAGGGTAGAAGTGCTGAGATGTGTCAGATCCAAATCTCTGCTGCTGACTCTGCCAAAGTTGGATTTACATGGATATGGTGGGTTGGGAGGAAAATCTGGATATCTGGGTCCCTCTCCTCTTCTCCCACCAAAGATGCCAGAAAGGCCGGCGTCAGTGTCTGACCATGCACCAGGTCTCGAAGAAGGCCTTGGGTACTCGGATGTTCGTGCCAGCCCCACCCCTGACATCAATGACATTTGGAGGTTCTGCCCCCTCAAGGCTATCCAAGAAACTTAACTTGGGTGCTGGTTCAGGATCTGGCATAACTGGATCCTGCCCTAGTATCCAGCCATTTCAGCGGATTCCTGCCAAAGTTACAGAAGCCCTTCATCAGAATAGCTGCAGATTTTTAGGGCCCAGATAGTTTAATTTTCTTATTTATCTGTAAGAAACTAAATTATAATAGATTTCAGTACTACTTTCACAAAATATATAAAATCACACAAGTGGCACCATTTTCATTTAATATGTTCTTCCCGTGTGATAATATGCTTGTATCATTTTGCATTGAGTGACTCTGAGGCCTTCTCATGTTGAACCTTATTTATCCAAGCAACAAATAATCCTAGGCAATGGACATGGAGGTAAATCTAATTTGTGTGCCATTTGTCTATCTGTATATTGCTGTAAAGAAAAATCTGTTCAGTTACACATGTGACTTTTGGCTTAACATTGGCTAACTAATCATAATGTGTTTCTAGTGCACTTTTGCGTTGATGTGCTGGAATTTCAGTGAAGTACTGAGAAAGCAGTTGCTTTCCATGCCAGAGAAGTTTAAAAGATAGCATTTCTACTTTGGTCAAAGAGCAGAAAAATATTTTTGAAAATAAGCAAAACAGAACTGATGACAGATCATGGGGCTGTAGTTCCCCAAACTATTATACTCCATCACAACGTGCTCCACTGCTAATGGGATGAGGCATGGGAATACAGCACATAGTAATTTGCAGTGCGTAATCGGTCTGTAGCGAGGGCTGAATTCTGTCCCAAAGCTCAGTGAAACAGAATGATGAGAAATGATTCTTGTTGGGTGCATAATGGGAAATGCTTTTCATATTGTATTAGTACACATGTTCCTCTTTTTGTAAATAAAGTTAAGTGCCTTTTTTGGTTTTAAAGGATAAAATTAAAATGGCAGCTGTGTGAAATGTTGCTGCATATAACTTTGTGCAAGGCAAATACATTAAAAGAATGAAAGATTAACAACCTGTAATAATGTTCCTTTAATTCATAGAATCAGGGAACTATAGAATGATACAGCACAGAAGGAGGCCATTCGGCCCATCGTGCCTGTGCTGGCTCTTTGCTAGAGCAATCCAATTAATCCCACTCTCCCGCTCTTTCCTCATTGCCCTGTAATTTTTTACCCTTCAAGTATTTATCCAATTCCCTTTTGAATGTTACTATTGAATCTGCTTCCATCGCTCTTTTGGGCAGTGCATTCCAGATCACAATAACTCGCTATGTAAAAAAATGTTCCCTTATGTCACCTCTGGTTCTTTTGCCAATCACCTTAAATCTGTGTCCTCTGGTTACCAACCCTTCTGCCACTGGAAACAGTTCCTCTTTATTTACTCTAGTGTTCATGATTTTGAACACCTCTATCAAATCTTCTCTTAACCTTCTTTGCTCCAAGGAGAACAACCCCAGCTTCTCCAGTCTCTCCACATAACTGAATTCCCTCATCCCTGGTAACATTTGAGTAAATCTCTTCTTCGCCCTCTCAAAGGCCTTAACATCATTCCCAAAGTGTGGTGCCCAGAATTTAACACAAATTCCAGCTGAGGCCTAACCAGTGTTTCAGAAAAGGTTTAGCATAACTTCCTTACTTTTGTAATAGCAAAATACTGTGGATGCTGGAATCTGAAATAACAACAGAAAATGCTGGAAACACTCAGCAGGTCAGGCAGCATCGAGGAGAGAGAAACAGAGTTAATGTTTCGGGTCGAGGACCCTTCGTCAGTTCCTTGCTTTTGTATTTTATTCCTCTATTAATAAAGCCAAGGATTGCATTTTTTTTTAAACAGCCTTCTCAACTTGTCCTGCCACTTTCAAAGATTTGTGTACATACACCCCCAGGCCTCTCTGTTCCTGCACCTCCATTAAAATGGTACCATTTAGTTCATATTGCCTCTCCTCATTCTTCCTACCAAAATGGATCACTTCACACTTCTCTGCGTTAAATTTCATCTGCATGTGTCTGCCCATTTTACCAGTCTATCTATGCCATCTGGACTGGGTGACCTTTCTACTTTGAGGACTGCCAACCTTTTAAGTACATCCTCTTTATCTATTTTTATCTTATCTAATATCACTGTTGCCTCCACTTTTACTGCTACTTTAGCAGCATAGTAAAGGCAGATACAAAGTATGCATTTAGTATCTCAGCCATGCCCTCTGCCTCCGCAAGAAGATCTACTTTTTGGTCCCTAAACACTTTCGGGTTCCCTTTTATTAGCTGCTAACCTCTTCTCATACTCTCTCTTTGCCCCTCTTATTCCCTTTTTTAGATCTTCTCTGTACTTTCTATATTCAGCTTGGTTCTCCACTGTATTATGAAGCTTACAATTGTCATAAGCCTCCTTTTTCTGTTTCATTTTAACCTCTATATCTTTATTCATCCAGGGAGCTTTTACCCTTCCTTTCCCCCTCATGGGAATGTCTACTCTCTACCTGAACCATCTTCTCTTTGTAGGCCTCCCATTGTTCAATTACTGTTTTGACTACCAATTTTTGATTCCAGTCCACCTGGGCCAGATCCCTTTTCAACTTACTGAAGTTAACCCTCCTCCAGTTATTTTTATGCTTGATTGTACCTTGTCCTTTTCCATAATTATTCTAAAGCTGATGATATTATAATCACTGTTCCCCAAATACTCCCCCACTGAAGCATGCTCCATTTGCCCCACTTCATTCCCCAGAACTAGATCCAGCACTACTGATGATATTATAATCACTGTTCCCCAAATACTCTCCCACTGAAGCATGCTCCATTTGCCCCACTTCACTCCCCAGAACTAGATCCAGCACTACTTCCTTCCTCATTGGGCTGGAAACACACAGATCAAGAAAGTTTCCTTGTGCACATTTCATAATTCCTCCCCCTCTTTGCTCTTCACACTGTTAGTATGCCAATCTATATTAGGATAATTGAAGTCCCCCATTATCACTACTCTGTAGCTCTTGCATCTTTCTGTAATTTGCTTGCAAATTTGCTCCTGTGTCTCCTTCCCACTATTTGGTAGCCTATAGTTATACCCAGTAGAGTAATAGCTCCTCCATTGTTCCTTAATTCTAACCAAATAGATTCTGTCTTTGGCCCCTCAACTACATCATCCCTCTTCAGTACTATAATAGTGTCTTTGATAAATACTGCCACCGCCTCCTTTTTTTCCTGAAAACCTTGCAGCCAGGAGGGTGTCCTCCCCTTCTTTGAGCCAGGTCTCTGTTATTGCCACTATATCATAGTCCCATGTGGCAACTTGTGCCTGCAGCTCACCAACCTTATTTATCACACTCCATGCATTTACATACATGCACTCCAAACCCATCTTAGACTGCTTCCTGTCTGATCCCTCCTATTCCTGAACTATTCATGACTCTAGTGTTATTTCCCTCTCTCAGTCCTCTGTGCACCTTGTTTCTCCTCTCTAATGTTACATCCTGATGGTCTGCCAAATTAGTTTAAACCCTCCCCCACAGTACTAGTTAACCTTCCAGCGAGGACATTGTTATCAGCTCTGTTGAGGTGCAAGCTGTCCACCTTGAACAGGTCCCTCCTGCCCCAGAATTGGTCCCAATGCCCCAGGAATCGGAAGCCCTCCATCCTGCACCATGTCTCCAGCCACACCTTAAACCTGTTTTATCCTACTATTCTTATATACTCACTAATGCGTGGTAGTGGGAGGTCTTGCTTTTTAACCTCCTCCCTAGCTCCTGAAGCTCTGACTACAGGACCTCAACCCTTTTCCTTCCTATGTGATTTGTTCCCACGTGGACTTCTGGCTGTTCCCCTTCCCCCCTCAAAATGTTCTGCAGCCTCTCAGTGATGTCCTTTACCCTGGCATTAGGGAGGCAACACACCATGCGGGACTCATGTTGGTGGTGCAGAAACACCTGTCTATCCCCCTGTCTATTGAATCCCCTATGACCACTGCATTTCTACACTTTGCTGTGCAGTCATTTTCTCCATAGTGCCATGGATGTGCTCTAGATGAACCTCCACCAAGGTGTCATCGCCCTCACTGGTATTCAGCACTGAAATCATGTTTGAGAATGCCACACTCTTGGATGATTCCTGCACTGCCTGCCTCTTCCTACCCTGCTGGATGGCCACCCACTTACTATCGTCCTGAACTCTCTGTAGCTGTGGGGGACCAGCTTCTGGAACATGCATTCCAGGATATTCTCAGCCTCCTGTATGCCATGCAGTGACTCCAGCTGCTGCTCAAGCTCAAAAACCCTGAGCTCAAGTTTGAGCAACTGGAGGTACTTCCTGCACACGAGGTATTCCAGGACACATGGGGCAGGATTTTCATTGGGCTGTGGAGGCGGGATTGGAGGCGTGTGGGGGGTTAAAATCCCGAAATCGGGGGGCACGAACCTATCCCGCCCCCAACCCGCCTCCATGCCAGTTTCAAAGGAGATGGATACCTGACCTGTGCTGGGACCCGCCTCCCCAAGGCGGGAAGGGGATTAGTGCCAATTAACTGCCTGTTAACAGGTAGTTAACAGGCAGTTTTTAGCCTAATCCCTATTTTTATTGCTGAAGTGTGGGATTCCCGGCGGCTCCAAACCATGCCAAGTTAGCGAGGCGGGTCATCGGGCTGAAGGGCTTGGAGGGTTCGAGATGTCCGGTGTTCAGGTGAGTGATGTGTGCATGAGTGCAAAGGTAAGTGTGTTTGGTGTGTATAAAGTGTTTAAAGAAGTTTTACTTACATTTACTTACCTTTACAGCCTTCCTTCCTTCAGATCTCGGGAGTCCCTCATCTCACCGGCACAGAAAGCAGAATGGCCGCGAGCTGTCAAAAGTTGCGGCATTCAGCTTCCTGTTCCGGAGAGATCTCTAAATCAGCCTGAGAGGAAGGAATTAACTTGGAGTACAGATTGTCAGTGTTTGACAGCTTCAAACAGCTGTCAAACGCTGATACTTCATCTGTCAAAAGCTTTTGACAGATGAAATGTCAATCTCTGACGTCACCTGTTGCCAGGTGGCCCTTAATTGGCCTGCTGAGCCCGCTGGGCGGGCTCAACAAGGTAAATCAAGTAAAAATCGCGTGGGTTGGCCACAACTCGATGGAGGCGGGACTACAACCCTGAAAGTTGTAGGGCCGCCTCCTACACGCCTCCTCAATGAAAATCCAGCCCATGAAGTGTCCTGGAGTTCCCACAAGGCACAGGAACTGCAGGCAATGGATTTCAGCTGCCCCGTCATGTTGCTTTAAAAAATCCCTTTAGGTCTAATTGATTAATCTGATTATTCAATGGAAGGAATTACTGTTCTCTTGATATTCAGATGGCAATGTCCAATGGTGAAAAACTATACAAGCAAATGTCCATTTTTAATAAGATGCACATATCATGAGAGAATTAATGATTTTCCATATGTTCAAGGAGGAATACCAAATTCTGGTATATGTAGGTTACCCACTCCAAATGTGGTTGACAACATCTGTAGAATTCTCAAATCCCAGAAGAAAAGGCCTACAATTATGTATATTCACAAGATAAAACTTTGGCTGGTTAACTCAACGGGCTAAATTTTGCTGTTCAAAGATAGCTTTACTGACCTTGATATTTACATAGATTCCAAGCATGCAGTTAAACCAGGTAGGAAGTATATAAAAAAAAATAACTCTAAGAAGATAGGTGAGAGAGAGATCTTTAATTTTTTTTATGTAAATACAAGGAGTGTTAGAAACAAATTGTTAGAACTACAAACCTACGCTGTGTTGGAGAAATTGAACATATTGTATATTTCTGAGACATGGCTAGATGAAGGCAGAAATTCACCTAAAGGGTTTCCAAGGGATTCAGAAGGGATAGAGTAGGTCAAAGAGGAGGTGGGGTTGCTATTTTTATTAGTAAGAATCTAGAGAAAGACTTGGGGGTCAATTTTCAGTGTGCCGTGGAGTCGGGATTGGAGGGGTTAAATTCCCAAATTCGGGGATCCCGACACCATCCCGCCCAAAACCCGCCTCCATGTAAGTTTCAAAGGAGGCGGGTACCTGCCCCGCACTGGGACCCGCCGACCCGAGGCGGGAAGGGATTAGTGCCAATTAACTGCCTGTTAACAGGTAGTTAACAGGCAGTTTTTAGCCTAATCCCTATTTTGAAGGTTGTCGTGTGGGATTCCCGATGGCTCCAAACCACGCCAAGTTAGAGGAGTCGGGCCGTCGGGTTGATGACTTGGAGGGGTCGAGATGTCGGTGTTCAGGTGAGTGATGGGTGCATGAGTGCAAAGGTAAGTGTGTTTGGTGTGTCTAAAGTGTGTAAAGAAGTTTAAATTACCCGTACTTACCTTTACAGCCTTCCTTCCTCTAGGTTTCGGGAGTCCATCATTCAGCCGGCACAGAAAGCAGAATGGCTGCGATCTGTCAAAAGTGACAGCCTGCAGCTTTCAGTGCCGGCGAGATTTCTAACTGAGTCTGCATAGAAGGACTCAGGTTAGAAGTAAGACTGTCAGTGTTTGACAGCTTCAAACAGCTGTGAAACACTGATATTTCATCTGTCAACACGTCTTGACAGATGAAATTTCAGTCTGTGACGTCACCTGTTGCCGGGTGGCCCTTAATTGGCCTGCTGAGCCCGCTGGGTGGGCTCAACAAGGTCAATCAAGTTAAAATCACGTGGATTGGCTGCATCTCGATGGAGGCGGGACTACAACCCAAAAGTTGTAGTCCCGCCTCCTTCCCGACTTCTGAATGAAAATCACCCCCTTGATATTGCCTCATCGGGTACAGCTGAGGCTATCTGGGTTTAAGTGGACCAAGCTCACGGGCAGGGACTAATTATCAGTAATTGTTATAGGCCACCAGGTCAGATACCTGAACATGATGAATTATTATGGAAACAGATTGCAACTCTTTTGGTTAAAACTTAATTGATGGCAATTGCCATCACCTATTAGGAGGAAGTATGTGCCTCCTTCTTAAAAGGGCACAACTAATAAAACTGTAACTTAAACCAAAATTAACAGAAACTTAAGAAATTAAATCAAAATTATTTTTTGGGGGGTAATAATGCACTCCAGTCCCTCCAGTGCCCACCAGTCGCGGAAGGCCTCAAGCATGCCGGTGGACACCACATGCTCCATCTCCAGGGACACAAGGTATGAACGTAGCTGTGGAAGAGAGGCAGGCAGTCGGGCCGAACAACCCCCTCAATTCCGCGCTGCCTGGACCTGTTAATGGCCACCTTGGCCAGGCCCAGGAGCCATCCAACAAGGAGGTCTTCGACTTGCCTACTCCCTCCCGCACCAGGTGACCAAAGATCCAGCACGTGGGACTGAAGTGCAACCAAATATTGAGGAGCAGCCCCTTCAAATAGTGGAAGAGGGGCTGCAACCTCTCACACTCAATATATACATGGTAAACGGACTCCTCCAGGCCACAGAAAATGCAGGTGGCCTGGGAGTCCGTGAACCGACTTAAAAACTTATTGCACGAGACTGCCCCGTGCATCACCCTCCAGGCCAAGTCCCCAATAGATAAAGAGAGGGCTCCCACATAGACAGCCCTCCATTGAGGACCCCCGCCTCCTCCGGACGGCAAGATGGTGTGCCAAGGCGTGGCCGAACAGCAGACGAGGATGACAAAGTGGAGAGTGCGCAAGAGCAGCCCGTATAGGAAGGGATTTCCGAGAGACGGCTCAAGTTGTGAGGCGCCGGTTCCCGAGAGGGGTTTTGGGCCTGGCGCCGATGAGAAATTCTGTTCGAACAGGGGTCAGTTCAGACGGGATCGCCCCACACACGAGCCTCCTTGACACACCTAGTGGAGTCAGGGCCGAGTACCACTTTTAGCAACTCGATGGCTTTGGCCGCGAGCTGGACTTGCCAGGATATACGCTGTGCCAGCTCCTCTGGCGACATCCAACCCACTCCTCCGCCATCCAGTAAGTCACTGACTCTGATCACCTTGACACCAGGACTCTGCCCTTCGCCAGCCACCTGAACCCACGGTCATGGAGGTGCGGATTCCTGAGCAGCAGCTCCCAAAGGACAGCCGCCACTCCTGTCGGGGGAGAACCCTGGCTGGAGGTGACCTTGTTCCAGACCCATAGCAGTTCCTGGTAAAAGACAAGAGCTCCCACAGGAGGCACGGTTACCCCCCAATTTTACAAACAGGAGCTGCGTGTCATAATTGAGGCTGTGGAGGAAATACCTCACCAGCGCACACCATCTAGGAGAATCCTCGAAGTACAGGTATCTCTGCAGCATCTGAAGACGGAAAGTCGCAGCCTGGGTATGCATGCACACCAGTGCCTGACCGCCCTCCCTATGCGGGAGACTCAGAACTGTGGCAGAGACCGAATGCTTCCTTTTGTCCCAGAAGAAGTCGATGTGCTTCCACTGAATCTTGGCGACAAACTCAAGGGGAGAGATCAAAGTAACCAACCGGTACCACAGCATAGCAGCCACCAGTTGATTTATGACCAGCGCTTGACCCCTGTAGGATAGCACTCGGAGCAGTCCTGTCCAGCACCCTAGGCAAGTGGTGACTTTGGCCTCCAGCTCTTGCCAGTTCACCAGCCAGGCTTCCTCAGCAGGGCTAAGGTAGACTCTCAGGTAGAGGAGATGAGTTATGCTCCAGGCAAAAGGCCTGAGCTCCTCCTGCAGGGAGTCCACCCGCCACTGACCCACCAGGAGCCCAGAACATTTCTCCCAGTTGATCATCGCAGAAGATGCGGCCAAGTAGACCTGCTGGCACTCGCACATCCTCCACAAGTCAATGGGATCCGTGACCATGAGGGGTATGTCATCGGCATACGCTAAGAGGACGACCTCCATGCCCGGCCCTTGCAGAACCAGTCCCGTCAACCTCTTCCGCAAGAGGTGCAGGAAAGGCTCCCGCAGATGGCATATAACTGGCTGGACATGGGGCATCCCTGACACCCCCCTCTCCCGAAGCGAAGGGGTGGCATTAACCTTAATCAGACACTCCGTGGCGGTGTACAGAAGTCGAATCCGGGCGACGTAATGCATTCCGAATCCGAATGTACGCAGAGTCCCGAAGAGGTACTCATGATCCACCCTGTCGAATGCCTTCTCTTGATCTAGGGAAAGGAAGGCGACCGACAGACCAGTCCTCTGGGAATGGTGGACCAATTCCTGGACTAGATGGATGTTGTCGTGGATGGTCTGGCCCGGGACCGTGCAAAACTGATCGGGGTGGATCATGTGGGCCAGCACGGTACCAAGGCGAGCAGACATTACCCTGGAAAAGATCTTGCAGCCCATGCTGAGGCGGGAGGCCAGGCGCCTGTTCTCAGGTAAGTGGAGATCGCCCTTCTTAGGCAGCAGGGCTGACCTTCGGCAGACCCTCCCACAGAACTCTGCGAGCATCCTCACTGGACGGATCAAGAGAGAACAGACCCCTGTAAAAGGCACAGGCCCCGGCACTGAAGCCCTCCGGATCCAAGACCAGGGATCCGTCATCGGCCAGCAGTCCCAAGAGCTGCTTACAGACCCCCTGCCTTTTTTCCAACGAGTAGAAGGGGGAACCGCGGTCCAGGTCCCGGAGGAGCTGCATCCGCGACCTCACATACACACCTCGGGACCTGACAAGCTGCAGGTCCTTCAGTGCGCCCTACGTCTCTTTGTAGACCTTCTGCAGGTCTGGGTCTTCAACAACTTGACTGAGATGGGACTCCAGGTCAAGCACCTCCTTCTCCAACCATTTGACCCGGACCTTCCGTCTCGCAGTCAACCCCCTCACATACTCCTGACAGAAGAGACAGACGTGAGCCTTGCTCATATCCCAGCATAGCCTCAAGGAGGGGAAGACCCCTGCTTCCTTCTCCAGTTGGCCCAGAAGCGACAGAATGAATCCCAGAACTGCTCGTCCTCCAGCAGCAGGTTGTTAAAATGCCAGTACGCGGACCCCACTCACGCACGGCACCAACTGCATGGACGCCGCCGGAATGCGAGCGACGTAAGCCCGGGCGGTCGATTCTGGATCTTCCTCCTCCAGACCTCACGCGAGTGAAGGCACTGGAGTCAGGTCAGAGGTTTCACCAGACGTCCACCAAGTCGAAGGACCCGACCAGGTCCCTCAACTTTATTGTTTACTTAGACTTCCAAAAATCTTTTGCTAAGGTACCGCACAAGAGGCTTCTCTACAAGATTGAAGCCTCTGGTAATGTATTGAGCTGGATTGAGAACTGGCTGGCAGGGCATAGGCAAAAAGTAGTTATAGATGGATTTGGATTGGTTTGGAGGCCAGGGTATCCCGCAGGGATCATTGTTGGGACCATTGCACTTTACTATTTTTATTAATGATCTGGATGTAGGTGTTGAGGGCATGATCTGCAAATTTGCAGATGATACCAAGATCTGTGCGAGTGTCAGGACTGTAGATGACACTTATCTGCTTCAGGCAGATCTTAATGGCCGTTAGTTAGATTTGCCCTTGCACAAATTTAAAATGTCAAGTTGCTGAAAGTGTGAGCTGATAAGAACGTAGTGAGGGAAACAGGGCTTCTGAAATCTGGGTGAACAGGGCAAGCAACTGTGTATCTTCTTAACCAATCAGATTGAAGCATTGAGGGAAGGTCTTGAGGGAAGTGACGGTAGGGATTGTGGATGCATTAGTAATAATTTTCCAAAACTCCCTGGACTCAGCAAAGGTCCTGGCAGACTGGAAAACTGCTAATGTAACACCCTTATTTAAAAAGGGCAGTAGACAGAAGGCTGGAAACTATCGACCGGTTAGCCTAACATCTGTGGTAGGTAAAATTTGGAGTCCATTATTAAGGAGACAGTAACAGGACATTTGGATAATCATAATTTAATAGGACAAAGTCAGCATGGTTTTATGAAGGGGAAGTCATGTTTGACAAATTTGCTGGAGTTCTTTGAGGAAGTAACATATAGGGTGGATAAAGGGGAACCAGTGGACGTAGTGTATTTAGACTTCCAAAAGGCATTTGACAAGGTGCCACACAAAAGATTATTGCTTAAGATAAAAAATCATGGGATTGGGGGTAATATTCTGGCATGGATAGAGGATTGGCTATCTAACAGAAGGCAGAGAGTTGGGATAAATGGTTCATTCTCAGACTGGCAACCAGTAACTAGTGGTGTTCTGCAGGGGTCAGTGCTGGGTCCCTAACTCTTTACAATCTATATTAACGATTTGGAGGAGGGGACCGAGTGTAACATATCAAAGTTTGCAGATGATACTAAGATGGGAGGGAAAGTAGTGAGTGAGGAGGACGTAAAAAACCTGCAAAGGGACATAGACAGGCTAAGTAAGTGGGCAGAGATTTGGCAGATGGAATACAATACTGGAAAGTGTGAGGTTATGCACTTTGGCAGGAAAAATCGTAGAGCAAGTTATTATCTTAATGGCAAGAAACTGGAAAGTACTGAAGTACAAAGGGATCTGGGGGTCCTGGTGCACGAAACTCAAAAGGTTAGTATGCAGGTGCAGCAAGTGATTAAGAAGGCCAATGGAATGTTGGCTTTCATTGCTAGGGGGATAGAATACAAAAATAGGGAAGTATTGCTTCAGTTGTACAAGGTATTGGTGAGACCGCACCTGGAATACTGCATACAGTTTTGGTGTCCATACTTAAGAAAAGACATACTTGCTCTCGAGTCAGTACAAAGAAGGTTCACTCGGTTAATCCCGGGGATGAGGGGATGGACATATGAGGAGAGGTTGAGTAGATTGGGACTCTACTCATTGGAGTTCAGAAGAATGAGAGGCGATCTTATTGAAACATATAAGATTGTGAAGGGGTTGGATCGGGTGGATGCGGGGAGGATGTTCCCGATGATGGGTGAAACTAGAACTAGGGGGCATAGTCTTAGAATAAGGGGCTGCTCTTTCAAAACTGAGATGAGGAGAAACTACTTCACTCAGAGGGTGGTAGGTCCATGGAATATGCTGCCCCAAAAACCTGTACAAGCTACATCATTACATAAATTTAAAACAGAAATAGACAGTTTCCTAGAAGTAAAGGGAATTAAGGGTTACGGGGAGCGGGCAGGAATTTGGACATGAGTCCAGGTTCGGATCGGACATGGCCTTGTGGGTAGCGGAGCGGGCCCAGGGGCCGTGTAGCCTGATCCTGCTCCTATTTCGTGTGTCTAATTCTGTTAGATTCAGGAGATGGTTCTGTGATAGTAGATTGGCGGTTAGGATCAGATCAGTCATGATCTTATTAAATGGCGGAGCAGGCTCGAGGGGCCGATTGGCCTACTCCTACTCCTATTTCTTATGTTCTTATGTTCATTGTAAAAGTAACAGCGCGAGGACCGAGAAGGAAGTGTAAATTAGGATCAGTGAATTCAATGTCAAATCAGGTACAGAAAGAGAAATAAAGAGGGAAAGAAAAATTGGATTAAGAGAGAGATAAAAGAGACAGAAAGGAAAATTTAAAAAAATTAATTTAAAATTTTGCATTTTTAAAATTCCCAACAACAGTTAATACCTGAAGGAATGAAACTCCGCCCATTTAATAGTTAATTTTCCTTGCCAGAGAGGTTGCTCGGCAGTAATTAACACTTATCACGTAGTTCAAAGGATACTTGGACTGGAATAAAGAAGACTTAAATTTCTGTGGCGAGTTTAGTTCATACCTATCGCATATATACGCCAACTTCATGCTGTTCACTGCATTTCAATGGTGAGGCAGAGAGCAAGAATCCATTTTCATGAAGCTAATGGCGGAGCGGCACAACTCGGCCAACAACTTTTGAATATTTGAGTTTAACCTAGCATCTGCCCCTTGCCTGAAGTTGCTGTACCATTTGCACATAAATAACAGCGAGCACCATTGGCGTCACTGTTATTTTGACATCAAAATCTGGGGCAACATTTCTTAAGCTGGGCTGCTTTTATAGCTTGCAGTATGACTTGGAGCCAGCTGGAAGAACAGTTGTGGTATGTTGCGTACATGCTAGCTGAGGAGCAGGCCTCAAGAAAAAGGATGATAGGGAACACAAAATAGTCAGCACTACCACCGCAGAGAAGCCTCCCGCTTGGCCACCGACCCACCGCTGCAGTGAGCCAGGACCAGCTGGTGAGCCGGCAACAATTGGGAGTCAGGGGCTTAGGAGTCTTGCGGGGGGGAGGGAGAAAGAGAGAGAGACTGGAGAATGCGGTAGATGTGGGGACCAACATTTTCTGCAGAGCTGGGAGCAGCAGCAGCATGGTGAGTGGGAGAGGTGCCAAGAGAGGAGCAGCCAGTTATGGGGTGAGTGAAACCCGGGGACTTTACTATGGGTAAATAATGAAAGATTGTTTCCACCAGAAATTCATATTTGGAAACTGTAGGAAATGAACCAGAGCTATCACCACCGGAAACATGAGCTTGATGCCATATAACAGGTGCCGGAGGTGGATGGGGAACAAAGGGGTGGAGACTGAGGATTTCTTAATCTACCGTAATGTCACAATGAATTTTATTAACATATATATGTTTAGAAATGATAGATTTAACTGACAACCCTCACAATGACCTGTGATTCATATTTGGAAACAGTAGGAAATGAACCAGAATTAGTACCATGTAGTGTATGTGCTTTAAGTCAGACCTACTTTTTACAGCTCCTGTATACTGTAGTACCGGCAGTAATCACACCGGTATATAAGCTGTGCGCATGCCTCTGTACCCCAGTCTAGAGATGACCCTCCTCCAGTAAAGACCTGTTGTTTGTTTATGTAAAGCATCCGTGTAATTATTTATCCACTGAACCACGGATCTAACAGTGGCGACGAGTGTTGATGCGAATCTACCTGCAACATAAAAAAAAAAATAGTCGAGTCCAGGAACACGGGCGTCGACCGCAAGCAACCGCCCAGCAGTCAGGCAGAGATCCAACTTCGTTGGGGAGGCTGTGGAGAGCCGGGCTTGGTTCCCCAGCCACAACGAGCAGTAAGAGACCGACGACAGGTCCAGAGCAGACCCTTCCTGAGCAGCGGCGGCTGGAGCCGACCGACGGCAGAGAGAGAGAGAGCCGGGCAGCGTCAACGGGGTAAGAAAGAGGGTGAAGAGAGCAGGGCGCAGCCGGGGATTGATCACCGAGCGGCGTCGAGGAAAAATACTGCAAACCGGAGAGAGAGAGGGTAAGAAACAGCCGGGTTCTAGACTGAGCGGCATCGACAAATATCAAGAGAAGAACGCGCAGAGCACAGCCAGGGATCATGGGCTGATCAGGGTCCGCGGGGCGAAGCAAGGGGAGATGCCATTGAGCCGCGGAGAAGCAGGGAGAGCGCGGGAGGCGCCATTGAGCCGCGGAGATGCAGGGAGAGCGCGGGAGGCACCATTGAGCCGCGGAGAAGAAGAGCGCGGGAGACGCCATTTTGCGAAGCCGCAGCGGAGAAGACGGGCGAGCGCGGGAAGGAAGGAAAGCGCAGGAGATGCCATTTTGTGCCAGCGGAGAAGAAGGGGAAGCGCGGGAGGCGCCATTGGGGATAGTTAACGCACAACCAAGGATGCCGAAGAGTGGCAGTATCTCTACGTTCGACAATGAAGTCGAAGATTGGGCGACATATGTGGAACGTATTGAGGTGTACTGCAGGGCGAATGAAGTGCCAGATGCTAATAAAGCACTGGTTCTGTTAAATTCCATGGGTGCAAAAACTTATGGGTTACTGCGAAATCTAATAACCCCAGAGAAGCCGGTAAACAAGGATTTTGGAAGCATAGTAGAAATCCTACAGGACCACTTAAGCCCCACACTGCTGCTGATAGCAGAACAATTTAATTTCCATAAAAGGAACCAACACAAAGACGAAAGCAATGCTGAGTACCTAACGGAACTGCGCAAGCTATCGAAATACTGCCAGTTTGGAGCGGGACTAGCAGACACGTTAAGGGACAAGTTTGTGTGTGGGCTACAAAGTGAAGGAACCCAGAAACGGCTTCTATCAGAAAAGGACCTTACGCTGGACAAAGCTTTCAATATGGCAGTATCACACGAAGCAGCCGCAAGGGGCGCTGCAGAGATACAACGGAGACCGCAAGAATACGGCACCAACGAAATGACCTATGGAACAGGGAAGTGCTATCGCTGCGGCAGAACAACACATGACCAGAAAGATTGTTGGTTCAAGGACCAAGTGTGCAGACAGTGTGGGAAAGCAGGATACATAGCAAGAGCCTGCAGGTCTGGGAAGAAAACCAACAGTAAGAAATCTCCACAGGAGAAGTACAAAAAGGTACACCAGGTGATGGACAGTGGTTCAGACGAACAGAAAAGTGACACAGACTCCGGAAGCAAGGAGCTGGGTTGTCTGAAACTACATAATGTAACCGAAATAGAGGATCACCAAACTATCTGGGTTACACTCAAGATAGACAGAGTCCAAGTGGAAATGGAATTGGACACAGGGTCAGCTCTAACAGTCATAAATCAAAGAGACTACAAGCGGCTATTTTCACACATACCCTTGAAAGCTACAGAGATTGTCTTGAAGACGTATACGGGGCAAAAAGTCTACCCCAAAGGAAAAATAAGGGTGAAAGTGACATATAAAGGTCAGGAAATACCTAAAATGGATATATATGTATTGCCAAATGGAGGAACACCACTGCTAGGACGTGAGTGGATCCGGAAGATACATTTAGATTGGCATTCCATACAGGCATAGTGGTTAGCACTGTTGCCTCACAGCGCCAGAGACCCGGGTTCGAATCTGGCCTCGGGTGACTGTCTGTGTGGAGTTTGCACATTCTCCCCGTGTTTGCGTGGGTTTCCTCCGGGTGCTCCGGTTTCCTCCCACAGTCCAAAGATGTGCGGGTTAGGTTGATTGGCTATGATAAATTGACCCTTAGTGTTAGGGGGATTAAATACGTGGGGATAGGGTGGGATATGTGTTGGTGTAGGGGTTACGGGGATCGGGTGGGATATGTGTCGGTGCAGGCTCGATGGGCCGAAATGGCCTCTATCTGCACTGTGGGGTTTCTGTGTCTGTGTCTGTCTGTCTGAAGGTGGAGGCCAAAAAGGATGACGACGTCACACCTGGACGACTGTCAAAAATGCTAACTGACGCAAAAGAAGTGTTCCAGGAGGGACTAGGAACACTAAAAGGAATAACAGCAACAATTAAAATAGAGGATAATGCAAGCCCAAAGTTTCTGAAGGCCAGACCAGCGCCTTATGCGATCAGACCAGCGGTTGAAGCAGAGCTGGAAGGGTTGGAACGTTCAGGAGTACTGCCCAAAGTGGACTGGAGCGAGTGGGCTACACCCATCGTCCCTGTAATGAAGAGGTCGTTGAGTAATACGCCTGGGGAACCAAAGAAGGTACGCATCTGTGGGGATTTTAAGGTGACAGTGAACCCAGTCCTTCACACGGTGCAATATCCGCTTCCACGAATTGAGGATATTTTCGCCTCGCTATCTGGTGGTAAACGCTTCACCAAAATTGATCTAGCCCAGGCGTACTTGCAAATGGAGGTAGAAGAAGCTTCGAAACATTACCTTATGATCAACACCCATAAAGGTCTCTATCAATACAACCGGCTGGTGTTTGGAGTAGCCTCGGCTCCGGCTATCTGGCAAAGGGCGATGGATCAGGTCCTGCAAGGGATTCCAGGGACCCAGTGTTATTTGGACGACATCTTGGTCACGGGCGAAAATGACGGTGATCACCTCGCTAACTTGGAGAAGGTGCTCGCCAGATTAAAGGAATATGGGCTACGAGCTAATCGCCACAAGTGCGAGTTTTTCCAGAAACAGATCTCGTATTGCGGCCACGTCATCGATGAAGAGGGGTTACATAAGTCCCCTGACAAGATTGAGGCAGTAGTCAAGGCTCCAGCACCGGAAAATGTGTCACAACTGAGGTCGTTCCTCGGGCTGGTAAACTATTACCACAAGTTCTTACCAAATTTGTCTACGGTACTACACCCGCTGAACACCCTACTGCAAACAGGGGTACCATGGAAGTGGGATGACGAACGTAGATGAGCTTTCCAGAAGTGTAAAGAATTGATCACATCAAAAGAGGTGTTGGCCCATTTCAACCCAGCACTACCAATTCGTTTGGCATGTGATGCATCACTCTACGGCATTGGAGCAGTGCTGTCGCACAAATTCCCAGACGGGTTGGAGAGGCCAGTGGCCTTTGCGTCTCGGTCACTAACCTCAGCCGAGCGCAACTACGTCCAGATTGACAGGGAGGCCCTCAGCCTAGTATGGGGAGTAAAAAAATTCAACCATTATCTGCATGGGCAGAAGTTCACCTTGCTGACTGACCACCAACCACTTTTCTCCATCTTTAATCCTAAGAAGGGCGTGCCAGTAATGACTGCACAGCGGTTACAAAGATGGTCCCTGTTTCTAGGGGCGAATCAATATGAAATAGAATATAAAGGCACGAAACAGCATGGGGACGCTGATGAGCTATCGCGCCTGCCACTGCCTACGGTGGAGGAAGCACCAGCAGTGGACCCTGTAATAATAATAAATAACTTCTGGATATGTGCACATCACTTCCTGTGAACTGTGAACTCTGTGCATACATCACTTCCTGTGTATATGTCACTTCCTGTGTTTGGACTAGTATAAATACTGAACTGCTCAGTATTGTAAAAGGGCTTCTCCTAGAGGCATGGTGAAGACCGCTCTTGTATATAGTATAATTATAAGTTGCTTAAAGCTTACTTTAAAGTTCATTGATGTGTGAGACTCCTTTTTTACATCAATTTAAGCAACTTAGTATTTACACTCACAAATACTAGACCTTCGGACAAACTCGGAGTTAAGGATCCAGGGAACCACCCATCATGGAAAACATCCTTAAACCTACTCGTCTGGACTTGGACCCAAACGCACCAGCAGCTGGCAGGGTATGGAAGCATTGGTACCGTACTTTTGAGAATTTTCTTTATGAATGTAAAGCGAATGCTTCTACTAAACTGAGGATACTTATCAACTATGTGACCCCAACAGTGTTTGAATATGTTGATGAATGGGATAATTACGATGAGGTGATCCGGGCACTTAAAAAACTATATGCCAAGACCGCAAATGAGGTCTATGCTAGACATCTACTGGCCACAGCCCGACAAGGGCCAGGGGAATCGATTAATGAATTCCTTCAAGAACTTCGCAGGCTCAGCGTAGATTGTAACTTTCAGGCAGCCTCGGCTGAGCTGTACCGCGAAGAAATGATTCGTGATGCTTTCATCTGCGGGATTGCCTCTCCATTTATACGCCAGCGTCTACTAGAAAGTAAAACACTTGAGCTACAAAAGGCTTTTGACCTGGCTTGTTCTCTGGATTTGGCAAAGAAAAATGCAGACCTCTATCAGCTGCCCAGATCTCGATCTGCTGCTGTAACTGCAACCAGACGATTCAAGTGGCCTCAGGTGAACCCTATCATGGAGGAATCTAATCCTGATGATAATTCTGATGAAGAAGAGGAGGATGACCCCACTTTAGCAGCCTCTTGGCAATCTAGGAAGGAATGCTTCTTTTGTGGAGATTCTTTTCACCCTAGGAAATTCTGCCCTGCTCGCAATGAGATCTGCACTCATTGCGATAAAAAGGGACACTTTGCAAAAGTTTGCCAATCAACAGCCTCTACGAGGGCCTATCCAGCTAAGGCCTACCGAACTGCCCCAATTAGGGCCTATCAAGATGCTCCGGCTAGGACCTATCAAGCTTCCTCTCGAGCTCTCTCCCGAAGAAGCACACCTAGAGTTCCAGCCACTCTCTGTGCAACCACACCAATTACAGCTGCTTGCCCACAGAACCTGTTTCATGCAGCTACAAAAGTTTCAATTAATGGGCATACCTTAGATGCCTTAATTGACTCAGGAAGTACTGATAGTTTCATTAGAGAACAGATTGTTGCGAAATTGAAACTACATATCTTCCCATCGGACCAGGCAATTGCGATGGCTCAGTCATCACTTAATACCAGAATCTCCGGCTTTTGTATTATTGATATGACACTTAATGGTCGCATGTATCCCTCCACCCGACTTTCGGTGCTCAAGGACTTATGTAGTGATCTCATCTTAGGGCTGGATTTTCAAAAACAGCATAAGAAACTCACCATTGAGTTCGGCGGATCCAAACCTGGACTTACTATTTCTAATATACTGTCTAAATTACCGTTTTGTGCATTATCAGCAGCTTCACTTGATGAACCCTCATTATTTGCCAGTATTCCTCCTCGATGCAAACCAATAATAACGAAATCGCGGCGCTTTAGTCAGGAAGACCAATCTTTTATTGAGGCTGAAATCTCTCGACTTTTAGCAGAGGATATCATCGAACCATGTTCGTCGCCCTGGCGGGCTCAAGTCGTCATCGTCAAGAACCCTCTAAAACCTCACAAACAACGACTATGCATTGATTATTCGCAAACCATCAATCAATATACTGACTTGGACGCCTACCCATTGCCACGCATTGATGATATGGTTAATAAACTGGCCGAATACAAAGTGTTCTCAACTTACGATTTAAAAAGTGCCTATCATCAGGTACCCTTGAAGGTCTCAGATAAGCAGTACACGGCCTTTGAGGCTAATGGACGGCTGTACCAATTTCGTCGCCTCCCATTCGGGGTTACTAATGGAGTGGCTGTCTTCCAACGGGCAATGGATGGCCTGGTTAAGCAGGAAAACTTAAGGGACACTTTTCCCTATCTTGATAACATTACTATTGCAGGTAACGATCAACAGGAACACGACGCCAACCTCCAAAAATTTCGGGATGCCCTCCATCACCGTAACTTAACTTTGAATGAATCTAAATCTGTTGAGTCGCAACCGACCATCAACATCCTTGGCTACTGCGTAGGCAATGGTATCATTAAGCCAGACCCAGAAAGACTTCGCCCGCTCCAAGAACTCCCGTCACCTAAGAATCCGGCTTCTTTACGTCGGGCTCTCGGTCTGTTTGCATACTACGCTAAATGGATTCCTCATTTTTCAGACAAAATCCAACCCTTGCTGCATGCTAGATCATTTCCATTGGAAACAGCGGCTGTTGCAGCCTTTAACCTTCTCAAAAAACAGTTGGAGAAAGCGGCTCTTCGCTCCATCGATGAGAATCTCCCTTTCATAGTCGAATGTGATGCCTCGGAGGTGGCGATCTCGGCTACTCTAAATCAGGAAGGTCGTCCTGTAGCATTTATGTCCAGGACCTTACAAGGTGCCGAGCTACATTATCCTCCGGTTGAGAAGGAAGCCACAGCCATCATAGAGGCGGTACGGAAGTGGAACCATTTCCTAGCTCGCCAGCACTTTACATTAATCACGGACCAGCGATCAGTCGCCTTCATGCTCGATAATCGAAAACGAACCAAAATTAAGAATAATAAAATACAGCTTTGGAGGATGGAACTGGCCTCTTTTGGTTACACCATTCACTATCGACCTGGCAAGGAGAATGTGGCCCCGGATACCCTCACACGAGCATTCTGCTCCACTATGTCGTCCTCTACTCTCATAGATGTCCATAATGGATTGTGTCATCCTGGCGTTACGCGCATGCTACATTTCGTACGATCACGGAATCTCCCTTTTTCTACTGGAGATGTAAAGAAAATGTGCTCAGAATGCCGGCTTTGTGCAGAATTAAAACCTCAGTTCTTCCGCCCCTCAGATGGTATGCTCATACACGCAACCCAACCGATGCAACGACTTAGCATCGATTTTAAGGGCCCAGTGCCCTCTTCAACTCGGAACACATATTTGCTCACCATGATTGATGAATATTCACGTTTTCCGTTTGCCTTCCCCTGCTCCAATATGCTGGTGTCCACAGTAATCTGCTGCCTTGAGCAGGTATTTTCTCTCTGTGGCATGGCGGCTTACATTCACTCAGATCGGGGTCCATCCTTTATGTCAAGGGAACTCAAGGACTACCTCTCAGAACGGGGAATTGCTACAAGCAAAACGACGCCATATCATCCCATCGGAAATGGGCAGGTAGAGAGGTATAACGGTATCATCTGGAATTCCGTACATCTTGCTTTAAGATCTCGGGGCCTACCAAACCAGCAATGGGAAGCAGTGCTTCCGGATGCATTGCACTCTATACGGTCCCTTTCTACAGCCACAAATACTACACCTCATGAGTGGTTCTTTGGATTCCAGCATCGCTCATCTTATGGGACATCCCTCCCGTCATGGCTAACTACTCCTGGACCTGTACCACTCCGAAGATACGTTCGGACGTCTAAAAATGACCCTCTCGTAGACGAGGTCGAACTAACCGATGCCAACCCCACCTATGCGTACATACGATATCCCGACGGCCGAGAATCTACCGTATCATTACGGGATCTAGCTCCCTGCCCACCAGGACCTAGTGGGACATCGAGTGATGGTATTTTACCAGGAGCCTCTTGGAACCTACCGGGTACCCCTCTCCAGGATCCTGATCTGACACCAACTAGCTTGGTGCCGGTAGAACCCCGTACTCAAAGTTGCGACCCTCCCAGTACCGCGCACCAAAGTACTGATCCGCCACAGACCAGCTCTGCACCTCCCTCTGAACAGAGACAGACCGACTCTGCACCTATTGGGGCTCATACACGAAGCCATGATCTCCCCGACCCTTCACAGGGTAATCCAGGCCACACAGACTCTGACCAATGGCCAACAGCATGTAAGCGGACCACAGACCCTCTACGATGGGAACCCAAATGGGTGCGACTCTTCCTCGTTCGGCGGCTGTGGAATAAAAGGAAGACCACAGCCTTCTAATCTCGCAGGAGGGAAGAATGTAATAATAATAAATAACTTCCGGATATGTGCACATCACTTCCTGTGAACTGTGAACTGTGAACTCTGTGCATACATCACTTCCTGTGCATACGTCACTTCCTGTGTTTGGACTAGTATAAATACTGAACTGCTCAGTATTGTAAAAGGGCTCCTCCTAGAGGCATGGTGAAGACCGCTCTTGTATATAGTATAATTATAAGTTGCTTAAAGCTTACTTTAAAGTTCATTGATGTGTGAGACTCCTTTTTTACATCAGACCCTATCGAGATATTTTATTCGTCGATAATTGAACGATTGCCAGTAACAAACGCGGATATAGAGAAGGAGACCCATAATGATCCAACGCTGTCACGGATATATGAATTGATGGTGAGGGGATGGCCAACACATGGCGACTCACTGTTGCCAGCATTCTCATCCAGAAGAGAACAGCTGTCAGTATGCCAGGGGACAGTGATGTGTGGATCCAGAGTGGTGATTCCACCCAAGTTAAGGGAGAGAGTGCTAAAGGAGCTACATGAAGGTCATCTGGGGGGAGTGAAAATGAAAAGCCTTGCTAGAGCTTATGTGTGGTGGCCGGGAATCGATCAACAAATCGAAGACCTAACTAAGAGCTGCTTAGGATGCCAGAAGGTCCAAAATGCACCACCACATGCCCCTCTACACCCATGGGAGTGGCCCTCCTCTCCATAGCAATGGGTGCACATTGATTTCGCTGGTCCATTCATGGACTCAATGTTCTTAATAGCAGTGGATGCTCATTCAAAGTGGCCTGAGGTGATAAAGATGTCTTCAACCACTACAGAGAAAACGATTGCAGTCCTACGGACCATATTTGCCAGAAACGGTTTGCCAGAGCAGACTTGCTCTGATAATGGACCACAGTTTGTGTCCGACAAGTTCCAAAAATTCATGAAAAGGAATGGGGTAAGGCATTACACATCCGCCCCGTATCATCCAGCCACCAATGGATTGGCTGAGAGGTTCGTACAAACCTTTAAGAAGGCGATAAAGGCCATGTGCGATGAGGAAATTCCACTACAGCATAAGATGGACAATTTCTTATTAGCCTACCGAAACGCGACACATGCAGTTACCAACCAGACCCCGGCCATGATGTTCTTTAACCGAAGGTTGAGATCTCGTCTGGACTTGCTCAGGCCAAATGTGCGAAGAAATGTTGAGGACAAACAATTCCAGTACATCAACGAGAAGCCGACAAGGAGCTTCAATGTAGGGCAACCAGTCTTGGCCCGTGACTATCGAACAGAGAAGTGGCAACCCGGAACAATATGTACAAGGCAGGGGCCATTAATGTACACAGTGGATGTCGGGGAGAACATTGTGAGACACCACGTCGATCAGATCTTAGCATCACAGGAAGGCGTCAACCCCATGTCTCGGGTACCTGGGAATGAACCCGACATACCGGTAGCATCTACTTCAGACCCAGTAGCAGTGGAAACCGATGAACTACCCGATGAAAAGGGGTCAGAATTGCCTCTGCACCAAGAACAAGAACCTCCGGAAAGGCGCTAT
Source organism: Somniosus microcephalus (assembly GCF_052327205.1). Classification (NCBI taxonomy): domain Eukaryota; kingdom Metazoa; phylum Chordata; class Chondrichthyes; order Squaliformes; family Somniosidae; genus Somniosus; species Somniosus microcephalus. The sequence goes on along the minus strand of NC_140994.1, from coordinate 149,166,234 downwards.
CCCGAAAGGGTCAGGAAGCCGCCCCAAAGACTGAATCTATAAATGGACTTTTGTTATTAAATGTACATGTAAAAATGTAATTGTTATTTGAATATTAAGGGGGTATTATTAATCTAAAAAGGGAGGAATTGTAGTGTATGTGCTTTAAGTCTGAACTACTTTTTACAGCTCATGTATACTGTAGTACCGGCAGTAACCACACCGGTATATAAGCTGTGCGCATGCCTCTGTACCCCAGTCTAGAGATGACCCTCCTCCAGTAAAGACCTGTTGTTTGTTTATGTACAGCATCCGTGTAATTATTTATCCACTGAACCACGGATCTAACATACCACATAAAGCATGAGCTTGCTGCCATTCAACATGTGCCAGAGGTGGATGGGGAACAACGGGATGGAGACTGAGGATTCTCACTGGAACAGCCAAGGAGGAAGAAGAAGGTTTTTGAACTGAGGGTGATTAGAGCATCATTTCAAAGGGAATGGAATAATAATTTGAAAAGGAGGAATATAAAAAGGATCTGGGAGGAATTGGGTTACAGGAGAGAGTGCCAGCACCAGCACAGGCACCAGGGTCCGAATGGCCACCTCCTGTGGTGTAGTTTCTATAATTCTATGAATAGTCTTCTTTATTGAGTCTGAGCCCAAAGAGTGGTTTAGAAAAGTTTGGTGCTGAGCTGAGTTTAGGACGATGTGCCCGGTGTGGAGTGCCGCAAACATTGAGTCCAACCCCCTTTGTACGATCCCCGGGTTGGTTCAGGTCAGTCTGTGCCAGCGAGTTTTGACGTGTGAAGTCCAAGTACAAATTGGCTCTGACTGAGGTTCCCAGTTTATAGTTGTCACCTTTACGTGGAACCGGAGTTCAAGTAGATAGGGAGCGAGATGGGGCCTGTAAAAAGTGGCATTGACTGTGGAACCTAACTGCACTTTGTGCAGTGCAGAGGATTTTTTGGTTGTAGTTCAAGGATGAACATCAGTGGTTATAGGATTACTACTAGTTACAGGTAGGATATTAGGGCATTACACCTATTACTACCAGTTAGATATAGACTATCAGTGAGTTATTGCATTGCTATTGGTTATGAGGGGAATCTTGAGTTACCAGTACTACTATTAGTTATTGGTGCAATTTCAGTGAGTTACTATTAGTTACTGGTGGAATCAAAGTTCCTCCCACCTCTGGAATTGCACCACCTCCCACCAGCAAATTGCTCCTCCACTTCAGTTTCCCTTCTCCACCTCCTGGTTCTCGGAACTTCTCACACAATAGCTGCTGGTGCAAAACCACAAGCACAGGGACTCAACTATAGGGGACCCAACCCTTATAAGGTAAAAGTAATAACATTTGCAGACTTCATGTGATCAGACGTCACGTGGTCAGGCCTCCAGAAATGTCTCCAACCAGAGTGGAGGACCCTAGCCAGCACCCAAAACAGCGTGGGTGTGATCAGCACTCAATAATTATTTTCTTTCCCCTCGAGGCCTTATGGTGTTCGTGCTATCTATTATTTTTGCACTGCTACTAACCAAATTAATTACAAAAATAAACACAAGTACTGCAATAAGGCACAACAAACTTCCGAAGTATTTCTTTACTCATTGCTGAAAGTTGGAGTCTGCCTCATTGCTCCATTTGGCATGTGAGATAAGATATCAAGTGGCTCATCCTGTTTCTAGTACTGAAAGTTGACTTGCATATAAAGTTAATTTAGAAGTTTGGCTGAGCCAGCAATGGCAGATTGGAAATATATCAACAGCTTTAAAGAGGCGTGGGTATTTTAAAATTTACTAAACATTTAAAATAAAATATGGCTATGATGTCTTCAATCTGTTGAATACAACAGGGTCTTGTATGGTTTAGAGTGTCAAGAAACTATACATTCAAAGAATTTTGGTTACCGATAATTTTATTACCTCTGCTGTGTTTTAGAATACAATTTCCTTTTCCTCAGTTTTTTGTTGAGAGCCGGTGTTAATATTAGCTGTCCGTTGTATTATTACTAGCTAGTCCAGAAATTGCAGCGTGGCTTATCTATTTATCATCTTGCAGAATATTACTGTTTCTTATACATTTGCTAAGTTTAATTAAGGGAAAAAATGTAAAACAGAATTAACCAAGACAGATTATAATTAGGATAAAACTTCTTCAAAGTAGAATGAACTAAGATAAACATATCAAAGGCAAGACTCTCCACAATTTTGCATTTTAAAATATAATCAAAGAGTGTTTCATGAGCACTTCTTAATCTACTGGAATGTAATAATGAATTTTGTAAGATATATATGTTTAGAATGATAGATTTAACTGACATCCCTCACAATGACCTGCAGTTCATAGTTGGAAAGTGTGGTAAATGAACCAGAGCTAGCAGCACAGGAAACATGAGCTTGATGCCATTCAACAGGTGCCAGAGGTGGATTCACTGACTCAGTACTCACCAGCTATCTTGCAACCTTTGCTTTATAACTTGTCAGCACCATGTTGCAGACTACTTATCAGTGTTTCTTATAAATTCTGAATAAAAATAGTTTACTTATTAATGGGAAGCAATGCTAATGCAACATAGAAGTATAAAATATTGTAATATGTCTTTCAGAAACTGATTTTTGTTCTTTAATGGTCACTGGTTTATCAGTTAGGTTGAGATTACATTCATTATTAATAATTATTTGGTAGCAAAGCAACATTTTGTAGTGAAACTAATAACTTTAAACAGGCTATAAGTTTTAAAAGCTTGGCTTAGTAGTAACACTCTCCCTTCTGAGTCAGAATGTTAAATTCCACTCCAGAACTTGAGCACATAATCTGGGCTGATGCTTCAGTGCATCAGTGACGGAGTGCTACACACTTGGAGCTGCTGACTTTTGAATGAGATATTAAACTTCAGGTGAATGTAAATGATCCCATGCACTATTCAAAGAAGAGTAGGGTGTTCTCCCAATGTCCTTGCCAACATTTATTCCTCAATCAACACCACTGAAACAGATTATCTGGTCATTTATTTCATTGCTGTTTACAGGATCCAGCTGTGCACAAGTTGTGTGTTACTTATCAACAATGACTATATTTCAAAAGTAATTGATTGACTGTAAAACATTTTGGGATGTATGAAAGCCACTATATAAATGCAAGTTATTTCTTCTTTCTACCTAAAAGCACATATATTGTCACAGATGGGCATTTTCATTTCACGTCAAGGATATTATTACAAGTTCAGGGTCTGCCATAGATACCGTCTCAGGTTCAACAGTGTTAGCCATTCTTGTAGGTGGATTCCATGCCTTTTACATGCCGAAGTTAACTCACAATAGCTACTTATGATGGCGTAACAATGCATCCTCCTTGACATACAAACTGGATATTGTGTTTTTCACACATGATATTGCATGTTTCTTCAATCTTTTTGAAGGCAGACTGAGAAAACAATTGGTAAGACAAGGCCAAATTGCTTAGATGCTACATTTCATAGTACGTGAGCTAACAGAGCAACAGTTATGATTGGACTCACTTAATTTAATCAGTACAATTTGTCTTCACAAAATAATGAGCACACTGTGCTTCCCTACAGTAGTGGATTGTCTTGCTGGACTAAAAATAACTCCTAACTGCTCTTCTGCATTCTCCTTCTGAACCTGGCCAAAGCCTGCCCTTGCAGCATTATCTTTTAAACTGACTTCTTTGGTGTCTCTATTTTTCCACAGCCAGAAGGCAAAGGCTGCTCAGATGACCCCTGCTGAGAGCCAGGGACCAGACACTTCCCAATGCAATGGGTGTGAGGTGTTTATCGGTTGCAAAGACAGGCTAATACATTGCTTATTGTTCACTGTATTTTGAGAGAACATCATAATTCACTATAATTTTAACCATCTTGCATCTCAGTGCCTTTTTTAAAAAACTTATGAGAATAGACTTTATTTTTTTTTTTAATTCAAATGTAAATCTTCTTCCTCCGAAAGCCTTACTGTGCATAAATATGCAAATATCCCAAAATGTAACATAACGTCCCCCTTCCCCTGGGGTGGATCATGTGTGAGCCCTATGGCTCGTTCTTGAAGACTGCGCTTTACTCACTTGGCGTGCCACCATGACTGCTAGACCTCAAGAGGCCATGAGCAGTGTGGAAACCTGCCTAAGACACATGCAACCCCTGTGCTTGACACCTGACCCCTTGTGCCAATTAAAGTTCCATGACTATGTGGCGGAGCACTCCTGTGCAAACTGGTGGGCCCAAACATTTGTAAAGCCCCTGTGGCTGGACTACCGTGGACCCTCAGCTTCATCTCAGGATGATAGCTAGATGCTGCTCCTGTGATCCATGAAGGGCTGCCTCCACCTGTGCATATACCATCTAGATGAGGCAGCCATGTCCAATGATTGGCTCGCCCTGTCTCCAACCAGGTTGAGCACCACATAAGTTGCCATGTATCCCTCTTAAGCAGGAGAGACACATAAGGCTATTTCATCCTGCACAAGGTGTGGTGCAGATCTGCATCCTGAATACCCATGTGGTGTCTTTTTAACATAATTCTGTGAGGTGAGAGGTGAGCTTTCTGCCGATCTTTCTCCTCACCCTCAGGCTTGATTGGCCAGCTACACCTCCTTCACAATCTCAAGTTCAAATATCTAGATCTCTTTGGATGTTGAAACTTCTAAGATTATTCATAGTGATTGGCCTGGAGTTTCCTGTTTCCAGCTTGAGGGGCTGCCAGTAGACTGCGGGAAACCCATAAGTTCGGGCTTCCCGGCACGCTGTGGAGTTTTAAGTGCATGTGATGTAATGGGTGGGTTCCCTGCTCGGAAGTCAGCCTTCCAGTGGGGTGGGAACGCTGGCTGGTAGGTACTGGGTCCCAGAGGGGGGTTCCAAGTCCGGGGGTGGGAGGAGGGGAGAGGGTCTGATCCCCGACCCCTGGGGGGAGGGGGAGTTGCGATTCCCGTGGTGGGGGGGTATCCAATCCCGAACCCCGGGGAGCAGGGGGGGCTACTGGTGGGTGAGCTTGGGAGGCCTGGAGGAAGCACTCCTGGTCCTCCCAGCCCATAAGAATTGCTCCCCGAGGTTGTGCTTGCCTTGCTGCAGCTACCGGGAATCCCGAGGCCCACAGGTTAAAGCAGAAGCTTCAGGTCTCATTATCAGATTTAAAATGCCAACCCACCTCCTGGTTGTGGTGTATGTAACCTGTTCCACCTTAAGAGAACTACCTTAAGAGATGTACTACTTTCTCTTGGCTGCTGTATACTGTAATACCGGTGGTGACCACACCGGTATATAAGTGTTGTGTAGGGATTTGCTGGGCAGTTCAGCCCTGACCTCCGAATAGTAAAGACCTGTTAAAGTTATTCTTGTGGTCTGTGTCCAGTGATTTATAATAAGCATAACTGGGACACACAGACTTAACAGTGGCGACGAGTCCGATCTTACCCTGCGGCAGTTTTACATCCAAGGCAGCTTCGTCCTCAGAACGGGCGTCAAGAAGAGGCATCCGCCCTCATCATCCTGCTGAGCACCATCGCACGGGAGGCATCGAGAACCCGGGTTAAAAAGAAAAATTCTGACCACGAAGCCCTCCATCAGCGACAGGCAGTGATCATCCCTTCTACCATGGTGGTGGGTAAGCCGATCAGCGACACGAGCAGAAAGTCGGCCGCGTTGACTGTGGAGTGGGGGAGGGAAAACGGAGGAAAAAGGGCGGAGAACTCGACAACGGCCGGTGAAAAGGGCCGGGCTGCAATCGAGGCCGAGAGGCGCAGTGGCTGGGGCAGCTTAAGGCACGAGAGCCGCGGAGAACTCAAACGCAGCCGGTGTAAAGGACTGGGCTGCATGCGGGGCTGCGAGGCGCAACAGCAGGGGAAGCGTGAATGCCCACGGGAACCGCGGGGGAGTAAAAGCAGCGTCGGGGAATTGAGAACCGCTGGGGAGGCGAGAACGGCAGCAGCACGGCAATCGCCATTGCAGCCAGCGGGGGAAGAAGGCAAACGCGGGAATCTGCCATTGTAGTCGGCGGGGGAAGAAGACGAGTGCGGGAAAGACCGCCAAGCGCGGGAAGCCGCCATTTTGAGAAAAAGAAAAATTAAAAAACTTCCAAGGATGCCTAAACATGGGAACATTAATACCTTTGATAGCGATATCGAAGATTGGACCACGTATGTAGAACGCATGGAAGTTTATTGTAAAGCAAATAAGGTACCAGATGATGAGAAAGCACTAACCTTATTAAGCTCAATGGGTGCGAAGACATACGGGCTATTGAAGCACCTTCTGTCACCAGATAAACCGGCGGATCAGACTTTCGTGAATATTGTTACTGTCCTGAAAAATCATTTAAACCCCATGCAGCTGATGATAGCGGAACGATTTAAATTTTACAGAAGAACGCAGCTGAAAGACGAAAGCAACGCTGAATTTTTAATTGAACTGCGTAAGCTATCAAAGTACTGTCAGTTTGGAACAGGACTAGCAGATGCGCTGAGAGATAAATTTGTGTGTGGATTGTTAAAAGAAGGAACACAAAAGCGACTGCTTGAGGAGAATGATCTTACGCTTGATAAAGCTGTCACTATTGCAGCATCGCACGAAGCCGCAGCGAGAGGCACTGCGGAAATGCAGCTACGGTCACCGGAACGCAGCACCAATCAAATGGTCTTGGGTACAGTAAAATGTTATCGTTGTGGAAAGACAACGCACGATCAGAACCAGTGCTGGTTCAAAAATCAGGAATGCAGAAAATGTGGCAGGCTTGGTCACATAGCTAAAGTATGCCGGTCAGGAAAGAAGACCAGCAACAAAAAGTCACCGCAGGAAAAGTACAGAAAGGTACACAAGGTGACAGAGAACAGTTTGAACGAACAGAAGTCAAATTCAGACTCCAGCAGTAATGAACTGGGTAGTCTAAGAGTACACAATGTTGGTAATGAAGCAGACCTCCAAACAATCTGGGTCACACTTCAGATAGCAGGAGTCCAAGTGAAGATGGAATTGGACACTGGATCGGCATTGACGGTCATGAATAAGCAAGATTACAAAAGGTTATTCCCACATATTCCCCTACGGGATACGGAGATTGTATTGAAAACATACACGGGGCAAAGAGTATACCCCATCGGGAAGATAGAGGTAAAGGTGGTCCACAAGGGCAAAGAAAGCCGAGGAATGGACTTATATGTGCTACCTGAGGGAGGTCCACCACTACTGGGACGGGAGTGGATTAGGAAAATAAATATGGACTGGCATTCCTTAAAAGCACTAACGGTAGATTCCGGTAAAAAAGATGTCAAACCTAAACAATTGTCCAGAATATTGGACGATGCTAAAGAGGTGTTCCAACAGGGACTGGGAACACTGAGAGGAATTACGGCAAACATCAAGGTTGAAGAACATGCAAACCCGAAATTTTTCAAAGCCAGACCGGTACCTTATGCGATACGACCTGCTGTGGAAGCTGAGCTGGAAGGGCTAGAATGTTCAGGAGTACTGTCTAAGGTAGACTGGAGTGAGTGGGCCACGCCCATTGTCCCCGTCATGAAGCGTTCATCGAGCAACAAGCCGGGGGAACCGGGGAAGGTTCGCATCTGTGGAGATTTCAAGATCACTGTTAATCCGGTGCTTCACACGGTGCAGTATCCGCTTCCGCGGATTGAGGATATCTTTGCTTCGTTGTCTGGCGGGAAACACTTCACCAAGATAGACCTGGCGCAGGCGTACTTACAGATGGAAGTTGAGGAAGAGTCACGCCAGTATCTCATGATCAACACGCATAGAGGCTTGTACCGGTATAATAGACTGGTTTTTGGAGTGGCATCGGCTCCAGCAATTTGTCAGAGGGCCATGGAGCAGGTATTACAGGGAATTCCAGGCACACAATGTTACCTGGACGATATTCTGATTACAGGAGATGATGACGAGGAACACCTTGCAAATTTGGAACTGGTGCTCACCAGATTGAAAGAATATGGACTTCGAGTTAATCGCCAGAAATGTGAGTTCTTTCAGAAGTGGATCTCGTACTGTGGCCATGTCATTGACCAGGAGGGGCTTCATAAGTCTCCTGACAAGATCGAAGCTGTTGTGAAGGCTCCCGCTCCGGATAATGTATCCCAGTTGAGGTCGTTCCTAGGGTTGATTAACTATTACCATAAGTTTCTGCCAAATTTATCCACGGTGCTGCACCCGCTGAACGCTCTTTTGCAGAAGGGATTACCATGGAAGTGGAGCGAGGACTGTAAGAGGGCCTTTCGCAAAAGCAAGGCATTGATCACCTCAGAGGAAGTGTTGGCTCACTTCAACCCAACGCTGCCTATTCGTTTGGCTTGTGATGCTTCTCCATATGGTATTGGGGCAGTACTCTCACACAAGTTGCCAAATGGCCTGGAGAGGCCAGTTGCGTTCGCATCCAGATCATTGACCTCCGCTGAGCGTAACTATGCTCAGATAGATAGGGAGGCTCTCAGCCTTGTGTGGGGAGTAAAGAAGTTTAATCATTACCTGCAGGACCAAAAGTTTACGCTTCTGACAGACCACCAGCCGTTGGTATCCATTTTAAACCCTAAGAAGGGTGTTTCGGTGATGACAGCACAGAGACTCCAGAGATGGTCCCTTTTCCTAGGGGCACATCAATATCAGATCGAATTCAAAGGTACAAAGCAGCATGGTAATGCTGATGGGCTGTCGCGCCTGCCACTACCTACAGAGGAGGAGGCACCGACGGTTGACCCTGTTGAGTTATTTCACTCGACCATCATCGAATGTTTACCAGTCACCAATGCAAGTATTGAAAGAGAAACCAGGAACGACCCGACACTGTCCCGGGTCTACGAAGTGACAGTGAAGGGATGGCCAGCACATGGTGATCCACTGTTACCGGCATTCTCAGCAAGACGAGAACAGCTGTCCGTCTGTCAAGGAACATTGATGTATGGAACAAGGGTGTTTATTCCTCCTAAGTTAAGAGAGAGAGTTCTAAAGGAACTGCATGAAGGTCATCTGGGGGGAGTCAAGATGAAAAGCCTTGCTAGGGCTTATGTGAGGTGGCCGGGTATCGACCAACAGATAGAGGATCTGACGAAAAGCTGCTCAGGGTGCCAAAAAGTGCAAAATGCACCTCCGATTGCACCGCTGCATCCATGGGAATGGCCTTCAACCCCATGGCAACATGTACATATTGACTTTGCTGGTCCATTCATGGACTCCATGTTTTTAATTGCGGTGGACGCACATTCTAAATGGCCAGAAGTGATTAAGATGACTACCACTACCTCGGAAAAGACGATCGCGGTGCTAAGAACGATATTTGCAAGAAATGGATTGCCAGAACAAATATGTTCAGACAACGGACCGCAGTTCGTGTCAGAAGAATTCCAGAAATTCATGAAGAAGAATGGGGTGAAACATTATACCTCTGCCCCATATCATCCGGCGACAAACGGGTTGGCCGAGAGATTTGTACAAACGTTCAAAAAAGCAATAAAGGCCATGAGCGAAGATCAGATTCCACTACAACACAAGGTGGACAAATTCCTACTGGCATATCGAAACGCCACTCATGCAGTGACAAACCAAAGTCCTGCCATGATGTTCTATAACAGGAGGTTGCGGTCCAGGTTGGACTTGTTAAAACCAAATGTGTGGAGGGAAGTTGAAAACAAACAGTTCCAGCATATAAATAACAAGACTACTCGGAGTTTCAAAATAGGACAACCAGTGTTAGCCCGGGACTATAAAAACGAGAAATGGCAATCTGGAACAATTCGGGCCAGACAAGGACCCCTGATGTACACGGTAGATATTGGTGAAAATGTAATACGGCGTCATGCTGACCAACTGGTAGAATCGAGAACAAGGGTCGAACCCATGGTTACGGCAGAGACAACCGTGGAAGAAGTTAGTGAACCTGAAGCATCTACCTCAGAATTGAATGTACCTGATGATGATGTCCAATCCATAAGAGACCAACTAGATGAGTCACCCCAGCAACGAGAATCAGAGACCCCTGAAAGGCGTTATCCAACTCGAATCAGGAGGCCTCCTGAGAGACTGAATCTTTGAACTGTTTTGCATGAAGTTGTATATATATATGTTATTATGTTATGTTAAATGGGGATATAACTGTTAAGCTAAAAAGGGAGGATTGTGGTGTATGTAACCTGTTCCACCTTAAGAGAACTACCTTAAGAGATGTGCTACTTTCTCTTGGCTGCTGTATACTGTAATACCGGTGGTGACCACACCGGTATATAAGTGTTGTGTAGGGATTTGCTGGGCAGTTCAGCCCTGACCTCCGAATAGTAAAGACCTGTTAAAGTTATTCTTGTGGTCTGTGTCCAGTGATTTATAATAAGCATAACTGGGACACACAGACTTAACACTGGTAACAGGTTGGTTGCCCGCCCCCCGTCCTACCTGAGTAAAAGTTGAAAGTTGGAGGCGGGTTGGAGCCGGGATTTAGATTTTTAAAACTTTAACATTTCCCCACCCTGACATTGCGGCGGCTACGGCCTGAACCGGCACCCTTTCCTCAGCTCCCTGTGGAAAGGGTCAGGGGATCGGATGGGGAGTGAGAGAGGAGAGGGGATTGAAGGTGGGGTTGGGCAGGGAGAGAGGAGCTCAGAGGCAGGGGAGAGAGGTGCTTGGAGAGGGAAGAGAGGAGCTTGCAGTGCGGTGGGAGAGGAGCTCACTGCAGGGGGGTAGAAGGTCTGGAATTCGGGAGGAGATGGTCAGGAACTTGGGGCAGGGAGAAAAGGTCTGGAGCTCAGTGGGGAGAAGGCCTGGATTGCTGGGAGAGAAGGTCAGGAACTCGCGGGGGAGAAGGTCAGGAACTCTGAGGGGAAAGAAGGTCAGGAGCTTGGGTGGGGGTAAGGCCAGGAACTCGAGAAGAAAAGGTTAGGAACTTGAGGAGAGAAGGTCAGGAACTCGGGAAGTGGGGGCTGTTGAGATGAGCTTAGGAACTCGGGGGAGTAGAAGGTCAGGAACTTGTTGGGGGGAGGCGAGCACGGTAAGAACAATGGGAAGTGGGGAAGAACGTGATCCAGGTCTAAATGCCAAGATTATTTGGCGCTTCACTTGCTGCCACCCTTCCAGCCTCTTTGCCATTTGCAGCCAACACAGTAAGTCCTGCACCTGAAATCACCTTACCCCAAGTTTCTTCAGGTATGTGGAGCCCTCAACTTCATGCAATTTAGGTTCGCGTCTTCTGCAGCTGCCTGCACTGGGCCAATAAGGCTGGTCTTGCACTGCATCGCCCTGTTCTCCTCCTCCTTGAGCTACTTGTTTTAACACCATCCATATCTACGTAATTTCCTATTAAAATATCAAATGGCATGGATGAATAACCATCCCCCCTTCCATGAACCCAGTGTAACTAAAATATTCCAGCCAAACTCTGCCATAGGTCCTCCACAGTACATAAATTCTAATGTAGACCAGAAACAACCTGTTAGTATCCACAGCTTGAGATATATGGAACAATGGAAATATTGATTTAAATCTTATATATAGCCCACAAGGCTTCAATTAATCTGCCCATGGAGACTAAACCTTAGACATTCCTGAATTAGGATCTTCTAATAAGACCAAATACAATAGCTCTATTTGTCCATGAAATGATATAAGAAATCTCAACTACCAACAAGAATCTAAATCTCACCTTGGTAGATTCTTGCTGATCTCAACTGGAATGGGAATAGAGGCTGTAAAATTGATCTCTGTGCCCTTAGGGTAAGGAGGAGAAAATATCAGCCACAGTTCCATTTCTGAACATCTGATGTGGAAAGAATTGAGCTAAGCTGCGATGTCCACTCACAGCTCAATGCCGACAGTCATTGTCTAGGTTCACAAATGAAGAATGGGCAAGACATCATATTCCTGCTGGCAACCATGGAACTATACCCCAGCATGGTCTGTGCCTTTTGCAGAGGAAAGGCAGAAAGGAAAAAAAAAACTGAAAACAATCCTTTTTTCAAAAACAACAAATTCATGTACAAAAAAATGCCAAACCAGTAAAATCTGTCAAATGGCACCAATAGCCAATGGCAGGAATTTCCTGCTCCCATTCCACGGCCATAACTTCACCGGAGGTTCAGCGGAAACCCCGTTAATGTTCATAAAAGGGATTTCCGCCGCACCACTGTCAAATTTACAGCGGCAGATCTGAGGAAATTCCTGGCCATTGTCTAAAATTTTTAGAGACAATGAGCACTGCAGAAAAAGGATCAAGGACTTCAAATGAGGGGCAAAACAAAGATGATCTTTACGAAAACAGTTCATCAGAAAAGCATCTGATGTGGACTAAAACAAGGTTGGCAGAGTTTTATCATGTTCTGGTGGCATAGTGGTTAGCACTGTTGCCTCACAGCACCAGGGACCCGGGTTCAAATCTGGCCTCGGGCGACTGTCTGTGTGGAGTTTGCACATTCTCCCTGTGTCTGCGTGGGTTTCCTCCGGGTGCTCCGGTTTCCTCCCACAGTCCAAAGATGTGCAGGTTAGGTTGATTTGGCTATGATAAATTGACCCTTAGTGTTAGGGGATTAAATACGTGGGGTTACGGGGATAGGGTGGTATATGTGTCGGTGCAGGCTCGATGGGCCGAAATGGCCTCTATCTGCTCTGTGATTCTGTGGTTAAGGGATCAATAGCTTTTCAGAATTATCAGATATAATGAATATTATTATAATGTCCATACAAACATTTTAAAGTTTCAGATCACATGTAGAATATTCATCTTCCTCTGTCATTCTCATTACAACAAACAGAAGTTGACATACTGTAAGGAACCTGGCAAGCCAAGACTGCCCCACTTTAACATTTATCATGCAGATGGTGCAAGATTGCCTACCATTCAACCTATCCCACATTTACTGTTTGTCCATGCCAAGCCCTCACACAACCTTAACCCCATTTCAAGGCATCTCATGCATATCCATACTTCAACAGAGTACATATTCAAACTGCAACTTATAATGGAAATCTTGCCCACATTCACATCATCCAGGAACATCAAACCATTGTGACACAAATGGGGTCATTTATTAACATTCAGGATGGGCATATGTCAGCCATCATGGACCTTTGTACTTTGGGAAATGCAGTGGTATTGTGACACTGGCAACTGTGTCATGCTATTTAGTGGAAAAGGAGATGAAAGTACAGGCCATGATGACATGCATGAGGCACCTGTTTCTTCTGTAAGCAGTATATTAGCCAATACTGCAATGCTAGCCATCAGTGAACCAGAAGTATACCAGTTGAAGGCAATGCTGTCCCTGTTACAATTAGGTGTGCTTGCTACAGATGGCAAAGCTTTGCAACTGTCACTCTTCTGACCTACAGGAAGCTGAGACAGTTCTCCTCAATCATAGGCAGGTAAGTGTGCTCAGGTTAGCACATATGGTCTGGGATTTTGCCAATTTAAGAATTGCAGCCATGGAGTTTCCCTTGCTACCATTCCAAATGGGATTAGAGAATAAAAGTCAATCCTACACAAATAATGCATCATGCAGCTATGTGCTCTTTTAAATATATTTGCATGAAATCTGGAGCTTTAATGAGGCCCTCATCAACAGAGGCATCTAGCCACTGCTTTGTGCACACTATCAGAGCAATGGCTACCTCAAATAATGCAGGGAGCCAGTGCCCGTAATGCAGCATCGATATAGGAGCAGAGTGGCGCATTATTGGCCCCATAATTAGACCTCAGCCACAGTTGACAGGAGCTGTCCTTGCATCACCAAAAATGCAGAATATGCAGGAGGAAATAATTATCCCAAGACTTTAAGAGAAGGAGAAAGTATTTCAAGCTGAGCTCACTGGTTTTAGCAATATCGGGCTGGAGTTTGTCAATGGGAAGCTTTTGGAAGCGGGACTGCTGCTTGCCGGCTTTCAATCCCGCCTCCATCAGCTTCTGGCCAACCAGTGGGATTTTCACCTGATTGACCTTGTTAAGCCCGCCCAGCGGGCTCAGCAGGCCAATTAGGGGGAAGTCACTGTCTGACGTGCCATCTGTCAAGATTTCTTGAAAGAAGAAATGTCAGCATTTGACAGCTCTGTGAAGCTGTCAAACACTGACATTCTGTGTAGTTTGATGAGTCATTGTATTCAGGACTCATCAAACCTTTCAACTTTGCAGAAATCACCTGGCTGTTGGTTCGGAGGATCCAACAGCCAGTCTGTGAAATCTACAATGAAGATGTCGGGATTCCGGATCCGCAGCGGCTGAAGGCTGTAGGCAGAAACAAAGGTAAGTGAACATTCTATAACGCTTAACACTCACCTTACATACTTACCACTCCACACTTGCACCCATCACTCACCTCTACATCTCACTTTCAGACCCCCGCAGACCTTCTCGTCTCCTACACCCTGGCGGGGTTCTCCGAGGTCGGGAAGCCTGCACTTCGGAGCTAAAAATAGGGATAATCCTATTTTCTGTCTGTTAACTACCTGTTAACAGGCAGTTAGTAGGCTTTAATCCCTTTCCCACCTCGAGGAGACGGGACCCGGGGCAGGACGGCTTCCCGTCTCCTGGCAAAAGGGCACGGAGGCGGGATGGGGGTTGGTTTGCCAGCCGCCCCCAAATCCTGCAACTTTACCAGCAGTCCTGTCTCCATACCCGCCTCCTCGGGGCTGACAAAATCCAGCCCATACTCTCTCACCAATGTACATCACTTAATTGAATTTGGGCAGGTAGAGTTGGCACAGTAAGTTTGTTCTTTGGTCAACTTACTTCCACAGCAACTTTTCATGATTTTCAGAAATAGAGCTAATCAGGGCCCCATTTCAGACCTTTGAAGGTCATTCTTCTGGGATCATTACAGTAATTTTTAGTGCTACTGGGACACAGATCATACCAGTTTTCCCATCCTACCAGTTTTCCCAGGAATGTAAAGGTTAATAGAAGAATCCAGTAGGTTTGTATCTTTGAGCAGCCATGGTGCAGTCACTGGAGTGTAGTTGAGGTATTAAGTTCCTTTGTTAATGGAATGATTTGCTAATGTTTCAGGAGGAGTTTCTTCTCCTCTGACAATAAAAATCACGCAACCTATATTGCTGTAACAAAAAGCTCCTCTGTCCCACTGTTTCTGGCGTGTTCTGCTACATGTGCAAACTTTTATCTGCAATGACCTGGTTTCATTAATATATTTGTATTGATGGTTGTTTCTCTTGTGCAATTAATTCACCAATCTTTCACATCCTTTGTATTGATGTCAGATTTCAAAATGTCCATTGAAACCGATGGTGTACATCATACATGGCAAATTATTTCTCACACACAATCACAAAAGTAGTGAAAAAAATTAAACTGAGCAAGCATCCATTCTTATGCTTTGCAACATCAAAGCAGATTGCAACATATCTAAAATATAGCTATAATAAATCTGGATCTTGCTGGAATATGTTTCCATGGGCACTGAGCCATAGTTAACCCGCTAACAGTAGCTATCAAGCTCAGATAGCGAATGTCAGCAGGATATTCAACCTTAAAGAGAATTACAGGTTAAAAAAGTGACAACAAAAACTGACCATAAAAAAGTGACATCAAGTGAGAAATGAATGAGGTCCTGCAGAAAATATTAATAACAGGAAAAGAAGTAACAAGTGAGACGACAAGTGAAATCCAGAACATAATAAAGTGGAACTAATACCTGGCACATTTTATTGACCTTGCTAATCTTCTTTGTATCGTTGCTGCTATCTGTCCGTCTGTTTGTTTGTTGAGGGGGAGGAGTGAGTGGAATTCCAAGTGACAAAGCTGAGTACAGTTAAATTGAACTGGTTTAGTCTGGCTAAACAGAAACTCTGTATGGAATAACAACAGGAGTCCAGCTTGCTCAATCATAGCTGCAAATAACATCATGCTTGCTGATTTTTAAATTGCTGCAGACCTGAGGGCTGAACTTTATTCCTGGTTATTGCATAATCAGCAGTTGACTTATTTTTTCAGTAGTCCATTTAAAGGTATTTCCAATGTACAGTATTTTTCCATCATTATGCTAAAATTGCATAGAGGACTTAGGAACCTCCCTCAGATGATGCAAAAAGTTAGCATGCATGTACAGCAAGTACAGGAAACTTTGTGCTATCCGGAGGTGAGCTATCCGGCAATCTGGAGCCACCGGCAAAAATCAGCAGCCGCTTTTTATTCTTTTTGTTTGTTTTTTTTGCTTTGTTTGAACAGTCAAGCTGTGCAAGGTCTGTAGCTATAGCAACAGCTTCAGCTACAGAGCTTTAGGGCCACACCCGAGTGTTTAGAAGCTGTTGCTAAGCAACAGTGTTTGTTGTCAAATACGGAGATAAGAATCTCCGTATCTCTCAACATTAACTCTGGAGAGTACAGCAGTTTTCAGGCAACGGCAGCAGCTCAGTCCCCTGGGTGCCGGATAGCACAAAGTTTCCTGTAATCAAAAAGGCAAATGGAATGTTGGTCTTTATTGCAAGGGGGTTGGAGTATAAAAGCAGGGAAGTTCCTCTACAACTGTACAGGGTATTGGTGAGATCACACCTAGAGTACTGCGTACAGTTTTGGTCTCCTTATTTAAGGAAGGATATACTTGCATTGGAGGCAGTTCAGAGATGATTCACTAGGTTAATTCCAGAGATGAGGGGGTTGACTTATGAAGAAAGGTTGAGCAGGTTGGGCCTATACTCATTGGAATTTAGAAGAATGAGAGGTGATCTTATTGAAATATATAAGATACTGAGGGGGCTCAACAAGGTAGATGCAGAGAGGATGTTTCCCCTCGTGGGAAATCTAGAACTCGGGGGCATAGTTTCAGAATAAAGGGTCGCCCTTTTAGAACTGAGATGAGGAGGAATTTCTTCACTCAGAGGGCCGTAAATCTGTGGACTTCTCTGCCGCAGAGAGCTGTGGAGGCTGGGTCATTAAATACATTTAAGGTGGAGATAGACAGATTTTTGCAAGATAAGGGAGTGAAGGGTTATGGGGAGCAGGCAAGGAAGTGGCTTTGAGCCCAAGATCAGCCATGATCTTATTGAATGGGGAAGCAGGCTCGAGGGGCCAAGTGGCCTATTCCTGCTCCTATTTCTTATGATGGACCAGCTGAGAAAACCATAAATGGTGTTTTGCTGTGTAAGAAATAAAGACTTGCATTTATATAGCGCCTTCACAACTTCAGGATGTCAAAGTGCTTTACAGCCAATGAAGCACTTTTGCAGTGTCGTCACTGTTGTAATGTAGGAAGCTAAATAAAGTGGAGTTGTAAGTATGTGTTACATGATTTTAGTGTAATTTAACATTTCTAGGTAGATGTAATGCTGTATTTGTATTTTCATGTACCTGTATGGAATTACTGATATAGCACAAACAAACTGAAGAACGTTATCTGGCTGCATTAGGTGATTCTGACATTAAACTAATGCTAAGAAGGGGAGAGCATTTAATGCAGGAATTAGCATGTCACTAAAATTCTTTAGAAAATAAAACTGAAATGAATGGTCGGATTTCATTAACAACCATCAAAGTAAAAAGTCAAAGAAATAGCCTCTATAGACTCATTTTAGCTATTTATTCCTGGCCAGTTAGTCATGAGTTATCTTGTTTTCCTTCAACATTGAATAATTTCTCTATTTCCCAGTTCTTTATCGAGTATTCTCCACTAATGGTGTTGGGTGAATGTGCAGGTATGCAGATTAGTGACAAATAAATCTCTTTTTGGCAGTCAGTTGGATTGCTTAACTCTGCCTGTTAAGACAGAACTTATTTTAAATGGGTTAATGCCTGCATAACAAAAATACACAGACGAATTGCAGTATGAGCATGTTTAGCTGTCACAGATATAACCTGTTAACATTGAAATAAAAACAGAAAATGCTGGAAATACTCAGCAGGTCAGGCAACAGCTGTGGAGAGAGAAACAGAGTTAATGTTTCAGGTCAGTAATGTTTCATCAGAACTGGAAAATATTAGAGATGTAACAGTTTTTAAGCAAGTACAGAGGCGGGGAAAGTGAGGAGGGGAGGAAAGACCAAAAGGGAAGGTCTGTGATAGGGTGGCACGCAGGAGTTATTAAATGACAAAAGAGATGATTGCAAGACAAAAGGGGGTGGTAATGGGACAAGTAAAGAAACAAAAGATGGGTCTAGACAAGCTGTAAATGGCAACAGCAGAATCATTACCAATGTTAACTTTGTTTCTCCACAGATGCTGCCTGACCTACTGAGTATTTCCTGTATTTTCTATTTTTATTTCAGATTTCCAACATCTGCAGTATTTTGTTTTTCTGTTAACATTGAAGTTCAGCCTAGTGTTGGCTCAGTTTAATTTGAGGAATACAAAATGAAATTCTTTAATCGAATACTTCTGCACTATCTTGCCAGATTGAGCACTTCGCGGAATTACTTTCACTAAACTTTGTATGAATTTGATAATCCTTTTTTATCTGAAGCAGTATTTGTGAAAAAAATAAATCAATTATGTCTGTGCAGGCCTCTTTAACACCTCAGCTTATTAGGGCAGTGAATAGCTGAGCTGTACAGGCCAGGGAGGTCTCAAATTTTGCTGGGATAGCCAGTAATGAGTAAATTTCTATATCGTTGCCTCCCAACTATTGAAACGTAGTTTGAGTTATCGCATTGTTGACTCCCATCATGACCATTTCCCATTCATAATCTGTCATTAATTCTGTTTCATGATTAGTTGATGAAATCTCCTTCCCTTCAGAATAAAATCTCTCAGCTGTCCGGCAATGCTTCGCTGAATCGAGAAATTGAGAAATGTCAAAAACATCCCACAGGCAACTTGAAGTGTGTGTAGGAGGAAACTTGTCATCCTCTGACAGAGCCTTTTCCAGGAGAGGTTTTGGCTGCCTTCAAATGATTGTGTTTTTTAATAATGGTCTGGTGACGTACAGCTACTCGGAACCAATATCCTGTTCTGTGGTGCAATAGGACATGACTTTGCATTGCCAACACAGTAGTTTCAGAATATCAGAAAAGTCAGGGACAAGGAAAGGATCATTCAGTGAATCAATATTTTAGTATTTTAAACATTTTGATGAAGTTCCCTTGTAACCACTCAATTGTATATCTTAATCTTTTTAAATCTGTCCTCATAGCCTGTTCTCTTTCAAGTTGGGATCGGTCTCGTTGATCTGTTTTGCACCCTTTCCAGTGCATTTATTTATTTTACTCTCAATGAAGTCATTATAAACAAAGACAAAGATTTCCCATGGGAGTAAGGGGAACTTGGTACGTGAATGAAACAGACTGTTCTTGCACATGTCCTAGTGGCAATTAACATGCTTTCATTTCTTCTCCAATCATTTTGATTTTGATTAAATTCCTAAAAATAAGCAATTCTTCTTTATATGTTAATAATTAACTTCTTTCTTCACTAATACTAGTGATATGAAGACTGTTAATAAGCTTCTTATTTGCTGATCTGATGTTGGTATAATCAGATATGTTGCATGCCCAATACTGACATGTAGAAAAATAGAACTGAGCAGCTCCACCCAATTCACTTGCAGAGATTTATATGCTAAGCCTGTGGTAAGGAACTGGTGCTCCATCTCTTCGCTCAAGTGAGCTGCCTGTGGAGACGTGACCAGCGCCAGCAGCTTGCGCCAAGTATGCTGATGAGACCTGAGGACCAATTTCCATCGATCCTTGGCTTTTTGGTTTGGGTACTCCCTTGTCACACAGCGCTGAGACTAATGCCCAGACCAAAATCTACCTCAAAGAGTGGTATTTTTAGTAGCAACAAGATTGATTAAATATACTGTGAGGTAATTGGTACCATATGCAGGTGTTGTTTGTTAGGACAGGATTAAATGAGATGAGGTAACTGTTGGCATGTGCAGGTGTTGTTTGTCAGTGATACTCTGTCGTCATTATTTAAAGTTGTGTAGTAATGTCAATAGGAAAATGTCCCAGTCGGTCTCAGTGTTACATAAATGAGAGATCAATAAAAAATTGAAAATTAATGTTACAAACTCTGTAGAGCTTCATAAAAACCTGTTTTAATGACCTAAACAAAAGATGTTTTAATGGGGAGCATGTTATAAAAGGGTGCTTTTTATGAATTTTATATTTGGAAGAGAGAACCAAATGATGCATATTATGTCAGGGTGTTTAAATGTGGGTTTGCTGTATATTAAACAATGTAAAAATAAATATGGGGAAAAAATAGCATGTAATATTACCATTGAGCACTTATGGAAAATAATTAGATACTGTGGTTGAATAAGCATAGAATACCCCTTGGAACTTAGACCCAATCACCAGTATTAGGTGTCAGTTTTGGCTTACTCTTGTGGTGTGGGAGGTGCGGCAGCCGATTTGCCCATGGCGGGCTCCCACAGACAGCAGTGTGGTAATGACCAGATCGTCTGTTTTTGTTATGTCGGTTGAGGGATAAAAATTGGCCAGGACACCGGGGAGAACTCCCCTGCTCTTCTTTGGTGTGGTGCCATGGGATCTTTTGCGTCCAACTGAGAGAGCAGACGGGGTAACTGAAAGCTAGTGAGAAATGACAAACCATGTGATAATACATTACAACCACCACCTCCAATTTCTCCTCCAAGTCACACACAGTCCTCACTTCAATGCACACAGCCGTTCCTTCATCGTCACTGGTCAAAAT
This sequence comes from Somniosus microcephalus, assembly GCF_052327205.1. Lineage (NCBI taxonomy): Eukaryota > Metazoa > Chordata > Chondrichthyes > Squaliformes > Somniosidae > Somniosus > Somniosus microcephalus. Next base: position 149,145,649 of record NC_140994.1, on the reverse strand, counting down.
CCTAGAACTCCCTACCTAACAGCATTGTGGGAGCACTTTCATCACATGGAAGAAGGCCCACCACCATCTTCTCAAAGGCAATAAATGCTGGCTTTGCCTGCGATGCCCATATCTCAAGAATGAATATATAAAGATAAACCTTCAGGTAGCCAAAAACATTGTGTGCCTATCAATCTGTCATTCTTGTTGTACCTGCGGGAAGGAGGGAGGAGGACAGTAGCAGTATGTTTGTGTGTGCGCTAGGCCATTGTAGCAGAGCCTGGTCTCCAATCGTCTTGGATCCCCTTGCCATTGGACCAAGACCTTGCTCTGTCAAGCCCGTGTGGTAGCTGGTGTGCAACGGCCACCCCACATTAATAGAATTCACGCGCAAGCATCTGCCACCCTTTAAAATGAAGTTCGGGACCTGGAACGTCAGGCCCCTCATGGACAACCCCAACAATGACTCATCAGTCACCTGAGAACTCATTTTTAATGTGGTAGCAAGTCATCCTCGGTTCCGAGGGACTGCCTAAGAGTGGTGCTCTGAGTCACAAGGTTCTGGGTTTAAGTCCTGCTCCAGAGACATAACACATAATCTAAAAAAGTCATCGACCTGAAACGTTAACTCTGTTTCTCTCTCCACAAATATTGCCTAACCTGCTGAGTATTTCCAGCATTTTCTCTTTTTATAACACATAATCTAGACTGATAGTGCAGTACTGAGGGAGTGCTGCACTGTTGGAGGTGCCAACTTTTGGGTGAGCTGTTAAACTGAGGCTCCATCTGCCCTCTCAGATGGTCATAAAAGATCACACGGCACTCTTCGAAGAAGAGAAGGGGAGTTCTCCGAACTCCTTCAACTAACATCACGAAAACAGATTATCTGATCATTTATCTCATTGCTGTTTGTGGGACCTTGCTGCGTGCAAATTGTCCGCTGCATTTTCTTTTCTTTATTCATTCTTGAGGTATGGACATCATTAGCAAGGCCAGCATTTATTGCACATTTTTAGTTGCCCTTGAAAAGGTGGCGATGAGCCGCCTTCTTGAACCACTGCAGTCCATGCGCTGAAGGTACTCTCACAGTAATGTTAGGTACTGTGTTCCAGGATTTGACCCAGCGACAATGAAGGAATGGTGAAATATGTCCAAGTTGGGATGGTGTGTGACTTGGAGGGGAGCTTGGAGATGATGGTGTTCCCATGCACCTGTTGCCCTTGTCCTTCTAGATGGTAGAAATCACTGGTTTGGGAGGTGCTGTTGAAGAAGCCTTGGTGAATTGCTGCAGTGCATCTTGTAGATAGTACACACTGCAGTCACGGTATGCTGGTGGTGGAGGGACTGGATATTTAGGTTGGTGGATGGGATGCCGATCAAGCGGAATGCTTTGTCCTGGATGATATTGAACTTATTGAGTGATGTTGCAGCTGCACCCATCCGGGCAAGTGGAGAGTATTCCATCACACTCATGCCTTGTGTCTTGCAGGTGGAGGAGAGGCTTTAGGGAGTCAGGAGGTGAGCCACTCACTGCAGAATACCCAGCCTCTGATATGCTCTAATAGCCACGGCATTTATGTGGCTGGTCCAGTTGAATTTCTGGCCAATGGCAATTCCCAGGATGTTGATGGTGGTGATTTGCCAATAGTAATGCCATTGAATATCAAGCAGAGATGGTTAGAATCTCTCTCTTTTTTATTCGTTCATGGGATGCGGGCATCGTTGGCAAGGCCAGCATGTATTGCCCATCCCTAGTTGCCCTTGAGATGAGCCGCCGCCTTGAACCGCTGCAGTCCGTGTCGTGAAGGTACTCCCACAGTGCTGTTAGGGAGGGAGTTCCAGGATTTTGACCCAGCAATGATGAAGGAATGGCGATATACTTCCAAATCAGGATGGTGTGTGATTGGAGGGGAACATGGAGGTGGTGGTGTTCCAATGTGTCTGCTGACCTTCTAGGTGGTAGAGGTCAAGGGTTTGGGAGGTGCTGCTAATGAAGCCTTGGCGAGTTGCTGCAGTGCATCTTGTAGACGGTACACACTGCAGCCACGCTACGCCGGTGGTGGAGGGAGTGAATGTTTAAGGTGGTGGATGGGGTGCCAATCAAGTGGGCTGCTTTGCCTTGGATGGTGTCAAGCTTCTTGAGTGTTGTTGGAGCTGCACTCATCCAGGCAAGTGGAGAGTATTCCATCACACTCCTAACTTGTGCCTTGTAGATGGTGGAAAGGCTTTGGGGAGTCAGGAGGTGAGACACTCACCATAGAATACCCAGCCTCTGACCTGCTCTTGTAGCCACAGTATTTATGTGGCTGATCCAGTTAAGTTTCTGGTCAATGGTGACCCCCAGGATATTGATGGTGGGGATTCGGCAATGGTAATGCCATTGAATGTCAAGGGGCGGTGGTTAGAGGCTCGCTTGTTGGAGATAGTCATTGCCTGGCAATTGTGTGGTGCAAATGTTACCTGCCACTTATCAGCCCAAGTCTGACTGTCATCCAGGGCTTGCTGCATGCGGGCATGGACTGCTTCATTATCTGAGGAGTTGCAAATGGCACTGAACACTGTGCAGTCATCAGCGAACATCCCCACTTCTGACCTTGGAGGGAAGGTCATTGATGAAGCAGTTGAAGATGGTTGGGCCTAGGACACTGCCCTGAGGAACTCCTGCAGCAATGTCCTGGGGTTGTGATGATTGACCTCCAACAACCACAACCATCTTTGTGCTAGGTATGACTCCAGTCACTGGAGCGTTTTCCCCCTGATTCCCATTGACTTCAGTTTTACTTGGGGCTTGATGTCAAGGGCAGTCACTCTCACTCACCTCTGGAATTCAACTCTTTTGTCCATGTTGGGACCAAGGCTGTAATGAGGTCTGGAGCCAAGTGGTCCTGGCGGAACCCAAACTGGGCATCAGTGAGCAGGTTATTGGTGAGTAAGTGCTGCTTGACACCTTCCATCACTTTGCTGATGATTGAGAGTAGACTGATTGGGCAGTAATTGGCCGGATTGGATTTGTCCTACTTTTTGTGGACAGGACATTCCTGGGTAGTCTTCCACATAGTTGGATAGATGCCAGTGCTATAGCTGTACTAGAACAGCTTAGCTAGAGGCGCAGCTAATTCTGCAGCACAAGTCTTCAGCACAACAGCCGGGATGTTGTCAGGACCCACAGCCTTTGCTGTATCCAGTGCGCTCAGCCATTTCTTGATATCATGTGGAGTGAATTGAATTGGCTGAAGATTAGCTTCTGTGGTGGTGGGGACCTCAGGAGGAGGCCGATATGGCTCATCCACTCGACACTTCTGGCTGAAGATGGTTGCAAATGCTTCAGCTTTGTCTTTTGCACTCACCTGCAGGGCTCCACCATCATTGAGGATGGTGATATTTATGGAGCCTCCTCCTCCCATTCGTTATTTAATGGTCCACCACCATTCACAACTGGAAGTGGCAGAATTGCAGAGCTTTGATCTGATCCATTAAAAAAAAAAAATTATTCATTGATGGGATGTGGGCATCGCTGGCTAGGCCTGCATTTAGTACCCATCCCTAATTGCCCTTGAGAAGATGGTGGTGAGCCGCCTTCTTGAACCGCTGCAGTCCATATGGTGTAGGTACACCCACAATGCTGTTAGGAAGGGAGTTCCAGAATTTTGGCCCAGCGACAGTGAAGGAACGGCGATACAGGTCCAAGTCAGGATGGTGTGTGGCTTGGAGGGGAACTTGTAGGTGGTGATGTTCCCATGCGTCTGCTGCCATTGTCTTTCTAAGTGGTAGAGGTCGCGGGTTTGGAAGGTGCTGTTGAAGGAGCTTTGGCAAGTTGCTGCAGTGCATCTTGTAGATGGTACACACTGCAGCCACAGTGCGCCGGTGGTGGAGGGAGTGAATGTTGAAGGTGGTGGATGGAGTGCCAATCAAGCGGGCTGCTTTATCCTGAATGGTGTCAAGCTTCTTGAGTGTTGTTGGAGCTGCACTCATCCAGGCAAGTGGAGAGTATTCCATCACACTCCTGACTTGTGCCTTGTAGATGGTGGAAAGGCTTTGGGGAGTCAGGAGGTGAAACACTTGCCGCAGAATTCCCAGCCTCTGGCCTGCTCTTGTAGCCACAATATTTATATGGCTGTGGGATTGATTGTGGGATTGCTTAGCCCTGTCTATAGCATGCTGCTTCTGCTTTTTAGAATGTATGAAGTCCTGTGTTGCAGCTTCCACAGGTTGGCAGTGCATTTTTAATTACGCCAGGTGCTGCTCCTGGCATGCACTTCTACACTCCTTATTGAACCAGGGTTGGTCCCCTGGCTTGATGGTAATGGTAGAGTGAGGGATATGCCAGGTCATGAGGTTACAGATTGTGGTGGAATACAATTCTGCTGCTGCTGATGGCCCACAGCGCCTCATGGATGCCCAGTTTTGAGCTGTAGATCTGATCTGAATCTATCCCATTTAGCACGGTGGTAGTGCCACACAACACGATGGAGGGTGTCCTCAGTGTGAAGATGGGACTTCATCTCCACAGTGACTATGTGGTGGTCACTGCTACCAATGTTGTCTAGGACAGATGCATCTGTGACAGATAGATTGGTCAGGACGAGGTCAAGTAAGTTTCCCCCTCATGTTGGTTCTCTCACCGCCTGTCTTAGGCCCAGACTGGCAGCTATGTCCTTCAGGACTCGGCCAGCTCGGTCAGTAATGGTGCTACCGAGCCACTCTTGGTGATGGACATTGAAATCCCCCACCCAGAGTACATTCTGTGCCCTTGCTACTCTCAGTGCTTCTTCCAAGTGATGTTCAACATGGAGGAGTACTGGTTCATCAACTGAGGGAGGGTGGTAGGTGGTAATCAGCAGGAGGTTTCCTTGCCCATGCTTGACTTGAAGCTATGAGACTTCATGGGGTCCGGAATCAATGTTGAGGACTTCCAGGGCCGCTCCTTCCCGACTGTATACCACTGTGCGACCACCCCTGGTGGGTCTGTCCGGCAGTGAGACAGGACATACCTAGGGATGGTGATGGAAGAATTTGGGATATTGGCTGAAAGGTATGATTCTGTGAGTATGACTATGTCAGGCTGTTGCTTGATTAGCCTGTGGCGCAGCTCTCCCAATTTTGGCACAAGTCCCCAGATATTGGTGAGGACGACTTTGCAGGGTCGACTGGGCTTGGTGTGCTGTTGTCATGCCTGTAGCCACTGCTGAGGTTGATGCCGGGTGGTCCGTCCGGTTTTAATCTTACTGTTTCTCGTACAACAGAATTTTTTACAACTGAGTGGTTTGCTAGGCCATTTCAGAAGGCAGTTAAGAGTCAATCGCATTGATGGTCTGGAGTCACATATAGGCCAGACCAGGTAAGAATGGCAAATTTCCTTCCCGAAAGGACATTAGTCAACCAGATGGGTTTTTACGACCATCCGATAGTTTCATGGCCACCATTGCTGATACTAGCTTTTTATTCCAGATTTATTTAATTAACTGGATTTAAATTCCCCAGCTGCCGTGGTGGGATTTGAACTCACTTCTCCAGGCCTTTGGATTACTAATCCAGAAACATAACCGCTTTGCTACCGTTCCCGTCAACACTTGTTGGAGATGGTCATTGCCTGGCACTTGTGTGGTACGAATCTTACTTGTCACTTATCAGCGCAAGCCTGGATGTTGTCCAGATCTTGCTGCATGCAGCCACGGACTGCTTCATTAGTTGAGGAATTGCAAATGGAGCTGAACACTGTGCAATCATTAGCAAACAGCCCCACTATTTCCTACATTACAACAGTAACTACATTTCAAATGTACTGGCTGAAGCACTTTCAAACATCCCGAGATCATGAAAGGCACTATATAAATGCAAGGTCTTTCTTTCTTCTATCTGTAAGAATAGCGGGTCACCATTGTCTCTTTACACAATTAGAAGGAAGATGATGAATGTAGAATAGAATCATTACAAAGAGCGTATCAGGTTGGATGACGTGTAGAAAAGGTCGTTGATGTATGAACAAGGAGCAGAGTGGGAGTGAGGATAGAGCCTCTGAAAGTTCTTGAGACTGTGGAAAAAGAGTCAGAGAATGAGCCATCAACTGCAGCACAGCCATTGATAGAGATGGTTACTTGTTTAGCAGTGCACGGTACCAAATCCTGTCCAACGTTTTGGAAATGTCCAAAGCAATGGCAGACAATTCATTGAAGTGTTCAAAAGCAGTCGTAAAAAGATCACCGGCCAAAAGGTATACAGACGGTTTATTCCTGAAACTTATCGAAAGCGGGGTAGGGGGAAAAACATATGATGTAATTAAATCAATGTACACAAACAACAAATGTGCAGTTAAAATTGGAGACAAACAAACAAAATACTTCCCACAGGGGCGGGGGGTGACGCAGGGCTCGCCAATCTCACCGACACTCTTTAATATTTACATAAATGAATTGGCAAAACTACTTGAACAATCTACAGCACCCGGCCTCACCCTATATGAATCCAAGGTTAAATTCCTCCTCTATGCAGACGACCTGGTTCTGCTGTCACCGACTAAGGAGGGTCTACAGCAGAACCTGGATCTGCTGGAATCGTACTGCCAGACTTGGGCCCTGACAATAAAACCCCAAAAAACCAAAGTCCTTGTGTTCCAGCAAAGATCCAGGCATCAGGGACCCAAAATAAATTTCACAATAGGAACAACCAAAATTGAACAAACCACTAACTACACATACTTGGGCTTAAAAATCAGTTCTACGGGAAACTTCAAACTGGCTGTGAATGAACTGAAAGAGAAAGCAAGAAGGGCTTTCTATGCCATTAAAAAATCAATCCAAATAGAAATCCCAATTAGCATTTGGCTCAAAATTTTCAAATCAGTAATTGAACCAATTGCACTCTATGGCAGTGAGGTGTGGGGACCGCTAACACAACAAGAATTTGCAAAATGGAACAAACACCCAATTGAGATCCTACATGCAGAATTCTGTAAAAGTATCCTCCGGACTCAAAGGAAAACAGTAAACAATGCATGCAGGGCAGAACTAGGCCAATATCCATTAATAATCACTATCCAAAAAAGAGCCACCAAATTTTGGAAACACCTAGAAATGAGCAACCCCCAATGCTATCACTATGACGCCCTGAAATGCCAAGAGATGACCATAAAGAAGAATACCCTCAGTCAACTAGTCCTGGGACTCAGTGAAGTAACTACTAACACTACTAACAATAACCAGCCCCAGGACAGTGACAGCGTAACACAAAGAATTCGACCCAACACAATCGTCGCTAAGCAAAAGGAAAAATATCTGACATATTGGGCAGAAACAACAAAAACCCAAAGCAAACTCAATTGCTACTTGGCCCTAAACAGACAATACAACATAGCTGATTACCTGACCATGGTAAAGGACAGCAAACTGAGAAAAATCTTGACAATGTACAGACTTAGTGAACATAGCCTGGCGATCGAAAAAGGTAGACACAGGCAGACCCAGCTACCAAGAGAGGACAGGATATGCTCTCACTGCAGTCAGGGAATGGGGGAGACAGAGATGCACTTCCTCACAGCTTGTAGAAAATATCAGGGCATAAGGGAGAATTTCTACCCAAAATTTACAAAAATATGCCCGGAATTCAGAAATTTGAATGACGACCAAAAACTCCCATACCTACAAGGGGAAGAGAGAAATTGCGTAACACTAGCGGCACACTATGTTACAGCTTGCCATAAACAGAGGGACAACCACTAAAGATAAGATAAGAGTATATATAAATTATATGAAAGTATATTTATACACTCAGGGATATATCTGTTTATACACTGTATGGATAGATCTGTATTTTTGTGAACAAACATGAATGTTTTCCGATGCTTTGGCAACATAAGATGTAACTTGTCATGCCAATAAAGCGATTTGAATTGAATTGAATTGATTATGGATTTGTCAAAAACTGATAATTTAGGAATGATGGGCCTTCAATAACCACAAAACTAGAAGTTATAGACTTAAACAAGTTGGCTTTTAATCACTAAGATCAGAGCTAACATCTCAACACGCCGACTGGTTCACAGGAATGAGTCATACAGATCCTGGGATCTTTATGTAAGAGAAGTCAGGGGCGGAGCCAAGAGCCAAGACCTGGAACCTCCCAGGTTAGTCGGGAAAGAGGAAGTGAAACTATACACAGTGGGGGAGGGTAATATACATGAGTGCAAAACGAATACAGGATCAAGACAAACAGATTTCATTACAAGGAATTAAAAGCAGCCTCCATTCCTTTAGAAAGTACCAATGTTAGCACAATAAGGTATTGATTTAAAAAGTAAGAGTGATTATCATACTTTGGTATAGGATGCACAAAAGCAAGGAGAAGGGAAGTGAGCTGGGAATAAGGTAAATTAAAAAAATGGCAGAGGTAGAAATGGGGGCACACATCTTGAGGATGATGAAGGGATACCAACAGGACTATGGGACTTACTGGAGTTAGGAGAGTGGAGGTTGGAGAGTGGAGTTGAGCAGCATAGGTGAAGATAAACCCACTTAAATGGATAGGGATGAGCTTATTATTTTCCAGTGCTTTGACATAAATGCAGCATATCTACAAGCAAGAAAGATTGTGAGTTCAAAAGATAGGGAAGTGAACTCTAAATGATGAGCATTTACTATTAAGACATAAACTAAAATGTATTCTAAATTCACTATATTTGACTGATTTTTAAAAAAAATTCCTGTACCTATTTTTATATTAGGTAGTGCTAGTGGAGATGTGGAAAGAGAGTTGAGCCTAGATTTCCGAGTAGTTTCTGCATTTTATTTACAATGGGAAGCAATTGCTCTTTATATTCACTGATCATTGGTGCCAAGATTCTCTGATCATACATGGGAACTCTGTGAGAAGCTTTGTTGTCTCTGTGCATGTGATTGTTTAACATAGATATTACAATTGCCATCAATGACAAAATAGCATGGCAAAAACAGGAAGCTGATGACTGCACAAATTACCACTATTACTGGAAATTTTGTGGTTGGTGACAAAGAGCTGTATGACCAGCTGATTTGAACTGCAGTAATTTCTGGGAAGTCTGTGATAAGGATCAAAAAGTATGACTGCCTGGCAATAAGATGGTGCTACTAAGAATCTAATAAGAAACATGCTGATCACACATGATTAAAAAAAATTTCATCAGTCATTTGTAACATTTCGTACAAGTAGAAGGAACTAAAACTAACGAAGGAAATGAATGCAATCTTGTGTATCCTGATTAGATTCAATGCATTATCAATAGAAAGTCAACACTCAACCACAGTGTCCAAGCACATTTTTGATACGGACCTAAAAACCGAAAATGCTTGAAATTCTCAGCAGGTCAGGCAGCATCTGTGGAGAGTGTTATGTCCGTGTATCTGAATGTTGCGTCCTTCAATAATCAGACAGCAGGCTGCAGGGAACGATTCAACAGGTGTTTACTGAATGAGGGTTACTCTAGAACTAACTGTACAGATCACTACTCAGGGTTTATATACAGGTGTGGTCACTGCCGGTACTACAGTATACAGGAGCTGTAAAAAGTAGTTCTCTCCTTAAAGGTACATACATTACAATTCCTCCCCTTTTAGATTAACAGTACCATAACACTCATTTAACAATTAAATATCAAACTAATTACAATTAACACTTTAACATGCAACATTAGCTGAAAATAGTCTATTTATAAATTCAGTCTTTGGGGAGGCTTCCTGATCCTTTCTGGATAGCGCCTTTCCCGAGTGTCTTGCTCTTGGTGCGGAGGCGATTCTGGCCCCCTGTCGTCGGTTGGTTCATCAGCTTCCGATGCTACTGTTTCTGGGGTAGATGCTACCTGTACGTCGGGTTCATCACAAGGTACGTATGGGCGAGGCATGGGGTTGACTTGTTCCTGTGACTCTAGGATCTGGTCAGCATGGCATCTCACGATGCTCTCCCCAACGTCCACTGTGTACATTAGTGGGCCTTGCCGTGTGCATATCGTTCCGGGCTGCCATTTTTCTGTTCGGTAGTCGCGGGCCAAGACTGGTTGCCCTACATTGAAGCTCCTTGTTGGCTTCTCATGGATGTGCTGGAATTGCTTACTCTCAACATCTCTTCGTACGTTTGGTCTGAGCAAATCCAGGCGAGATCTTAACCTTCGGTTAAAGAACATCATGGCTGGGGCCTGGTTGGTGACTGCATGTGTCGCATTCCGGTAGGCAAACAGGAAATTGTCCACCTTGTGCTGCAGCGGAATGTTGTCATTGTACATAGCCTTTATTGCCTTCTTAAAGGTTTGTACGAACCTCTCAGCCAATCCATTTGTGGCTGGATGATACGGGGGGGATGTGTAATGCCTTACCCCATTCTTTTTCAAGAACCTCCGGAACTCTTCGGACACAAACTGTGGTCTGTTGTCGGAGCAAATCTGTTCTGGCAAGCCATTCCTGGCAAAAATGGTCCGTAGGACTGCAATAGTTTTCTCCGTGGTGTTGGAGGACATTTTGATGACCTCATGCCATTTCGAGTGCGCATCCACGGCTATTAAAAACATTGAGTCCATGAATGGACGAGCAAAATCAATATGCACCCGTTGCCATGGAGATGAGGGCCACTCCCATGGGTGTAGAGGGGCCTGTGGTGGTGCATTTTGGACTTTCTGGCATCCTGAGCAGCTCTTGGTCAGGTCCTCGATTTGTTTATCGATTCCCGGCCACCACACATAAGCCCTGGCTAGGATTTTCATTTTTACCCCTCCCAGATGACCCTCATGAAGCTCATTGAGCACTCTATCCCTTAACTTGGGTGGAATTACCACTCGGGATCCACACATCAAGATCCCCTGGCATACTGACAGCTGTTCTCTTCTGGATGAGAATGCTGGCAACAGTGAGTCGCCATGTGCTGGCCATCCCTTCACCATCAAATCATATACCCGAGACAGTGTCGGGTCATTTCGGGTCTCCTTCTCTATACCAGCGTTAGTTACTGGCAAGCATTCAATTATAGTCGAATGAAATATTTCGACAGGATCCACTGCTGGTGCTTCCTCCGCAGTAGGCAGTGGCAGGCGTGATAGCCCATCAGCGTTTCCATGCTGTTTCGTGCCCTTATACTCAATTTCATATTGGTGCGCCCCTAGAAAAAGGGACCATCTTTGTAGCCGTTGCGCAGTCATCACCGGAACGCCCTTCTTTGGATTAAAGATGGAGACAAGTGGTTAGTGGTCAGTCAGCAAGGTGAACTTCTGCCCGTGCAGATAGTGATTGAACTTTTTCACTCCCCACACTAGGCTGAGGGCCTCCCTGTCAATCTGGGCGTAGTTACGCTCGGCTGAGGTTAGTGATCGTGACGCAAAGGCTATTGGCCTCTCTGAGCCGTCCGAGAATTTGTACGACAGCACCGCTCCAGTGCCGTAGGGTGACGCATCACATGCCAACCGAATTGGTAATGCTGGGTTGTAATGGGCCAATACGTCTTTCGATGTGATTAGTGTTTTGCTCTTCTGGAAAGCTCATCTACATTCGTCACTCCACTTCCATGGCACCCCAGTTTGCAGTAGGGTGTTCAGTGGGTGTAGTATTGTAGACAAATTTGGCAAGAACTTATGGTAGTAGTTTACCAGCCCGAGGAACGACCTCAGTTGTGACACATTTTCCGGTGCTGGAGCCTTGACTACTGCCTCAATCTTCTCTGGGGACTTATGTAACCCCTCTTTATCGATAACGTGGCCACAATACGAGATCTGTTTTCTAAAAAACTCGCATTTGGGGCGGTTAGCTCGGAGCCCATATTCCTGCAATCTAGTGAGCACCTGCTCCTGGTTGGCAAGGTGATCACTGTCATTTTCGCCCGTGACCAGGATGTCGTCCAAATAACACTGGGTCCCTGGGATCCCTTGCAGGACTTGTTCCATTGCCCTCTGCCAAATAGCCGGAGCTGATGCTACCCCGAATACCAGCTGGTTGTATTGGTAGAGACCTTTATGGGTGTTGATTGTGAGGTATTTTTTTGATGCTTCTTCTACCTCCATTTGCAGATATGCCTGGGCCAGATCAATCTTAGTGAAGCGTTTCCCTCCAGATAGCGAGGCGAAAATATCTTCAATCCGCGGAAGTGGATATTGTACGGTGTGAAGGACCGGGTTCACTGTTACCTTAAAGTCCCCACAGATGTGAACCTTCCTTGGTTCCCCAGGCGTGCTGCTCAACGACTTTTTCATCACAGGGACGATGGGTGTAGCCCACTCGCTCCAGTCTACCTTGGACAGTACACCTGAATGTTCCAGACTCTCCAGCTCTGCTTCGACGGCTGGGCGGATCGCATAAGGTACCGGTCTGGCCTTAAAAAATTTTGGGCTTGCGTTTTCTTCAAATTTAATCATCGCTGTCATGCCTTTTAGTGTTCCGAGTCCTTGCTGGAACACTTCTTTCGCGTCAGTTAGGATCTTTGACAGTCGCCCAGGTGTGATGTCGTCATCCTTTTTGTCAGCCACAGTCAGTGCCTGTATGGAACGCCAATCAAGCTGTATCTTCCAGATCCATTCACGTCCTAGTAGTGGTGGTCCTCCATCTGGCAATACATATAGGTCCATTTTTCGTGTTTCCTTGCCGTTATATATAACGTTCACCCTTATTTTTCCTTTGGGGTAGACTTTTTGCCCCGTGTACGTCTTCAAGACAATCTTTGTATCTCTCAAGGGTATATGTGAGAATAGCCGCTTGTAGTCCCTTCGGTTTATGACTGTTAGGGCTGATCCTGTGTCCAATTCCATTTTCACTTGGACTCCTGCTATCTTGAGCGTGACCCAGATAGTTTGGTGATCCTCCGTTTTGATCACATTATGTAGTTTCAGACAACCCAGCTCCTTGCTTCCGGAGTCTGTATCACTCTTCTGTTCGTCTGAACTACTCTCCGTCACTTTATGTACCTTCTTGTACTTCTCCTGTGGAGATTTCTTGCTGCTGGTTTTCTTTCCCGACCTGCAGACTCTTGCTATGTGTCCTACTTTTCCACACTGTCTGCACACTTTGTCCTTGAACCAGCAATCATTATGGTCGTGTGTTGTTCTGCCGCAGCGATAGCACTTCACTGTTCCGTATGACATTTCATTTGTGCCATATTCTTGCGGTCTCCGTTGTATCTCTGCGGCGCCCCGTGCTGCTGCTTCGTGTGATACTGCAATGCTGAAAGCCTTGTCCAGCATATGATCCTTTTCTGATAGAAGCCGTTTCTGGGTTCCTTCACTTTGAAGCCCACACACAAACTTGTCCCTTAAAGTATCTGCTAGTCCCGTTCCAAACTGGCAGTGTTTCTATAGCTTGCGCAGTTCCATTAAATACTCAGCATTACTTTCATCTTTATGCTGGTTCCTTTTGTGAAACTTAAATCTTTCTGCTATCAGCAGCGTTGTGGGGTTTAAGTGGTCCTGAAGGATGGACACTATGTTTTCAAAATCCTTTTCTACTGGCTTCTCTGGGGTTACTAGGTTTTGTAGTAAGCCATACGTTTTTGCACCCATTGAATTCAACAATACCAGCGCTTTCTTGTCATCTGGCACTTCATTCGCCTTGCAGTATACTTCTATGCATTCGACATGTCGTCCAATCTTCGACTTCATTGTCGAACGCTGTGATACTGCCACTCTTCGGCATTTTTGGGTGTGGTTAGACTGGCTTAAAATGGCGTCTCCCGCACTTTCCTTTCTTCCCCGCTGCGGCTTAAAATGGCGTCTCCCACGCTGCTGCCAACGCCGCTCTCGGCGGTCCTCGTGGCAATGGCAGCGCCTCACGTTTTCCTGCGCACCTCTCTCCCCCGTTGATGCTGCTCGGCCCTTGAACACCGGTTGCGCTCTGCGTGTTTTCCTGCGCGCCTCTCTCCCCCGTTGACGCTGCTCGGCCCTTGAACACCGGCTGCGCTCTGCTCTCTCTCGCCTGTCTCCCCCGTTGACGCCGCTCGGTCCTGAACACCGGCTGCGCCGTGTGCGCTCTGCCCTCTCTCCCCCGTCGACGCTGCTCGGCCTTTTTTTGTGCCGCTCGGTCGGGCTCTAGCCCATCGCTGTCCGGGAAGGGTCTGCGCAGTACCTGTTGCCAGCCCGTTTCGCTGGACCAACGTGACTGGAATGCCAAGCCTGGCTCTCGACAGCCTCCCCTGTGATGCTCAAATCTCCGCTGGATGACTGGGCGGTTGCCCGTAGTCAACGCCCGTGCTTCTGGACTCGACCTCCTTCCACTGTTCTCCAGGAGCGAATCCCTGGGAGGTGATGCAGAGTTGCAGGTAGGTTCAAATCTGCTCGTCGCCACTGTTATGTCCGTGTATCTGAATGTTGTGCCCTTCAATAATCAGACAGCAGGCTGCAGGGAACGATTCAACAGGTGTTTACTGAATGAGGGTTACTCTAGAACTACTCAGGGTTTATATACAGGTGTGGCCACTGCCGGTACTACAGTATACAGGAGCTGTAAAAAGTAGTTCTCTCCTTAAAGGTACATACATTACAGCGAGAAAACAGAGTTAATGTTTCAGGTTGATGGCCTTTCGAAAGGTTATCAACCTGAAACATTAACTCTGTTTCTCTCTCCACAGAAGCTGCCTGACCTATTGGGTATTTCAAGCATTTTCGGTTTTTATTTCAGAATTCCAGCATCTGATACTGACCTAGTTACCTCACTGTAATGTGTCAGAATCTATCATCCCACAATGCAAAGGAAAGAACGAGACCCATAATCAAAGTATAATGTAAACCATTGACTGTAGACAGCTATAAAATAATCTGAGTACATTTTCTATCATTTATAGTTATTAAAAGGATATTGAACTAATTGTTGCATTTTAAGATGTGAGAGAAATCATTACGTGTAGGTTGGAATGCATAAGTACTATGAGTACACAGTGTGCCAGTGTAGTGAAACATCTGAAGCCAGGCTGCTCCTTCACTTCATAAAGCTGTTCTAATGTAAAGTCTATGAGCCAGGAATAATCAGTTATGCTTTCTTGAAATCAACATGCTTTTACAACATACAACCCTAACGTATAGATTATCAAGGCCTAAATGCAATTAACAATTATCTCTTCATGTACCATAATTATAATGTTTTGGGTGATCCTTCTCACCATTCTAAGATATTAATTTTTTTTTAATATTGCTTGATCAACTTATTTTAAAAATTGAGCTTTGATATATTATGCAATGCTTTTTGGTTTTTAGGTGACCCTTTTACTTTATAACATTAGATAATTTTTCCATGGAATTTACTCCAATAAAGCGAAGATCAGATAATCTATCTAGCTACTTGGCATCTCAGCCTTTTTTTCCTGCAACTTCCATCAGTAATTGCATCACATGAATGTCAATATTTCCATACTGTTTTTGCACCTTATCCTATGCTGACTACACCCATTCTCGGGAATTTCCTCTTTGAGATAAACAAGTCGATTTGACATTTTTTGTTACTGAGTCACCTTGTAAACTATGTAAATTGTCTTGTAATTTAAAGTGTTATTTTTTGACATACCGTACAAGATGTGTGCACGGGTTTGTTGCACTATGGAGCAGAATTTCTGCTGGCATTCCCTGATCTCCCACCATAACGTTCTGCTTATACCATTTCTCCGTGGTTTCCATTGATCGTCCGTCAAGTTACATCGGATGATTAAGAGAACGCCAGCGGAAGTAATTGGTGTATGTATAAGTGAACTGTTTTCCTCACTTACACTTGCTGCTGTTAAAGATTCTGGTTTTGAAGGTTCAGTAAATGTAGTGCAAAAGCAGTTCATAGTAAATGTGGAATAAAATTGCCTATGAATGATTGCAAAGCAATGGAAGAGTTCACCTGATGTCTTAAGCAAATGAGAAAAAAGCTGGAGCCGTTTAAAATCATCATCTAAATCTGTGATTAGATCAGATTACTTTTGGTGCAGAGTTTCATTCATCACCACCTGGGCAGAAATCTGGCGGAATGGATCATCCGTCCTTTATATTCCAATTTTCATTCCATTAATTTTTAAAGGGTGGATGATCCGCTCCACCTGATTATAGAAACATAGAAAAATAGGAGCAGCAGTAGGCCATTCGGCCCTTCGAGCCTGCTCCGCCATTCAATATCATCATGGCTGATCCTCTATCTCAATACCATATTCCCGCTCTCTCCCCATACCCCTTGATGCCTTTTGTGTCTAGAAATCTATCTATCTCCTTCTTAAATATATTCAGTGACTTGGCCTCCACAGCCTTCTGTGGTAGAGAATTCCACAGGTTCACCACCCTCTGAGTGAAGAAATTTCTCCTCATCTCAGTCCTAAATGTCCAACCCTGTATCCTGAGACTGTGACCCCTCGTTCTAGACCCGCCAGCCAGGGGAAACATCCTCCCTGCATCCAGTCTGCCTAGCCCGGTCAGAATTTTATACATTTCAATGAGATCCTCTCTCATTCTTCTAAACTCGAGTGAATACAGGCCTAGTCGACCCAATCTCTCCTCATACGACAGTCCTGCCATCCCAGGAATCAGTCTGGTGAACCTTCGCTGCACTCCCTCTATGGCAAGTATATCCTTTCTTAGGTAAGGAGACCAAAACTGCACACAGTACTCCAGGTGTGGTCTCACCAAGGCCCTGTACAACTGTAGTAAGACATCCTTGCTCCTGTACTCAAATCCTCTTGCAATGAAGGCCAACATACCATTTGCCTTCCTAACTGCTTGCTGCACCTGCATGTTTGCTTTCAGTGACTGGTGTACAAGGACACCCAGGTCCCTTTGTACATCAGCATTTCCCAATCTAGCACCATTTAAATAATTCTCTACCTTTCTGTTTTTCCTACCGAAGTGGATAACTTCACATTTATGCACGTTATACTGCATCTGCCATGTATTTGCCCACTCACTCAACTTGTCTAAATCGCCTTGAAGCCTCTTTGCATCCTCCTCACAACTCACAATCCCACCTAGTTTCGTGTCATCAGCAAACTTGGAAATATTACATTTGGTTCCCTCATCCAAATCATTGATATATATTGTGAGAATAGCTGGGGCCCAAGCACTGATCTCTGCAGTACCCCACTAGTCACCGCCTGCCACCCCGAAAAAGACCCATTTATTCCTACTCTCTGTTTCCTGTCTGTTAACCAATTTTCAATCCATGCCAGTATATTACCCCCAATCCCATATGCTTTAATTTTGCACACTAACCTCTTATGTGGGACTTTATCAAAGGTCTTCTGAAAATCCAAATACACCACATCCACTGGTTCTCCCTTATCTATTCTACCAGTTACATCCTCAAAAAACTCCAGTAGGTTTGTCAAACACGATTTCCCTTTCATAAATCCATGTTGACTTTGTCTAATCCCGTTGATATTTTCTAAGTGTCCTGTTATCACATCCTTTATAATAGACTCTAGCGTTTTCCCTACTACTGATGTTAGGCTAACTGGTCTGTAGTTCCCTGTTTTCTCTCTCCCTCCTTCCACCCAACTCCATGCCTCCAGCCCCAGATCTTTGTTTTATTTACTTATAGTTACTTACAGTAATAATTCACTTATCTTCTATCACTTATCACTAGTGGGGTACTGGAGGGATCGGTCCTTGGACCCCAGCTATTCACAATATATATTAATGATATGGACGAGGGAACTAGATGTAATATCTCCAAGTTTGCAGATGACACAAAGCTGGGTGGGCGTGTGTGCTGTGAGGAGGATGCCGAGAAACTCCAGGATGATTTGGACAAGTTGGGTGATTGGGCAGAAGCATGGCAGATGCAATATAACGTGGATAAATGTGAGGTTATCCACTTTGGTAGCAAAAACAGGAAGGCAGATTATTATCTGAACGGCAATAGATTGGGAGAAGGGGAAGTGCAATGAGACCTGGGTGTCCTTGTGCACCAGTCGCTGAAGGTAAGCATGCAGGCGCAGCAGGCGGTTAAGAAGGCAAATGGTATATTGGCCTTTGTAGCGAGGGGTTTGAGTACAGGAACAAGGATGTCTTGCTGCAGTTGTACAGGGCCTTGGTGAGACCACATCTGGAGTATTGTGTGCAGTTTTGGTCACCTTATCTGAGGAAGGATGTTCTTGCCATGGAGGGAGTTCAGCGAAGATTCACCAGGCTGATACCTGGGATGGCAGGAATGACGTATGAGGAGAGATTGGGTCGATTGGGCTTATACTCGCTGGAGTTTAGAATGAGAGGGGATCTCATTGAAACTTATAAAATTCTGACAGGACTGGACAGACTAGATGCAGGAAGGATGTTCCCGATGGTCGGGGAGTCCAGAACCAGGGGTCACAGTCTAAGGATAAGGGGTAAGCCATTTAGGACAGAGATGAGGAGGAATTTCTTCACCCAGAGAGTGGTGAACCTGTGGAATTCTTTACCACAGAAGGCAGTAGAGGCCAATTCATTAAATATATTCAAGAAGGAGTTGGATATATTTCTTAAGGTTAAAGGGATCAAGGGATATGGGGAGAAAGCAGGGACAGGGTACTGAATTTGGATGATCAGCCATGATCTCATTGAATGGCGGAGCAGGCTCGAGGGGCCGAATGGCCTACTCCTGCTCCTATCTTCTATGTTTCTATGTTTCTATGATTCCCTTAATATCCAAAAATCTATCGATCTCTGTCTTGAATATACTCAACGACTGAGCCTCCACAGCCCTCTGGGGTAGAGAATTTTGTTGTGTAATACTGTATCTTCCAAATAGTTAACTGATGCTTTAGCTGTTGGTGTCAGTTGATTTGAAGTGTTGTGGGTGAGTCATACAGTAATACTGTAATATAACACCGAGTAAAATTCCATGGTTTTTTTCCCCAGCTTCTCCACACTGCTTTCTAAATGTAAGTCAGTTCACAAGCTGGAAAAATAACACATAGTGCCTTCAAGTCTGCATGTGATACATTTCCATTAAAACCGCAAGGGTGTCGTGTAATGTAGAGTAACTTTGATTAATTGAGTTGAGGGTTTGACTGCAGCTGATGCAACACATCCTCTCAATTACACTGCCCTGATTTCTTAAAGAAGTGAGTCATTCACAGTGCAAATCACCTGACTCTGTCATGCGATCAGCCCATTTCAAATGCAACCTATTATTACCTGCAGTAAAATGAGGATCACCTGATCATCTTTCCAAAAGATTCCAGTGACGGTTTCTGATTACACATCAGGGAGAAGGCGCTGTCTAGACTGGCTACACCTCCTGTATTTTACATTTACGCCAGATATGAACCTAATTATTTATGAACTGTATTAATGATTTGCAGAAAAAACACTGAAGGCCAGAAGCTGAGACCTAGAAGCTCTCCATGTGAGATCATCTTTGAACGTTCTTTTTTTTCTACAAACTTACTTTGTAATTCTCAAATACAGCTGACCCGTGTCTGTCCACATTTAATTTAAATCTAGTGTGAAGCCACTGTAAATGCGTTTACACTGCAGCTACTGGTCTCTGAATGGTTCTGGCCAGGCAGTACCCTGGTTACACAACCTGGCTCCTCCCTGGCTGGAGCTCTGCTTTTTTGCCTAGCAGAGAGCTCTGTGCGTGTATTATTACACACATGAGCAGAGCTCCTTTCCAGCAGTTAAAGAAATAACTTGCATTTATATTGCACTTTCCACAACCTCAGGACATCCCAAAGTTCTTCACAGCCAATGAAGTACTTTTGAAGTGTAGTCACTGTTGTAATGTAGGAAACGCAGCAGCCAATCTGCGCACAGCAAGCTCCCACAAACAGCAATGAGGTAAATGTCCAGATAATCTCTTTTGATGATGTTGGCTGAGGGTTAAGTGTTGGCCAGAACACTGGGAGAACATCCCTGCACTTCATCGTAAAAGTGCTATGGTGTAGGAGTCTCTGCACTCCTAACAAAGAATCTATAACTTACTGGAAGTTAACAAACTGAATTTATTGTCTAAGAACTTTACAAAACAAGAAACTACAGGAGAAGCTCAAAACAGGTCTTTTCTCTTTCAATCCACACGAGGACTGGCTGGCCCCGCCCTCTACCTCTGACGTCATGACGTCATGACGTTTCCCGCCGAAGGGGACGCCACGTGACCCACGTGATGACGTCATCGCGTCAGATCGCGATGTTGTCGATTAATGCTAGAGGTAATAACATTGGTTACAGACAATTATGTAAGTCACTGTAAGAGTCTCTCAGTGGTTTTGCCACAATGGAATCTTTTTCATTAACCTGAGAGGGAAGACGGGACCTTAGTTTTACGTCTCATCTGACAGATGGCACCTTCAACAGAGCAGCATTCCCTCAGTGCTGCACTGGTGTGGGATTTGTACCCATCACCTTCTGACTCAGAGGCGAGAGTGCTATCACTGAGAGATTTCAATGTTTAGACAGCATTAGGGGCAGTGTATGGAATATTAAAACATTTAAAGTAATTACAGTTAGGTTTAGAAAGTGTCCAGGAAGTCCAAGGAACCAGGTACTCTCAAACTATAGAATACCCCTCCAAGGAGCCTCGCTCTACTTTTCTGAAAGGAATTATTCATAGTACAAATCACCCGACTCACTGTCATGTGACCAGCTCTCATCCAATTCAACTTATTATCACCTGCAGTAAAAGTAGGATCATCTGATCATTTGCCGAGCCCTGATTATTCCTGCAAAGTGGAAGCTGCTTTCCACTGGCACAAATGTTGCACTGTTACTGTACCATTAAAGGTTATTTTTAGGACTTTGTACTGCAGGCAGAGAGCCTCACCCACCAGGAGCACATACTGGCAATTCAAGCAGCGTGCACCCAAATTTCCAATATGTAATCCCAGTAGGTGAGGACTCCCATCAGCAGCCCAAAGTCAAAATATTACCCTTAAAGACAGCATTGCAACCCAAATATAAGTTGATGCATCTGGAACTCTGGTTGTTCAAAAGTACACTGGTCTGTGCTAACATGAGCTTGGCAGGTACATTCATGCATTCATCCAACTTTAAAAAAATATATAAATACAATATAATGCACTTACTGTTTCATATATTTTTACAAACCAAATACTGTCATTTTGAAGATTATGGGGCTGTTTTGCACTGGTATTTGACAACACCAATGGCAGAGACAGATCTGAAAACTGGCATAAAGCAGGGCAGGATGCTGAAACCACCAGTGTTTTCCTTTTCTGTGTTGCGCTAAATTAGTAACAATTTTCTTGTAGAATCTGTTGCTGCTCGCTGAACTGTGTTAAGGCCTTGTTAATGAACTTTCAAAAAAAATGTCAGTTTTTCCTTGGGAAAAATTTATGCAACCAGCTGGAATTGGCTTCAGGTGGAAATGGAAGCATAAAAGCTCTCCAATGTCAGTCTCTAGTGCTTCCTTTTTATTTGTCATCTTCCCCACCTCCTCAGTTATTCAAATATTCTCTTGTCTCGTAAATGTCTTTAATTTCTTTCATTATGTCTCCTATTGTGTCATTAATATCACTTCTGCCATTTAACCAGCTTCTGTTTTCAACTTAACACTTTACAAGTCATTCTATTTCTTCCCTCGTATTTGCATGTGTGTGGCGTGCATGTGTGGCGTGCATGTGTGTGGCGTGCATGTGTGGTGTGCATGTGTGGCATGCATGTGTGGCGTGCATGTGTGTGGCGTGCATGTGTGGCATGCATGTGTGTGGCGTGCATGTGTGGTGTGTGGCGTGCATGTGTGGTGTGCATGTGTGGCGTGCATGTGTGTGGCATGCATGTGTGGTGTGCATGTGTGTGGCGTGCATGTGTGGCATGCATGTGTGTGGCGTGCATGTGTGGTGTGCATGTGTGGCGTGCATGTGTGTGGCGTGCATGTGTGGCGTGCATGTGTGTGGCGTGCATGTGTGGCGTGCATGTGTGGCGTGCATGTGTGGCGTGCATGTGTTTTCCATCTACCTTCCCTTTGTTCTGTTCCTTTTTAAATGCTGTTCATCTGTAATGGGCCACAACTTACTGTCAAAATAATGGTGAGGCTAATGGCACTCACCGTTATTTGCGTGCAAATTGCACAGCAACTTCAGGCGAGGGCAGATGTGTGGTTAAACGCGAAAATCCGGAAGTTGCTGGCCAAGATATGCCGCTCTGGTGTTAGCTTCACGAAAATAACATCTCGCTGGTCTATCGTACCATTCAAATGCATTGTACCTGCATGGTAGATACGAATGAAACTCATCACAGAAAGTTAGGCCTTGTCTATTTCAGTCTAAGTACCCTGTTTAACGGTGAGATAAGTCTTAATTACTGCCAAACAACCTCTCTGGCCTTTCACTTTCATGGCCTCACCCCCTCCCTATCTCTCTAAACTCCTCCAGCACAATAACCCTTCGAAAACCCTGCGTTCCTCCAACTCTGGCCTCTTGCACATCCCCCACTTCCTTTGCCCCACCATTGGTGGCCATCCCTTCAGCCATCTAGAGTCTAAGCTCTGAAATTCCCTCCCTAAACCACTCTACCTCCTCACCTATCCTCCTTTAAAATGGTCCTTAAAACCTACCTCTTTGGCCAACCTTTTATTCACCTGTCCAAATATCTCCTCTTTTGGCTATGTGTCAATTTTTGTCTGATTATGCTCCTGTGAAGTGCCTTGGGATGTTTTACTATGTTAAAGATGCTATATAAATTCAAGTTGTTGTATCACCTGGTCAAGTATCCAGGACAAGGAAGAGCAAGATGAAGAGGATGCTAGGGCCAGAAGTGTATCTGCTGCAGAACCCATTGTATTCATTATTATTTATTTTACTAAGTTTTTTGAGTTAACAAAGGCAGTTCTCAATATTATTGAGAGAATTGTAGCTGCATACAGAGTGGAGTTTATTAATCAGCAGAAGAAATCTATGCCTTCCTTTGAGAATCTTCAGAGGTCCCTGCAAGTATGACGCAAACTATGGAGAAGTGCAGCTCTGACATTCAGATCTATGTTTGCTACCTAACACAAGAAATATTGAGAGAACTGCCTTGGTTAACTCAGAAAACTTAGTAAATAAATAATAATGAAAGCTAGAAGTTAGTTAGAAATTCTTGCATGCACTATTTGAATCAAGCCATTTCCCCCTTTATTTTAGACAGGTTAATGACTTTGTTAAAATCCACACCTAGAATATTGACAAAGGAATTTCAATCTAACTAGTGCATTTGCCGTTCAGTTGGGGTATAGATTTTATTGTTAATTTTAATTTTAGCTTGCTTAATGCTATTTCTTCTGCTGTTATATTATATTTTCCAAATGATCATTTTGTCAGAATGTCTTCTATGCATAAATTATTTCTTGTATGTCAATTTTAGAAAGTTAGATTCTGATGGCCTCAGTTTAGCTATTAAGTATTTGTAGAATTTCCAATTAGAATAATATAGAAATATATAATTCCAGTCTCTTCTAAATGTCTTCCATCTTATAAACAGATAAAAAACAGAAATTGCTGGAAGTACACAGCAGAATCATTAGCGTTGGTAAAAATAAAAGACAGGTCAATGTTTCAGGTGGAAAACTGAGTTATGATTAGCACCCTAAGCTAATTGGGTGTAAAGATGGGGCGAGGCGATGTTTGCGCCACTCGCGAAATTGACTAGACATTTTGCAGCGGCGCTAAACACTACTGCCACGATCTGCGCCCGCAGATCATGACGTCAGTCGAGCATGCAACGCCCCAGTAGCGCCCCGGACCGGATATTGAGTGGCACCCCCCTGCCTTTCCGCCTGCCGCTAGCAATGACAGGGGAACATTTTGCAGTCGGGAAGGGACTGGGGGAGCGCTATTTAAAGGCAGCCGCTTCCTGCCTTTTTTTGTCATCAACATTTTTGCACCACGCATTCTGAGAGAGAGAGAGAGACTTCTGGAGAGATTCAATGCTGTGTGAAGGAGTTTTGGGTACTGAGACGCATTTTGCAGGTTCATTTTGATTTGACCTTCCTTGCATCAATTTAGAAGAGACTATGGGGACTGCACTCGAGCTCTTTCCCTGGGCCTCTCCATTGTTCTTTCCAGCAGAATTGATATACAGATCTCTCCAGGCCAAGATTCAAGGCTGCAGTGAGCAGGGTGTGGCTGGAGTGCAAGATCGACTCTCCCCCTTTAAGAACTGTCTGGCGCCAGTGTGTCTGTGTTCCATTGCTAACTGACATCACATGAGCTTCGCCAGCGCTCTGAGGTAGCGGCTCGCTCCTCGGTGTTAGAGCCTTAAGAGAGGTGTGTAGCACCTGATTTAGCGCTCAAATAACCTCCGGGGCGATAGAGGCCAAGTTTGCAGTCGGAGGCGATAATTAGCGCCAGGCGCTAAACTTTGCGCCCGGCCGATAATTGCGCCCCAAACGAGGCAATGCCGAATTTCTCCCCCATAGCCTATGAGGAAATAATATCAAAGCTAGTTCAATAGCATCTTAACTACCTATCGTCTCAAATCCCTTTTTTAACTATGCTTTCGAACACATTTAAAGTAACTATTTTTACAAATCTTTTATGTGGAGATATGGTTAAAAATCCCAAAACATGACAAGCACCAACAAGATTCAAATAACAGGAAATGATAAAGAACCATCTGAATGTTTTAAAGAAAATTCACAACAGGGACTCAGTGAAATGGTGCGAATAAACTCAAATAGAATTATAAAATAACCACCATTAGAAACTGGAGCTAGATAAAGTCCTTGGTTGCTGCTCTAGTGCAAAAATTATTGAACTATATTTAAATCAATTCTGGATTTTCTTATACTGTCAGTTTCTACCAAAGTTCTAGATCTTGGAAAGTGTGAGGTTATGCACTTTGGCAGGAAAAATCGTAGAGCAAGCTATTATCTTAATGGCAAGAAACTGGAAAGTACTGAAGTACAAAGGGATCTGGGGGTCCTGGTGCACGAAACTCAAAAGGTTAGTATGCAGGTGCAGCAAGTGATTAAGAAGGCCAATGGAATGTTGGCTTTCATTGCTAGGGGGATAGAATATAAAAATAGGGAGGTATTGCTTCAGTTGTACAAGGTATTGGTGAGACCGCACCTGGAATACTGCATACAGTTTTGGTGTCCATACTTAAGAAAAGACATACTTGCTCTCGAGTCAGTACAAAGAAGGTTCACTCAGTTAATCCCGGGGATGAGGGGATGGACATATGAGGAGAGGTTGAGTAGATTGGGACTCTACTCATTGGAGTTCAGAAGAATGAGAGGCGATCTTATTGAAACATATAAGATTGTGAAGGGGTTGGATCGGGTGGATGCGGGGAGGATGTTCCCGATGATGGGTGAAATTAGAACTAGGGGGCATGGTCTTAGAATAAGGGGCTGCTCTTTCAAAACTGAGATGAGGAGGAGCTACTTCACTCAGAGGGTGGTAGGTCCATGGAATATGCTGCCCCAAAAAGCTGTAGAAGCTACATCTTACATAAATTTAAAACAGAAATAGACAGTTTCCTAGAAGTAAAGGGAATTAAGGGTTACGGGGAGCGGGCAGGAATTTGGACATGAGTCTAGGTTCGGATCGGACATGGCCCTGTGGGTAGCGGAGCGGGCCCAGGGGCCGTGTAGCCTGATCCTGCTCCTATTTCGTGTGTCTAATAATGTTAGATTCAGGAGATGGTTCTGTGATAGTAGATTGGCGGTTAGGATCAGATCAGCCATGATCTTATTAAATGGCGCAGCAGGCTCGAGGGGCCGATTGGCCTACTCCTGCTCCTATTTTTTATGTTCTTATGTCCTTATGTATTCAAAGGGGACTGTCTTGTGCTGCACCAGACTCCATTTATATTGCAGAACTACTGCAGGAAGGAATTTGGCAATCTCAGACACAGTTCCTGCTGCTGTACAAAGTGCCCCATTTATATTTTAGAAAAGTTTCTATACCACTAGATCCACACAAAAACAACGACACATCTGCATGCTTACCAATCATAGTTGTTTCAAAATTGTTGTTCATAGTTTTTCCCGATGACTGGAAGAGGCATCCTACAGGACAGCAGGTGAAGAATGGTTTGGTCATTTAGCATACCACAACCAAAAGTGTGCCTGCCTACCTCTCCAGTATCAAACATTTATGTTACTTTTGAAGGTGGCATTGCCACTTAATGTGTAAGCTAACACCAACTCTTTTGGTGGCATGCATCACCTCCAGTGATACTATCACCACCTTGTTTACTCTACTGCTTTGCTGTTATTGGTGGCATAGCAGAAAAGTAAATAGATTTTGATTGTGTCTTTCTAACCACAGTCCTTCCAGCAGTCAGTTGCCAGGGAGGGGTGGAAATTGAAAGGGTTCTATGACATGCAGTAGACTCAATTTATAATTTTGAAGGGAGTGGCATTGGGATGATATTTGATTATGATGAACATCACAGTCAAGCCCAACCAAGCAAGCTTTCCTACTATTGCCCCAGAATGGTAACCAAGAGCAGGAAACATGGCTGATTTTTCTTTTGTATAGTCCAGGGGTACTAAATCCAATTGTAGTGCTCCAACGGCTGCTCAGGTCAGCCAACTCAGCACAGACTAGAAATCAAACCTGGGACCTGTAGTCTGTATGGCTTAGTTTGGTGGAGTCTCCACTCAGTATCATTTGGTTTGATAACTTTTGTTCAGTTTTTTTAATAATGGCAACCTGGTGGTACTGGTGCACTAGCACAATGCCCTACATAGTACGTTGGCACGGGTTTCACCCAATTCCTCACTTCTTATCTATCTCATCATGATCCTAGCAGAGGCCATCATTCAAATTAAAATGGTGACTTGTGGCTCACTAATAACAGATGAACACTAAATTTATATTGGAGAAGTTTAGGAAGTGCTCTCCAACACCATCTGACACTGTTTAGATTATGGGACAGTTTTTACAACAGCTAGATCTACTTTATAACAATTGTGCCTATTTTGCTGTGATCAGTACCTTTGCCAATGACTAGCGACGATCTCAACTGGTCAGCAACAGCTAAAGCTTTTATGAAGAGAGGCAGTAGCCACATCAAACTACTTAGCATTTATCGGAAGAGCACTACCATCATAAGCAAAGATTGAAACCAGTAGTGGATGGTGTACATTACTTCTGATGACATAACCACCACTTTGTTCAAATTTATTGCTGATTTGGAAGTGCTGGCAGTCGCAAACTCAATATAAATGTTTCTAGAATTTGTGCCTCCTGATGTAATTCAGTTATTGCAGTAAACAAAGTTTGCCTAAAAAAATGATAATCATCTAATGTAGAATTGTCCTATCTGCAGTAATGTTAGCATAATTTAGTAGATAGGGCTGTAGGGTTCTTCTTGTGTAATCACAAGCATAGTACATTAGTGCATAACGGCTAAGCCGTCAATTAGTGCCCAGAACTAAAATAAACCAACCAGCTGTTTTACATATCACATGTTAGTGTAATACATGGGCACTAAAGTGACAATTAAAGAGGATTAAATACCACTTGTATACACACATTCCTTTAGTTATGTTTACCAGTGACAGCAAATTCCTGTATGAGCAGAGTTCTTGATTTGCTAATGGCTATGTTGCAATAGCAAAAAAAAAACAGAAAAAGAATATGGAGGATGTAGTAACCTGGGAGGTTATGAGTAACCTGATCCACCAGGTGGTGCTGTGGCAATTGGTCTCCTGAGTTAAGTCTGATCTGTACTGGTTGTACTCTTTGTTTTTGCTGCCTCATGGCAGAAGCTGCCTCAAGGCACGGTGGCATAGTGGTTAGCACTGTTGCCTCACAGCGCCAGGGACCCGGGTTCAAATCTGGCCTCGGGCGACTGTCTGTGTGGAGTTTGCACATTCTCCCTGTGTCTGCGTGGGTTTCCTCCGGGTGCTCCGGTTTCCTCCCACAGTCCAAAGATGTGCAGGTTAGGTTGATTTGGCTATGATAAATTGACCCTTAGTGTTAGGGGATTAAATACGTGGGGTTACGGGGATAGGGTGGGATATGTGTCGGTGCAGGCTCGATGGGCCGAAATGGCCTCTATCTGCACTGTAGATTCTGTGATTCTGTGAAGCTTTTATGTGCAAGTGTTGATTAAACCATGTTACGGAGTTAACCGGTGTCCGTCTCCATCTATGGCCACCTCAAGATACCACATATGGCGACGAGAATAAAGGACGGAAAAGTTTTGGTGGATCAGTCATAGTTAGGGAGTATTCGGAAGAGGTGCTCGGGTTGGTTGGCAAACTAGTCGGAAAAGCACGAGGCTAGGCCGCGGAAGTCGAAACGGAGTTTGATTTTTTGGCTGAAGTGACCGGACTCCAAGGATGGCAGGAACGGTAGGCTCCATGGCACCTTTTGACAGCAAGTCGCAGTCTTGGGAGGAGTATATTGAAATACTGAGCCATTTCTTTATGGCAAACGAGGTGGACAGTGCTGAAAAGAAAAGGGCCATTTTACTGAGTTGTGTGGGAGTGCAAACCTATACATGGATGAGGAATCTGCTGAGCCCGGAGCGGCCAGGAGAAAAATCTTTTGACGAGTTGGTGAGTCTACTAAAGAATCATTTCAATCCGAAACCTAGTGAAATAGTACAGAGATGGAAATTCAATTCGAGGATTAGGAGGCCGGAAGAAAGCGTTACTGAGTATGTGGAGGAGCTTCAGAAGCTCGCACAGGACTGTAATTTTGGAAATGCGCTCACAGTCATGTTAAGGGACAGACTAGTATGCGGAGTTAACGACGACAGTATACAGCAAAGGTTGCTGTCAGAAGAAGGATTAACGTTTGAGACGGCACTTAAAAAAGCACAAGCCATGGAGACGGCTAACAAGGACATTAAGGACTTAAACAGTATGAGCAAGGAGAAATGGAGTAAACCAGTGGGAGGAGCTGTTTTCAAGATGGAAGCTGGCGCGAAAAGTCCACCAGTCGGGGTTGGGGATTGCTACCGATGTGGCGGGACGAGCCATTATGCAAAGGACTGCAGGTTTGCAAAGGCAAAGTCCCACAATTGTGGAAAAATAGGGCACTTAAAGAAAGTCTGTAAAAGGGCAGTGAGTGAGAGAAGCAGTGCTAAAGGGGCAAAGCATGCAAAAGGGGGGAGGGAGAAGTACACAAAGTGGGCAAATTACATACAAGAGGAGGAAGAGTCTAGTGAGTCTAGTGAGGAGGTTTTCACTGTATACAGTATAGACACTTCAAGGCCCAACGTACCCCCTCTCACTCAGTATTTCATAGTGAACGGAGGTCAAGTAAAGTTTGAGATTGACATCGGATGTAGTGTAACCATAATGTCGCAGACTGAGTACACCAAGCTATGGGGGGAAGCAAAAGTACCAGAGCTAGGTACATGCCCCATTAGTCTCAAAACTGACACAGGACAGAAGGTGGACATTTTGGGGGCGGCCGAAGTACAAGTGGAACACAAAGGAGTCACCAAAGAGCTTACGGTGGTAGTGGTAGCAGGGTCAGGGCCAAACCTGTTAGGGCGAGGGTGGATCAGTGAGTTGAGTGTGTACTGGCAGGCAATGAATAAAATGGAGGACAGTACAGAGGCACTGCAAGAAGTGCTGATGAAGCATGAGTTAGTGTTCAAGGACGAACTGGGCACCTTAAGGGGAGCCACAGCCAAGATTCATGTAGCCAGTGATGCCACGCCTCATTTCTTTAAACCAAGGTCGGTACCTTTTGCAATGAAAACCAAGGTTGAGGCGGAACTAGATCGCCTGCTAATAGAACCAGTGAAATTTTCAGACTGGGCGGCACCAATAGTCCCGGTATTGAAGCCTGACGGTAACGTAAAGGTGTGTGGTGACTATAAGTTAACAGTGAACAGAGTATCATCACTGGAACAGTACCCCATTCCGAGAATGGAGGACATGTTAACATCACTCGCTGGGGGAGAAAGATTCAGCAAACTGGACATGAGTCATGCGTATCAGCAGATATTGCTAGATGAAGAATCAAAAAAGTTTGTCACGGTGAACATGCACAAGGGGCTGTTCACATATGCCAGGTTACCATTTGGTGTCAGTTCTAGCCCAGCAATATTCCAACGGACTATGGAGGGCATTCTGCAGGGCATTCCAAAGGTGGCCGTGTATTTAGATGATATTCTGCTAACAGGAAGTGACGATCAGGATCACTTAAAAACACTGGACAAAGTGCTACAGCGGCTGGAAGAGGCGGGGCTACGCCTGAAACGGAGTAAGTGTAGTTTCATGGAGAAGGAAGTTACATTCCTGGGACATCGGGTGGATGCCACAGGCCTCCATCCATTACCAGGGAAAGTGCGGGCAGTGCAGGATGCACCTGCACCCACCTCAGTGACTGAACTGAAAGCCTATCTAGGGCTCCTGAATTATTATAACCGGTTTCTTCCAAACTTATCGATGCTGCTGGCACCCCTGCACAAACTGCTGAGAAAGGAGGAGCCATGGCGTTGGGGGCCAGAGCAAGCGAAAGCATTTCAGCAGTCAAAGGAGCTACTTCAGTCCAGCAGGGCGTTGGTGCATTACGATGAGAAGAAGGAGCTGATAATGTCCTGCGACGCATCACCCTATGCAGTGGGGGCGGTGTTGGCCCACCGCATGCCAGATGGAGCGGAAAGGCCCATCGGGTTTGTTTCACGCACGCTCACAGCTGCGGAAAAGAACTATTCACAGCTTGATAAAGAGGGGTTAGCCATTATATTTGGAGTAAATAAATTCCATAAGTACATATATGGGAGGAAGTTTGTAATCAGTACTGACCACAAGCCTCTTATTAGCTTACTGAATGAGATGAAAGCGGTGCCTCAAATAGCATCACAGAGAATAATGAGATGGGCAGTAATACTAAGAGCCTATGAATATGTGATCACGTACAGAGCCGGCAAGGAAAACGGGAACGCGGATGCTCTCAGCCGCCTGCCCCTCTCAAAATCTCCTCGCAGTACTTCCCCTGAGGAGCACGTCCTGATGCTGGATCAGGAGATCAGTCCCCTGATGACTTCAGCGCAAATCCAGGGCTGGACAGCCAAGGACCCCGTTCTGTCAAGGGTCTGTGAGTATGTGTTGAAAGGCTGGCCAGATCACCGTGAGGGACCGGAGTTCGCGCCGTACAGACAGAGACAGCACGAGCTCAGTGTCCAAGATGGATGTGTGCTATGGGGAGCACGCATCATAGTCCCAGAGCGGGGATGCTCTACTTTGATGGAACAGTTGCATCAATCGCACCCAGGAATGACTAGAATGAAAGGGCTGGCTAGGAGCTACCTGTGGTGGCCTAACTTGGATGCTGAAATTGAGTCAAAGGTAAAGTCATGCACCATATATCAGGAACAGAGGAAAGCACCTGCCGGGGCACCACTCCATCCCTGGGAGTGGCCCAGCAAACCCTGGAGGAGAATTCACATAGACTATGCGGGACCTTTTAGGGGAAAAATGTTTTTGGTGCTGGTAGACGCTCACTCAAAGTGGATCGACGTTTATCCAGTGAGCCTTGCAATGACTGATGCCACACTGAATTGTCTCAGGAACAGCTTCAGCACGCATGGTATTCCAGAAATGATTGTATCCGACAATGCACAGTGTTTTGTTAGTGAAGGGAGCAAAGAATTCATGGTAAGGAATGGAATCACACGTCACCTCGGCTCCATATCACCCAGCCTCAAATGGGTTAGCCGAGCGAGCCGTGCAGACTTTTAAGGAGCTCATGAGGAAGAGCTCAGGTGACACCCTGGAGACCAAGCTCAATAGAGCCTTGTTTAGTTATCGTATAACACCCCAAGCTACCACGGGGCTTTCTCCGACTGAGTTGATGATGGGGAGAAAGTTGCGGTGCACGTTAGACCTGATACACCCAGATCTCAAAAGCAAGGTTGAGACAAAACAAACAAACCAAAAAGCGTACCATGACAAACATACTAAAGCTCGCCATTTCGCCATAGGGGACTCTGTGTACACCCGGAACTTCGGCTATGGACCTAAATGGATACCAGGACTAATCCAGGACATTACAGGACCTGTGTCATACTCCGTGTTACTAGGGGATGGTCGAGGGGTTTGTCGGCATGTGGATCAGCTTTTCAGCTGGCAGCAGGGGGAACTGCCTCAGATGGAACAAAGGGCAGTAGAGGAGGCTGTTCCAGGACCCAGCACGGCTTATAAGGTGCCAGTGGACACTGGCACTGCCAGGCCACAGCGGGACAGAGTAAAACCAACATCAGAGACTACTCCAATCTCAAGTGCGAATGAATCTGAGAATCCACCACAAGTGGAATTAAGACGTTCACAAAGGATTCGCAAGCAACCAGAAAGACTTATACAAACCTATTAAATTAGTCAGGGGTTAACCATGGTTAGAGCATACTGGTTAATTGAAACGTAGTAACTAGTAAGGGTTATTGTTTAAGAATTGCATACGGCAATCTTAAGGGGGGAGGAGTGTAGTAACCTGGGAGGTTATGAGTAACCTGATCCACCAGGTGGTGCTGTGGCAATTGGTCTCCTGAGTTAAGTCTGATCTGTACTGGTTGTACTCTTTGTTTTTGCTACCTCATGGCAGAAGCTTTTATGTGCAAGTGTTGATTAAACCATGTTACGGAGTTAACCGGTGTCCGTCTCCATCTATGGCCAACTCAAGATACCACATAGGATTAAACATTATGGCCGCAAAATTCAATGTTGTAGCGCTGGCCGTTAAGGCTGGTTTTCTTGTAAAAGTGGCGGCTGCCTCGCTTCCGCCACGGGACATGGAAGCCGCCATTTTGGAGAGGTCGGCAGCGCTGCCATTGCCTGCGCCCACCTCTCCAATGTAAATGTGCAGATTGTGATGTCAATCGGCATGCAATGTCTGAACTGACACAAGACTGCGATTTTGGACGTCGCTGCACTCCATACCGCCCTCTCCTATCCATGCCTGGAAGAACGTGCATGCAGCAGTTGTGCATTCCCTTGTGACTGTCTTGCATCTGCCTTTGCCTCCCTAGGTGATGTCACGCAGTGCTACCCCAGTGGCTGTAGCATGGCTGGTGGAAGGCTGCTGACTTTCAGTGGGGGACACTGCAGATGGCCTTGCAGGACGACCTCGAGGAGCTGATGGCTGGGAGTGTGAAATTGCGTGATGGTGTTTCTTCTTCTTCTTCTTTACTCTCCTCTCCCTCTTCTTGGTCAGCCACTGGCTGAGCCGGCTGGATTTCTTAGGTGTCTGAAATGAGGAAGGCACAAGGGTAGGGTTGTGGTGAGGGAGGGTGGGAAAGCAAGATCTGCATGCATACACCATGTGCAGCATGTACATCAGAAGAGATTGTGGGATGAGGGGGGAGTGGGATGTGAGAAGGAGGATAACATATATCAGCATCTTGTATTCTTTCAATCCCGCTGCTGGCCAAGGACTCAGCCAAGCCCCTGCCAGGAATGGCCAGCACAGTCTCCTCCAAGGTGGTGAGGTGAAGCTAGGAATGGGAGGTGTGCCTTGTGTTTGGTAGAGATTCTTGGTAGGTGAGTGATGGGTGGGGTGCCGGGGGGCGGGGGGAGGGGGGGTCGTGCATTGAGTAGTGTGTGAGGCTAGTGGTGCAGTTGGTAGGAGATGGCTTTTGAAGATGCATTCACTGACCTTGACCACACGACTGAGGTCATGAAACTTCTCTGGGCACAGGAGCCAGGTCCTGGGGGCGACACTGCTGGCAGTGACTGCCTCAGCGATCTGGTCCCATATCCTTCTTTCTGGAGGGCCGCCTGGCCCCCTGTGGGTAGAGGACCTCTGTTCCAGTGTTGACCCCTGCACAAAGTAGGAATGCATGTGAGACCCTGGTTGCCCTTTCTCTGGTTTGTTGCGCCATTTGTGTTAGTGCTGAAGCACTTTTACCATTTTTTACGTGCAGGAGGCATTTCACCTTTAAGGGCACGAGACTGTTTTAAAAAATGACAGCCTTGCTTTAAGAGAATCCAGCGACCTTACAGCGATGCAACATTGGGCCTCCTGCTGAGCGCACAGCCTGAAGCGGCGCGTTTGTCGCTGGGCTGTGCGCTGAAATCATTCAAATCAGCAGACAGCACCAAAATAGCGTGCTGCCTGCGCTTTCTAAATGGGCGCAAACAAATCTCGCACCGCGGTGCCGCCGCCCGTTTTCAGATTTCTAGCCCTGTGTTTTCTGAAGAACCGGCTAATTGTCATTGACCACAGCACCATCTTCTGTTTTTGCCTGAGCAGAGATGCAATCACTGACATGTGCCATTTGTTATATATACACCTGATGTCATCCTCGTTCGCTGTATTTATACCGCAGTTACCGTCTGAGAAGTAGCTGAAGTATTGGTGTTACTAGAAACAGAAACCACATTGTTATGTTCATTAATAAATAGACATTCTTATTATGAACACAGCTAGCTTCTAGCTAGTCATTTATTCAGTACACGTTCTCTAGGTACAGTATCTGTAGAGATGCAGCATGTGTGCTCCTGTGTGCAGGCTGCCATCTTGACTGTTGCCTTGTGGGTAGCCTAGCCTCATGGGTAATGTAGTCTTAATATATATACAGCTGGGTAGTGTAGTCTTAATACATACAGCTATATACAGCTCTACACAGCTCTACGGCTCCACCTAGTGTCCACTATAGAATGACATGTTTTTGATCATTACATCCCCCTTCCTTTGAGGTTTAACAAAATCAATATCAATCAACTTTCAAGAAAACAATAAAGATAATATCAGTAACACTTTTGTTAGTGCTCTATAAACATAAATATTTTCAAAACAGTCAACACATTTTCAAAGCTTTACATTGTACTCAAAGATTAAGTCTATCAGGCTTTTTTACTTCATGTGTGGATCTTCTCAACATGGGTAAGTCTGATGTGTCTTCATGAGATTGTTCTGGCGGTGAATGACAAGATGCAGTTGCGGCATTGTCATCAATCTGCTCTTGTATAGATCGAGGTCTCCTTGCGATCTTTGCTTGGAGAGGGTTTCAGTGTTTCCTTCACTCTTCATGCCATAACTCTCAATGTAGTCAATGCACTCTCGAAAAACTGCTGGCAGCTGGATCCCATCATACAGCATAGTTCTCTCAGCAGCCTCGACTAATGGAACACCAAAGATTGGCCTGAGGGAAGAAGGAGTATCCACCGGAACTGCTTCCTGCTCTGGTGCAGGCTTCTTCTTTTTCTTTTTCTCTTTCCACTGCTTAACAACATCTGCTGCGGTTATATCTTTGGACTTTTTCTCCTTGTGTTTTTCCTCTTTGTGCTTTTCTTCCTTTGGCTTCTCTTTGACCTTAAAGTCTTTTTCTTTCTTCTTGGAGAAACTAGGCTTTTTGAAGACATGGATACCTTTTGGCCTTTTCATCCTTGATGGGCTCTCTGCTTCATCACCTGAGTCATCTGGTCTGCTTATGGCACAGTTTATACGGTAGACTCTCTTGACCAGTCCTAAGTCTTCACAAGCTTTGTCACCTAGTATCGAATCAAGTCTTTCAGCCACAACAGAAAACATGAGATGATGCACTTTGTCTTTGACTGTCACTTTAAGTCTGCATACACCTAAGCTATCTATTTTCTGTCCATTATAGTCCTTCAGTAGTACTGACTTTTTCTGTATTTTGGGCTTTTCTTTCATATTGTTAATGTCACTCACACTGATTAAGTTTGCTTTTGCCCCAGTGTCTAGTTTCAAGGTAACTAATGCTCCATTTACCTGCAGTGGGATCATCCATTTGTCCTCTTTTACTGCATTAACTTTATGTTCAGCATTGTCCATTTCTGAGGGCTGCACATTTTCTGTATCTTTTTTGATATCATCACATGACACCATTCCTACAAAAAATGTCTCACTTAAATCAGTGTCCTCAATCACATTAACTTGTTGCCCTTTCGTAGTTTGTACTTTTGAAAAGCATTGTTTGGCAAAGTGATTCTTTCCATTACACTTTGTGCACATTTTTCCAAACGCTGGGCATTGTCTTAACTGGTGTTTGTAACCACAGCGTTTACAATTAAAAATTTCATCCTCCGATTACTTTTCATTTCTGTTCGGCCCACGTTTCTTCCCCTTGTAGGACACAGCACTGACAGCAGCATTATCACTCATTACAATCGCATCATTATTGATTTCACTGAAAGTCTTCGCGTGCTTTCGAGCTAGCTCGCTGGCTTGGCATATTTTCACCGCATTTTCCAAATTTAGTTCGGTTTCTCTCAACAGACGTTCCCTGACTTTTTTATCATGAATACCAAACATAATCTGGTCACGAATCATGGATGGTTTGAGCTCAGAGAAATTACATGTCTGTGCTTTCAGTTTCAGATCAGTTATAAAGCTATCAAAAGTCTCATTTTGTTGCTGTGTCCGAGAACGGAAGATGTATCTTTCATACGTCTCATTCTTTTTGGGAGAGCAATGTGCATCAAATTTTTTTAGCACATCTTCTAATTTTTCTCTGTTCTCCGCTGGTTTAAATACAAAAGTATTAAATACCTCTATCGCCTGTGGGCCTGCAACCATAAGCAGCAACGCTATCTTCCTTGCGTCTGGCTTCGTACCGAATCTGATGGCTGCAATGTAGAGTTTGAATTGTTGTTTAAGAGTCTGCCAGTTGTAGTCGATTTTTTCCTCAAGATTCAAACGCTCTGGTGGCTTCAAATTCTCCATGTCGCTTTTCACAATTTTCAGCAGATCTTCACCACCCTGGTACCATGTTATGTTCATTAATAAATAGACATTCTTATTATGAACACAGCTAGCTTCTAGCTAGTCATTTATTCAGTACACGTTCTCTAGGTACAGTATCTGTAGAGATGCAGCATGTGTGCTCCTGTGTGCAGGCTGCCATCTTGACTGTTGCCTTGTGGGTAGCCTAGCCTCATGGGTAATGTAGTCTTAATATATATACAGCTGGGTAGTGTAGTCTTAATACATACAGCTATATACAGCTCTACACAGCTCTACGGCTCCACCTAGTGTCCACTATAGAATGACATGTTTTTGATCGTTACACACATTGCAGTGACAATAAACCAATTCATTGCTACTGCACCACCTGTAATTGTGAAGGTCACAGGAGCTCTCAATTACATAAGAACATAAGAAATAGGAGCAGGAGTAGGCCAATCGGCCCCTCGAGCCTGCTCCACCATTCAATAAGATCATGGCTGATCTGATCCTAACCTCAAATCTTCTATCACTCTGCATCCACCCGAACCCATGTGATCTCCTGGGAGAGACAAAAAACCAGATTAAGACCCAATGGCCAATTTGGGAGAAAAAAACCTGGGAAATTCCTCTCCAACCCATCTAGGTGATCGAAATTCTTCCAGGAGATCACTCTGTCCCTATATTTTCTACAGTACTTACCTTCTGTAAAGGCGATCTCCACCCCAACCAGGAACAGGAATAAAACCATCTCCTGAAATCTAACACAGAATTAAAACACAGTAGGAGCAGAACCAGGCTACATGGCCCCTGGGCCCACTCCACTACCCACAGGGCCATGACCATTCTGAACCTAGACTCATGTCCAATATTCTGCCCGCTCCCCGTAACCTTTAATTCCCTTTACTTCTAGGAAACTATCTATTTCTGTTTTAAATTTATTTAATGATGTAGCTTCAACAGCTTTCTGGGGCAGCAAATTCCACAAACCTACCACCCTCTGAGTGAAGAAGTTTCTCCTCATCTCAGTTTTGAAAGAGCAGCCCCTTATTCTAAGATTATGCCCCCTAGTTCTAGTTTCACCCTTCATTGGGAACATCCTCACCGCATCCACCCGATCAAGTCCCTTCACAATCTTATATGTTTCAATAAGATCGCCTCTCATTCTTCTGAACTCCAATGAGTAGAGTCCCAATCTACTCAACCTCTCCTCATATGACCACCCCCTCATCCCCGGGATTAACCGAGTGAACCTTCTTTGTACTGACTCGAGAGCAAGTATGTCTTTTCTTAAGTATGGACACCAAAACTGTATGCAGTATTCCAGGTGCGGTCTCACCAATACCTTGTACAACTGCAGCAATACCTCCCTGTTTTTATATTCCATCCCCCTAGCAATAAAAGCCAACATTCCATTGGCCTTCTTGATCACTTGCTGCACCTGCATACTAACTTTTTGAGTTTCGTGCACCAGGACCCCCAGATCCCTTTGTACTACAGTACTTTCCAGTTTCTTGCCATTAAGATAATAACTTGCTCTATGATTTTTCCTGCCAAAGTGCATAACCTCACACTTTCCAGTATTGTATTCCATCTGCCAAATCTCTGCCCACTTACTTAGCCTGTCTATGTCCCTTTGCAGGTTTTTTATGTCCTCCTCACTCACTACTTTCCGTCCCATCTTTGTATCATCTGCAAACTTTGATATGTTACACTCGGTCCCCTCCTCCAAATCGTTAATATAGATTGTAAAGAGTTGGGGACCCAGCACTGACCCCTGCGGAACACCACTAGTTACTGGTTGCCAATCTGAGAACGAACCATTTATCCCAACTCTCTGCTTTCTGTTAGAGAGCCAATCCTCCACCCACGCCAGAATATTACCCCCAATCCCGTGATTTTTTATCTTGAGCAATAATCTTTTGTGTGGCACCTTGTCAAATGCCTTTTGGAAGTCTAAATACACTATGTCCACTGGTTCCCCTTTATCCACCCTGTATGTTACATCCTCAAAAAACTCAAGCAAATTTGTCAAACATGACTTCGCCTTCATGAAACCATGCTGAGTTTGTCCTATTAAATTATGTTTATCCAAATGTCCCGTTACTGTCTCCTTAATAATGGACTCTAACATTTTACCAACCACAGATGTTAGGCTAACAGGTCTATAGTTTCCAGCCTTCTGCCTACTACCCTTTCTAAATAAGGGTGTTACATTAGCAGCTTTCCAATCTGCCGGGACCTTTGCTGAGTCCAGTGAGTTTTGGAAAATTATTACCAATGCATCCACAATCCCTACCGCCACTTCCCTCAAGACCCTAGGATGCAAGCCATCAGGTCCAGGGGATTTATCCGCCTTGAGTCCCATTATTTTACCAAGTACCACTTCCTTAGTGATTTTAATCGTATTAAGTTCCTCCCCCCCTAGAGCCCCCTGTTTGTCCAGTGTTGGGATATTCTTAGTGTCCTCTACTGTAAAGACTGATACAAAATAATTGTTCAGTGTTTTTGCCATCTCCATGTTTCCCACCATTAATTTCCCGGTCTCATCCTCTAAGGGACCAACATTTACTTTAGCCACCCTTTTTCTTTTTATATAACTATGGAAACTTTTGCTGTCTGTTTTTATATTTTTTGCTAATTTACTTTCATAATCTATCTTCCCTTTCTTAATCAATCTTTTAGTTATTTTTTGCTGTCTTTTAAAGACTTCCCAATCTTCCATCCTCCCACTAGATTTGGCTACCTTATATGCCCTTGTTTTTAGTCAGATACTATCCTTAATTACTTTACTTAGCAACGGATGGCTATCTTTTCTTTTACACCCTTTTTTCCTCAGTGGAATATTTTTTTTTTGGAAGTTGTAAAATAACTCCTTAAATGTACACCACTGATCATGTACCGTCTTACCCTTTAATCTATTTTCCCAGTCCACTCTAATCAATTCCGCTCTCATACCTTCATAGTCTCCTTTATTCAAGCTCAGCACGCTTGTTTGAGATCCAACCTTCTCACCCTCTAATTGAATATGGAATTCAACCATGTTATGGTCACTCATTCCAAGGGGATCCTTTACTAGGACATTTTTAATTAATCCTGTCTCATTACACAGGACCAAATCTAAGGTTGCTTGCCCCCTGGTCGGTTCAGTTACATGCTGCTCAAGAAACCCATCCCTAATACACTCAATGAACTCATCCTCAAGGCTGCTCTGCCCAATTTGATTTGTCCAGTTAATATGATAATTAAAATCCCCCATAATTATAGATGTTCCCTTATTACAAGCCTCAACTATTTCCTGATTAATACTCCATCCAACAGAGTTGCAACTGTTCGGAGGCCTATAGACTACACCCACTAGTGTTTTTTTCCCCTTATTATTCCTTATCTCCACCCAAACTGTTTCACTATCCTGCTCCTTTGACCCAATATCATTTCTCTGTATTATAGTGATTCCTTCCTTTATTAACATAGCCACCCCACCTCCTCTCCCTTCCTGCCTGTCCTTCCTGATTGTTAAATAACCTGGCATGTTTAATTCCCAGTCATGGTCACCCTGCAGCCATGTTTCTGTAATGGCCACAAGATCATACCCATATGTCATTATTTGTGCCATTAACTCATTCATTTTGTTACGAATGCTACGTGCATTCAGATAAAGAACTTTCAAATATGTTTTGTAACACTTAGTTCCTGTTTTTCCCCTTTTTAGTACTTTACTTTTTACTCCATACCTTCTGTCCCTTCCTGACACGTTCTGTTTTTTAATTCCCCCACTGCTACCTAAGTCTATGACCTTCTCTGTTGTCATTTCTATTATTTGCTCTCTGGAAACCTCCCCCCCACTAATTAGTTTAAAGCCCTCTCTACAGCCCTAGTTATATGATTCACCAGGACTCTAGTCCCAGCACAGGCCAAGTGGAGTCCGTCCCAATGGAACAGCTCCCTCCTGTCCCAGTATTGGTGCCAGTGTCCCAAGAAGCAAAACCCATTTCTCCCACACCAGTCTTTGAGCCACGCATTTAACTCTTTAATTTTATTTATCCTAGCCAAATTCGCTCGTGGCTCAGGTAATAACCCAGAGATTATTACCCTTGAGGTTCTGTTTTTTAATTTGACCCCTAGCTGCTCATATTCCTTTAACAGAACCGTCTTCCTTGTCCTATCTACGTCGTTTGTACCAACATGGACCACGACAACTGGATCCTCCCCCTCCCACTCCAAGTTTCTTTCCAGCCCAGAAGAGATGTCCTTAACCCTGGCACTGGGCAGGCAACACAGCCTTCGGGACTCCCGCTCTTGACTGCAGAGAACCCTATCTATCCCCCGAATGATACTATCCCCTACCACAATTGTATATCACTAACTTGGTGCAAGTTCCAGGAACTGATTATAAAGGCATTTTGCAATCCAACATGTCCACATATGCAACTGAATCTAGAAGGTCATTGCCACACTGCTAATGAGGGCTTTTGGTATCATCATTTCCTTAAAGCTGAGGAACATTTTATAAAGGTCGAGCATTATACAAATATTAATGTACATTATATGCCTCTGTCCTGTAATGCCTAGAACCTTCTCCTTGTGCTCTTTTTGTGTAATGATCTGGCTGAAACTAGTTTTGATGACATTCCAAATGTGTGATGATCCCACCTGCAGGATAGACTGTAAACCAAACAAGTAGAATTCCATGATACCATACAATCCAGCTATGATACCTTGCATCTTTTACATTCCTGACTACATCACACTTGCACGTGTTCTGATAACTGTAAGGCAGATTGTGTGTGTTGTTTGTATTGAAGCCCATAGTTCTTTTGTACCTGCTTCCACATCCTGCTGATTTGTTTTCAGATCCCTCCATGGCCTCGCCTCTCCCTATCTCTGTAGCCTCCTCCAGCCCTACACCTCTCTCTGAAATAACAACAGAAAATGCTGGAAATACTCAGCAGGCCAGGCAGCATCCGTAGAGAGAGAAACAGAGTTAATGTTTCAGGTCTGGGAGCCTTCATCAGAACTGGAAAAAGCTGGAAATGTAAGCAGGTGCAGAGACGGGGTGGGGGGGGCGGTACGGTTAGGAGGGGAGGAAGGAATTGAAAGAACATACTGTGAAAATGTTGCAAATGGGAATGGTGTAGTGTATGTAACGTTCCACCTTTAAGAGAACTATTTTAAGGGTTGCACTACTTTATCTTGGCTGCTGTATACTGTAATACCGGTGGTGACCACACCGGTATATAAGTGCTGTGTAATGATTTATTTGGCAGTTCCGCCCTGACCCTCGACCAGTAAAGACCTGTTAATTTTTACTCTTGTGGTCTGTGTATTAATTCCCAGTATAACTCACAGACTTAACAGTGGCGACGAGGACGATCTTACCCTGCAGCAGAGACTATCCAAGGCAGTTTAACGGGCGTCGAGAGGAGCCATCCGCCCTCATCATTCTGCTGAGAGAAGACTCGGGTCTGCAGAGCAACGGAAGAATTCTAACATGAAGCCTTCCATCAGCAACAGGCAGGATCATCCCTTCTATCACGGTGGTGGGTAAGCCGATCAGCGACGAACAGCGAGTCGGTCACGTTGACTGTGAAGTAGGGGAGGGAAAAACGGAGGATATAAGGGCGGAGAACTCAACCACGGCCGGGGGAAAAGAGCCGGACAGAAGTCGGGGCCAGAGGTGCTGAGACTGGGGCAGCGTAAGGCACGGAAGCTGCGGTGAAGGCAAACGCAGCCGGTGTGAGAGACCGGGCTGCAAGCGGGCTGGGAGACGCATCAGCGTCGAGAGCAAGCTCGACCGCGACCGGTAAAAAAAAAAAAAGGCCGGGCAGCTACCGAGGCCGCGAGGCGCAGCGACCGAGAACCGCTTGCGCGGGAGAAAATAATTTTTTTTTTTTAAAAATAGGAAAAAAAACCGCGGAGAACTCAGCCGCAGCCGGGGGGGAAAGGACTGGACTACAAGAGGGGCTGGGAGGCACGGTTGAAAACCGCTGGGGAGGGCGGACGCAGCAATACGGCAGTCGCCGTTACAGCCAGCGGGAGAGACAGAGCCCGAGCGAGCGGGAGAGACAGAGCCCAAGCGAGCGGGAGAGACAGAGCCCGAGCGAGGGAGAACGAGACCGAGACCGAGCAAACGTGGGAAGCCACCATTTTTGGAGGCGGGGAAGAAGACAAGCGCGGGAAACCGCCATTTTGAAAGTAGGCGGGGAAGAAGACAAGCGCGGGAAACCACCGTTTTGAAAAAAAAAAGTTAAAGAAAAATTTATTTTTGTTTTCTCAAGAAGATTGCAAAGATGCCCAAGCGTGGTAACATCAACAATTTCGACCCCGATGTTGAAGATTGGGCCACGTATGTAGAACGCATAGAGATATATTGTAAGGCAAATAAAATATCAAATGAAGATAAAGCACTAACCTTACTAAACTCAATGGGTGCAAAGACATACGGGCTATTGAAGCATCTTCTATCACCAGCTAAACCGGCGGATCAGACTTTCGCTAATATTGTTGCTGTCCTGAAGGATCATTTGAACCCCACACCGCTGATGTTAGCGGAACGATTTAAATTTTATGCAAGAACGCAACTGGAAGAGGAAAGCAACGCGGAGTACTTAATTGAACTGCTTAAGCTAGCGAAATACTGTTAGTTTGGGGAAAATCTGACAGAGGCACTGAGAGACAAATTCGTGTGTGGGTTGTCGAAAGAAGGAACACAAACGCGGCTACTTGAAGAGAATGATCTTACACTTGATAAGGCTGTCACTATTGCAGCATCGCACGAAGCCGCAGCGAGAGGCACTGCGGAAATGCAGCTGAAGGCAGCGGTACTCAGCGTAGAACAAATGGCTTCGGGTACAACGAAATGTTATCGTTGTGGGAAGACAACACACGATCAGAACCAATGCTGGTTTAAAAACCAGGAATGTAGAAAATGTGGCTAGCTTGGTCACATAGCTAAAGTATGCCAGTCAGGAAAGAAGACCAGCAACAAAAAGTCACCGCAGAAAAAGTACAGAAAGGTACATAAGGTGGCTGAGAAGAGTTCAGATGAACAGAATTCGGATTCAGACTCCAACAGCAAGGAACTGGGTAGTCTGAGAATTCACAATGTGAATAAGGAAGCTGACCGACAAACTATCTGGGTCACACTGCAGATTGCAGAAGTCCAAGTGAAGATGGAATTGGACACCGGATCGGCGTTGACGGTCATGAATAAGCAAGATTACAAAAAGTTATTCAAACATATTCCCCTACGGAATACGGAGATAGTGTTGCAGACATACACGGGGCAAAAGGTATACCCCATCGGGAAGATAAAAGTCAAGGTGATACACAAGGGCAAAGAACACCAAGGAATGGACTTATATGTACTACCTGAGGGAGGTCCACCACATCTGGGACGGGAGTGGATCAGGAGAATAAATATGGACTGGCACTCCCTAAACGCAATAACGGTAGATTCCGGACAGAAAGATGTCAAACCTGAACGATTGTCCAGAATATTGGATGAGGCTAAAGAGGTGTTCTAACAGGGACTGGGAACACTGAGAGGAATTACGGCAAAAATCAAGATTGCAGAACATGCAAACCCAAAATTTTTCAAAGCCAGACCGGTACCTTATGCGATACGACCTGCTGTGGAAGCTGAACTGGAAGGGCTTGAACATTCAGGAGTACTGTCTAAGGAGGACTGGAGTGAGTGGGCCACGCCCATTGTTCCCATCATGAAGCGTTCGTCGAGTAACAAGCCAGGGGAACCAGGGAAGGTCCGCATCTGTGGAGACTTCAAAATCACAGTTAATCCGGTGCTTCACACCGTGCAATATCCGCTTCCGCGGATTGAGGATATCTTTGCTTCATTGTCTGGCGGGAAACACTTCACCAAGATAGACCTGGCGCAAGCGTACTTACAG
Source organism: Somniosus microcephalus (assembly GCF_052327205.1). Classification (NCBI taxonomy): domain Eukaryota; kingdom Metazoa; phylum Chordata; class Chondrichthyes; order Squaliformes; family Somniosidae; genus Somniosus; species Somniosus microcephalus. The sequence goes on along the minus strand of NC_140994.1, from coordinate 149,101,286 downwards.
ATGGAAGTTGAGGAAGAGTCGCGCCAGTATCTCACAATCAACACGCACAGAGGCTTGTATCGATATAATAGACTGGTTTTTGGAGTGGCTTCGGCTCCAGCAATTTGGCAGAGGGCCATGGAGCAGGTCTTACAGGGAATTCCAAGCACTCAGTGTTACTTGGACGATATCCTGATTACAGGAGAGGACGAGGAGGAACACCTCGCAAATTTGAAACTGGTGCTCACCAGGTTGAAGGAATATGGCCTTCGAGTTGATCGCCAGAAATGTGAGTTCTTTCAGAAACGGATCTCGTACTGTGGTCATGTCATTGACCAGGAGGGGCTGCACAAGTCACCTGACAAGATCGAAGCTGTTGTGAAGGCCCCCGCTCCGGAAAATGTATCCCAGTTGAGGTCGTTCCTAGGGTTGATTAACTATTACCATGAGTTTCTGCCAAATCTATCCACGGTGCTGCACCCGCTGAATGCTCTGTTGCAGAAGGAAGTACCATGGAAGTGGAGCGAGGACTGTAAGAAGGCCTTTCGCAAAAGCAAGGCATTGATCACCTCAGAGGAAGTGTTGGCTCACTTCAACCCAACGCTACCTATTCATCTAGCTTGTGATGCTTCCCCTTATGGTATTGGAGCAGTACTCTCACACAAGTTGCCAAATGGCTCGGAAAGGCCAGTCGCATTTGCATCCAGATCATTGACCTCCGCTGAGCGCAACTATGCTCAGATAGATAGGGAGGCTCTCAGCCTTGTGTGGGGAGTAAAGATATTCAATCATTACAGGGCAAGAAGTTTACACTGCTGACAGACCACCAGCCGTTGGTATCCATATTCAACCCTAAAAAGGGCGTTTCCATTATGACAGCGCAAAGGCTACAGAGGTGGTCCCTTTTCCTTGGGGCACACCAATATGACATAGAATACAAAGGATCAAAACAGCATGGGAATGCTGACGGTTTATCGTGCCTACCGTTGCCAACGGTAGAAGAGGCGCCTACAGTGGACCCAGTGGAGATGTTCCACTCAACCATAGTGGAATGTCTACCAGTAACAAATTCTACGATCGAAAAGGAAACAAGAAATGACCCGACTCTCTCACGAGTCTACGATTTAACGGTGAAGGGATGGCCAGCACATGGCGAACCAATGTTGCCAGCATTTTCGCAAAGAAGAGAACAGCTGTCAGTGTGCCGAGGAACTTTGATTTGTGGATCCAGAGTGGTGATTCCACCCAAACTCCAGCATAAAGTGCTAAAGGAGCTTCACGAGGGGCATCTGGGTGGAGTGAAAGTGAAGAACCTAGCCAGAGCGTTTGTGTGGTGGCCAGGTATCGATGGAGACATCGAAGAAATGACCAAGAGCTGTCTAGGATGCCAGAAGGTCCAAAACGCCCCACCACAAGCTCCTCTGCATCCATGGGAGTGGCCCTCATCTCCATGGCAAAGGGTACATATCGACTTTGCTGGTCCATTTATGGGCTCAATGTTCTTAATCGCGGTGGATGCACACTCCAAGTGGCCAGAGGTAATAAAGATGTCCTCCACCACCACGGAAAAAACCATCACAGTATTAAGGACCATATTTGCCAGGAATGGGCTGCCGGAACAGATCTGTTCTGATAATGGACCGCAATTTGTGTCCGAAGAATTCAGGAAGTTCTTAAAAAACAATGGGGTTAAGCACTACACGTCCGCCCCATACCATCCCGCCACCAATGGATTAGCTGAAAGGTTTGTCCAGACCTTCAAGAAGGCCATAAAGGCCATGGGTAATGAAGACATAAATCTACAACATAAGGTAGATAACTTCTTGTTGGCATACAGGAATGCAACACATGCGGTCACAAACCAAACTCCCGCCATGATGTTTTTCAATAGAAGACTAAGATGCCGGCTGGATTTGATCAAGCCAAACATCAGAAGGGACGTAGAGAACCGACAATTTCAAGGCATGAATGAAAGGCCAACTAGAACCTTCCAGATAGGTCAACAAGTTTTGGCCCGGGACTACCATACCGAGAAATGGCAGCCTGGAACTATTTGCAAACGACTAGGACCGCTGATGTATACCGTGGACATTGGTGAAAGCATAATAAGGCGCCATGTTGACCAGATCATAGAGTCATCCGAAAAGGGCCAACCTACTCCACAACTCTATGCGCCTAATGATGAAGCAGAGATACCCATAGTATCTACCTCCGATCCGGTAATACTGGAATCAGATGAACCTGACACTGGCATTCAAGCCGAATCGACCTTGCCAGAAGAACCTACTGCACCACCGAAAACTACTACACCACCGAGGCGTTATCCGGACCGAGTCAGGAAGCCTCCAGAGAGACTGAATCTGTGAACTGTTTTTACATGAAGTTGTGTATATATGTTATGATGTTATGTTTAATGGGAATATATACTGTTAACCTAAAAAGGGAGGATTGTATTGTATGTAACGTTCCACCTTTAAGAGAACTATTTTAAGGGTTGCACTACTTTATCTTGGCTGCTGTATACTGTAATACCGGTGGTGACCACACCGGTATATAAGTGCTGTGTAATGATTTATTGGGCAGTTCCGCCCTGACCCTCGACTAGTAAAGACCTGTTAATTTTTACTCTTGTGGTCTGTGTATTAATTCCCAGTATAACTCACAGACTTAACAAATGGCAAAATCATACTGCATGAAAAATGGGGGCAGGGATTATTATCTGAAATTGTTGAACTCGATATTGAGTCCGGAAGGCTGTAAAGTGCCTAATCGAAAGATGAGATGCTGTTCCTCAAGCTTACCTCTCTCTGATCTCTGCGCTCCTCCAATTCTGACCTCTTGCGCATCCCCGATTTTCATTGCTCAACCATTGGCAGCTGTGACTTCAGCTGCCTAGACCCATGTACAGGAAACTCTTTATTATCCAGCACCAGCGGGACCGGCATGGTGCCGGTTTATCAAAAAGTCCAGATTACAGAGAGGTATAGTTTAAAAGGTACGAGAGCTCCGTACACAGCAACAAATCCAGGCTTCCCTGTTGCTTAGCAACATGTGCAGGAACTCCGGCCACAGACCAAGTGTCCCTGTTGCTTAGCAACAAGTGCACGAATCCCAGTTGCACAGCCACAGATCCAGGAACTGCCACTAATATGAAGTAAAACTTACCTGAACCTACTCCTGAATTTTGCCGGTTAACAGAGATTTCCGGTTATTTAGGTGCCGGTTAAAAGAGAGGTTCCTGTAATGGATTTCACTTCCTAAACCTCTCTCCCTCTCTCTCCTCCTTTTAAAACACTCCTTAAAACCAAGTTTTTGGTCACCTGTCCTAACATCTCCTTATATGGCTTGGTGTCCATTTTTTTTGATAACGCCTCTGGGAAACGCTTTGAGACGTTAACGGTGCTATATAAATGCAATTTGTTGTTGTTGATCCTTAAGGTAAGTAAAGGAAATTCTGTAGCTATGTACTATTTGCTGACATGTACCTGCATGTGCACTTTGAGCAGGTTCGCTTGAAATGTAGAGAATTTTGATAAACTCTGCAGGTGTTTTGGCGAGCTTGTGAATTTTTTTTTATCACACTGAAATGTATTTTCTCATAAATAACAATGTTACACTTTATCTTTTCAATAATAAAAATTGGACACATTAAGGTATATATTAAACAAGCAACAACTTCATGAATCATCAAATTTTCAAAAGTAATCATTTCATGCAGCACATTAAAATAAGGCTTCTATTTATCCTATTGCCTACCTGTGGCACCATTTTATGATGTGCCAGCAGTTTGTTAATTCAGATGCTGTGACTGGAGTTAGTAAAAATGAAAGCAAACAGTAAACAGGGTAGCATAGTGGTTAGTGTACTGGACTAATGATCTGGAGACATAAATTCAAATGCCACCACAATAGCTGGGGAATTTAAATTCAGTTAATTAAATAAATCTGGAATAGAAAGCTAGTATCAAAGGCATTCGGCGCTGGCCCGGATGTAAGCTTCGCACAAAGATCTCACGAGCTCTGTGGCGAGAAGTTCAGGTTTTCCGACGCGTAATTGAAATCAACGCAAGCTGCTGTGACGTCAACAAGCTGTCTAAGCAACCAATCAAAATGCAGAATTCTCAGAGACAGCGAACCAGGAAGTGGAAAAGCTCCTTTGAATCTGACTTTTTTTAAATGTTAGAGAGAGCAAAACAAAGACGGGGGCTCTCAAATGGGGAAAAGGTAAACCTGAAATAAAGATGGACAAACTTAAAAAAAAATTAAAACACTTTTTAAAGTTTCTTAAAAATTACATTTTTATTAAAATGGATAAATTTGACACTCTACAAAATTAAAATAAGATTTCAGGACCATAACATTTGTTTAGCAGTCAATACACTGCTAAAACCCCAGTTACACCTAATCCAAAAGGGTCTAACTTTTAATGTGGTATTTAACAGCGGTATTATCACGGAAGAGCCAAAGTTTTCATCAGTTTCCATGATTTTAGAGATTTCATTGATTGCCGGCTCTGTGGGGACATGGGGGGGGGGGGGCGGTTGCACAGCACAGCCTGTGGAGGAGCAGTGAATGACAGACTGCAACTTCAGGATATCCGCGATATGCTGCATGTGCGCTAAATCCTGAAGTTGCGGTCAGTTTCAAAGGCGAAATGATGGAGAACACAGCCAGTTCGCTGTCATCAGGGCGGCAAATTCCGGGCCCATTTCTTTTGTCTTAGAGTTTGCATTACTCATTACTCTGTCATGTCCCACAGTGAAGTAACCTAGCCTATTGTCCCTAAAAGGCAAGTAGAAGCTGATTTGTTACTTCCATTTATCAATGTATGAATTGTTATCCTTAAGTTTTTCCCGAATGGATTATTTGATTGCTAGCCAGTCAAATTGTGTATGTTTATAGTTTTCCAGACTAATCAACTTAAAAGAAAGTCGGTTAAAAGCACTTTACTACTGCTGTATGTTCCAAAGTTTAGGTTTTATTATTAACAGTGCAAGTGGTGAAATTCCATATATATTCTACAGCCCTGGTTCCTACACAAAAATTTAGCTAAGAATTCTTAAACTTGCATCAAGATTTTTGTAAACTCCAATTTAAAAAGTACATTTTTAACTACTGCCCACTTGTAGGGGGTGGCGTGCACCCAGTCAGCTTTATCTCTGACTGTCTTTTGAGCGGTTCGAATCGCTCCCACGCCCCTGGGTTCTAGACACCGGACTTAGGTACAGGCGGCGATACAGAAAATCGAGTAGACAAGTGGTTTGGTGTAAGAAAACCAAAATGTTATTAAAAGCGGAATACAACAATCTTATGAAAATTACTGGTATGAAAATACAGGCATAAACAATTACACTTATACAGGAATGGGGGAACACACGGCACATCGAGGGAAAACAACTACATTAACAATCCCCTTATCCTTATCCCACCCCCTATACCTAACTAGATTAAACTATGAGGGGCCAGGAATTCATGCTCAGCAATCCGAAACCTGTTGCTTTAACTGGGTTGGTTTTGAGGTCCGCTCTTGCTATCCTTTGGGGTATCCCGTCGCCACGTGGTCTCAGGGCGCGGCGCAGAAGTTGTTGATGCGAAGCACCCTCCTTTTCCTCAGCTACTGTCGTCGTCGAGTCACGATGGGTTTTCTTCTTCTTCTCCCTCGGGCGGTCATCGGCGGTAATGTTACATCGGGGGTCGATTAGCGGTCTTTACCGTCTGAATGATTTCACTATCCAAGCTTCGAACGCCAGTTTATTCATCACGGGCACCGCTAACCATTCTTTGAATGCCAGCTTATTCTTTAACCAGGCTATTACTGTCCATGTGACAAACGCCAGCTTATAACTAGGCTGTATGTCTCGATTTTGCTACCCATCCTTCGAACGCCAGCATATTCTTAAATTGGGGTTACACTATATTCACCAAACACCAGCTTATAACTGAGCGTTTGTCCCCAAATGCGTCTTTCCGCTGCCCTTCTCTGCCTTTGCCAGTTTACCTTCTTCTTCGTTTCATCTTGTCTCGTCTCATCTCGTCTGCCCGTTTGTGGCCTGTGTGTCCTGTGTGGTTTTGAACTCGGGTCTTGTTCTCCTCCGGCATTTGGCCACAGTGTAATAGGCGTCCTAGGTTGTTGAGCGGCGCGGGGAGTGAGAAGAGAGCCCGCCACGAGGCCAGGGCGCGAGTACGAGAGGCAGCAGGCCAAGGCCACAGGCAAGAGATAAGAGTCAAGAGTCAAGAGAGCGATCGCCACTGATGGGCCTACAATTATACCCATTCTTCAACTCCTTACCTGCGCGCCAAATCAGGTCAGTCCTTTTGTCTTAATTTTGGCGGGCTTGTTTAAATGATTACAACCATTTACTTTAATGACTTTTGGAGTGGTTGTCTCCGGGTCTAATGGCCCCGATGTCCTGGGTTTTGTCATGTATCAGACTTAATTGTCCCCATCCTGACTTGATGGCTACTGTGAGCTGTTACCGATTAAATATGCAGAAACCTAATGGCCTCGATTCTAGGCCCATTCTAGCTTGATCTATTTCAAGTCGAATGAATGCATATTCTGTGTTTACTTTGGCTGTCTGGCTCCAGAGTGTCCTTTTCACACATTCCTGCATTTTAAGTTTCGTCTCCGGGCCTGCCTGTCTGCAGTGCCCTGTTTTAAAAATCCTGTTGGTTTTGGTCACGAGGTTACAGAAGCCATTTTGGGTACCCTGTTTTTAATAACTTGTCCAAACAGGGTCCCTTGATCCATAATTTGGGGAGTGCGGGAATTTTGAGAACCCTGCACTTACACTCCCCCCTGTTGATACTAAACTCACTTTAAGTATCATCCTGATGAGGTGAGCAAAATTTCCGACCCTCCATAGTCAATCTTCCCCTGTAATTACCTATCTAACACCCATGACACATGCACTTCCCATTCCGCGAAAATGTAGTGTACATAAGGATACATAGAATAATTACAGTCGTTTACACACATCCAAGCATGGAGGGGGTCCAACACCCCTGCACCACTTGGTACACATACATCTTTATTAACAACAAGTTTGAAAATCTTTATTAAAGACAACAAACACAAAAAAACAATCTTTAATCAGAAATACAAAAACTCAAACAGGTGTATCTCCCTCTACCTTCACATAATGTTCCTTCCCGGTCCTCTGGTTTTGGAATTCTAGTATTTCACCTTTTTCCTTGCACTGAGTGCATACTAGGTACAATACTATCCCCAGCTGGCACACCACGAGAATGTGGGAAGCCAGTCTGATCCACGAAAAGACCTCTATATTGTTGAAAATGTCCCACCAGGGTGGAATCACAATGTCCAATATCTTAGCCCCTATCTCTACCATTTTCTGCTCTAACGTGTAGAAATATTTCTGCGAGACTATTACGGTTTTGAGTATCTTGGTAAGGTGTTCTGGGAGAGGGGGAATTTCGTAGCCGAAATGCGCTACGTACTTTTGCAGGTTGGTAAAATTCTCCTTTACAGTGAGGTGAACAGTGGAGGGTTCAGGAATGGGGACAATCCGTTCCTGGGCCACTTGAACTTCTTCCTCGGGTTTAAAGCAGAAACTGCTGTCACTTACCGGACACCAGCTATGCTGTCCATGCTGGTAGTGGGGCACCGCTGTGGTGATACAATATGTCCCACCTCCTATATATGCTACCTGTGGGGGAACATGGCCTTGTGCCATTGCCTCCATGGTGCAATTTATAGGTTTTGCACCAACAGCTTTAAACCCGCACTGTGGTTTTGAATAGGCGTTCAATTGCTGGGGACACAGTATTATGTGTGCTCCCCGGCTCCGGCACCCCGAGAGGTCAGTACCTGTCATAGCGTGCTCCCACCTTATGATGTAAGGTGGGACCACTGTGAAACGAATGTGTGCACCCTCTTGAATGACTCCAATGTTCTCAACCCTGTATACCGGTGCGGGTCGGGCTGTCCTGCCCATGACTGGCATTCTCACTACTACACCCATGATGGTGTGGTTGGACTGCCCACAATCCACTGGGACTGGGTAGGCTTCGGAAGCTAGCCGGAGTTGGCACGGGCTTAATGCATTCTCAAATGGATGGAGGGCTGCGAGGTGTTTGTTGCTGATCCAGGAGGGGACTAAACCCGGTTTTAAATCCTCCAGATTACTGCGGCCCTTGCCCAGCAACCATGCCCCATACAGCACGCACACCTCGTTCTGCGCAGCCTGGTCAGAAGCATTTCTGTCCTCTCTTATGAGGGCATTTACAGTCTTTGCATGCTTCTCCAACTCCACTATAATTTCCTTTAAATGGACCGTCATGGCCTGGTCCTCATGTAACTCCGAGCCCGCTACTTTGTTCTCATCCATTAATATTTCCTTCAACTGAGTTTTTAAACCATTTATCTGGGTCTGTAATTCTATGTCATCCAGACTGTTGATGACAGAGGACCCTGTGTTAAACGCAGTAAAAACATCATTCCATACTCCCCTTCTTTGTCTCCCTGTGTTACCAAAGTACTCGCGGTGTGTGGTGTACAGTTCGGTTTTGTCTATATTAGCAAAATCGAACTCGTAAAACTTCTTAAACATGTCCTTTAACAGGGCCTGGTATAGCTGCTCTGTCTCTTTGGGACACCACTCCGGTAAGTGTACCTCGGTGAGATTTAAAATCATGGAGGCTACCACGTAGTGTACCCCCTGGTATAGTACCTGTTCCGTACGCACTAGTACCAGCCCATTGCCTGGTCCCTTGGTGGTGGTGAGGCACCCCTCCCTGTGTGTCCTTGCTGTCTGAGTCGTGGGCAAGGGCTTCCGGGCGCGCGCCACTAGCTCAGTGGCTTTAACTGGGGCTGGATAATGTGGGACTATGCAGGTGTGTAGGTGGGAATCCCATTCCACCCCCCTCCCCTTATCCTGCCATGATGCGGAGAAGATGATAGATATGCCTGTAGGCAGGCCCTTTTTGACCCCCACATACAGACGTGGATTCCCTGTTCCGACTCCCACCACTTAACCCAACATACGCTAGTCCCTTCTTGGGTCCCGGTGACCGTCCGGTGGGTGTCGTTCCCCATTCATTCCCAGTCGGCTGTACAATCCCCCATGTCCATGCTCAGCTTTCTGAGCCATCACCACATTCCCAGGGGAATCTGTCCTTTGCAAGTCAGGCACACGCGTTTCCCCCCAGTGACCCCGTCCCGTGAGGCCACAACCTGTATGCTGGGGCAGGGGAGAGAGGCCTCCCCGTAGGTGAACCCAGTCTGGCTGGAGTACCGGGTGGAGTTGGATCCCAACCACCCGGGCCATCTTCCCTCATGGGCGTAGATGGCAGGCTCCTCTGCGCCTTGTTCACTGCTCCCTGCAGTCACCACTGGAGCCTTTTCTCCCGAGCACCCATAAATGTGAGAGTCCTCCACGTTGCCTCGCTTTCCGACGGTCATCCCTAGCAGGACGAGTAGGAAACATAGAAACATAGAAACATAGAAGATAGGAGCAGGAGTAGGCCATTCGGCCCTTCGAGCCTGCTCCGCCATTCAATGAGATCATGGCTGATCATCCAAATTCAGTACCCTGTCCCTGCCTTCTCCCCATATCCCTTGATCCCTTTAGCCTTAAGAAATATATCCAACTCTTTTTTGAATATATATAATGAACTGGCCTCCACCGCCCTCTGTGGCAGAGAATTCCACAGGTTCACCACTCTCTGGGTGAAGAAATTCCTCCTCATTTCAGTCCTAAATGGCTTACCCCTTATCCTTAGACTATGACCCCTGGGTCTGGACTCCCTGGCCATCATAAACATCCTTCCTGCATCTAGTCTGTCCAGGCCTGACAGAATTTTATAAGTTTCGATGAGATCCCCTCTCAATCTTCTAAACTCCAGTGAGTATAAGCCCAATCGACACAATCTCTCCTCATATGTCATTCCTGCCATCCCAGGTATCAGCCTGGTGAATCTTCGCTGCACTCCTTCCATGACAAGAACGTCCTTCCTCAGGTAAGGCGACCAAAACTGCACACAGTACTCAAGGTGCGGACTCACAAAGGCCCTGTACAACTGTAGCAAGACATCCTTGTTCCTGTACTCGAAACCTCTTGCTACGAAGGCCAACATACCATTTGCCTTCTTAACCGCCTGCTGCACCTGCATGCTTACCTTCAGCGACTGGTGCACAAGAACACCCAGGTCTCTTTGCTCTTCCCCTTCTCCCAATCTATTGCCATTCAAATAATAATCTGCCTTCCTGTTTTTGCCACCAAAGTGGATAACCTCACATTTATCCACATTATAGTGCATTTGCCATGTTTCTGCCCAATCACCCAATCTGTCCAAATCATACTGGAGTTCCACGACATCCTCCTCACAGCTTACCCTCCCACCCAGCTTTGTGTCGTCTGCAAATTTGGAGATATTTCATCCAATTCCCTCGTCCAGATCATTAATATATATTGTGAACAGCTGGGGTCCTAGGACCGATCCTTGCGGTACCCCACTAATCACTGCCTGCCACTCGGAAAACGACCCGTTTATTCCAACTCTTTGCTTTCTGTCCGCCAACCAGTTCTCTATCCAAGTCAATACCTTGCCCCCAATCCCATGTGCCTTAATTTTGCACGCTAATCTCTTATGTGGGACCTTATCGAAAGCCTTCTGAAAGTCCAAATACACCACATCCACTGGTTCTCCCTTATCTATTTTACCAGTTACATCCTCAAAAAATTCCAGTAGATTAGTCAAGCATGATTTACCTTTTGTAAATCCATGTTGACTTTGTCCGATCCTGTCACTGCTTACCAAGTGCTCTGCTATTACATCTTTTATAATAGATTCTAGCATTTTCCCCACTACCGATGTCAGGCTTACTGGTTTATAATTCCCTGCTTTTTCTCGACCACCTTTTTTGAATAGTGGGGTAACATTAGCTACCCTCCAATCCATGGGTACTGTTCCAGAGTCTATCGAGTTCTGGAAGATGACCAGCAATGCATCTACTATTTCCAGGGCCACTTCCTTAAGTACCCTGGGATGTAGATTATCAGGCCCTGGGGATTTATCGGCCTTTAGTCCCATCAATTTTCCTAACACCATTTCCCTACAAATACTGATTTCTTTCAGTTCCACCCTTTCATCAGGCCCTATGTTCCCTGGCATCTCTGGGAGGTTATTTGTGTCCTCCTTTGTGAAGACAGAACCAAAGTATGTATTTAGTTGGTCTGCCATTTCTTTGTTTCCCATTATAAATTCCCCTGATTCTGACTGTAAGGGACCTACGCTTGACTTCACCAATCTTTTTCTCTTCACATATCTATAAAAGCTTTTACAGTCAGTTTTTATGTTCCCTGGTAGCTTACTCTCATACTCGATTTTCCCTTTCTTAATTAATCCCTTTGTTGAATCCTAAACAGCTCCCAATCCTCAGGATTATTGCTTTTATTGGCCAATTTATATGTCGTCTCCTTGGATCTTATGCTATCCCTAATTTCCCTTGTTAGCCACGGTTGAGTCACCTTTTCTGTTTTATTTTTATGCCAAACTGGGATGAACAAATTCTGCAGCTCATCCATTCAGTCTTTGAATGTTTGCCATTGCCTATCCACCGTCAACCCTTTGAGTGCCATTCCCCAATCAATCCTACCCAACTCGCTCCTCAGACCATCGTAGTTTCCTTTATTTAAATTGAGGACCCTAGTCTCTGAGTCAACTACTTCATTCTCCATCTTAATGAAGAATTCGATCATATTATGATCGCTCAGACCCAAGGGGCCTCGTACAACAAGATTGCTAATTAATCCTTTGTCGTTACATAATACCCAGTCTAAGATGGCCTGATCTCTGGTTGGTTCCTTGACATATTCACAGAATCACAGAAACCCCACAGTGCAGATAGAGGCCATTTCGGCCCATCAAGCCTGCACCAACACATATCCCACCCTATCCCCGTAGCCCCACGTATTTAATCCCCCTAACACTAAGGGTCAATTTATCATAGCCAATCAACCTAACCTGCACATCTTTGGACTGTGGGAGGAAACCGGAGCACCCGGAGTAAACCCACGCAAACACGGGGAGAATGTGCAAACTCCACACAGACAGTCGCCCAAGGCCGGATTCGAACCCGGGTCCCTGGCGCTGTGAGGCAACAGTGCTAACCACTATGCCAGAAACCATCCCGTAAACACTCCAGGAATTCCTCCTCCACAGTATTGTTACTAATTTGGTTGGCCCAATCTATTTGTAGATTAAAGTCACCCATGATGACTGCTGTGCCCTTATTGCACGCTTCTTCAATTTCCCTTTTAATGCCATCCCCAACCCCCGCCTTACTGTTGGGAGGTCTATATACCACTCCCACTAATGTTTTTTTCCCCTTAGTATTTCTCAATTCTAACCATACAGATTCCACATCATCAGAGCTAATATCCTTCATTACAATTGCATTAATCCCTTCTTTAACCAGTAATGCTACCCCACCTCCCTTTCCTTTTTGCCTATCTTTCCTGAATATCGAATACCCCTGGATGTTGAGTTCCCAGTCTTGGCCATCCTTGAGCCACGTTTCCGTAATCCCAACCAAATCATATTCGTTTACCTCTATTTGCGCAGCCAATTCGTCCACCTTATTACAAATGCTCCTCGCATTAAGACACAAAGCCTTCAGGCTTGTTTTTTTAACGCACTTAGACCTATTAGAATTATTATTTACTGTGGCCACGTTTGATTTAAACCGTTGATTTCTCTGACTGCCACTTTTGTTTTTCTCCTTCCTATCTTCTGCTTTTATCCCTGTTTCCCTTTCCTCTGTCTCCCTGCTCAGGTTCCCAACCCCCTGCCATTTTAGTTTAAACCCCCCCGAACAGTGCTAGCAAACCTCCCCGCAATGATATTTGTCCCGCTCTGGTTCAGGTGCAACCCGTCCGACTTGTACAAGCCCCACCTTTCCCAGAAGCAGGCCCAGTGATCCAGGAAACGAAAGCCCTCCCTCCTGCACAAACTCTTTAGCCACGCATTCATCTGCTCTATCCTCCTATTCCTATGCTCACTAGCACGTGGCACCGGGAGTAATCCAGAGATTACAACCTTTGAGGTCCTGCTCTTTAATCTGCTACCTAGCTCCCTAAATTCTTGCTGCAGGACCTCATCCCTCTTCCTACCCATGTCATTGGTCCTAATGTGAACCACGACCTCTGACTGTTCACCCTCCCCCTTCAGAATGCCCCTTCATTCTGAAATCCTCTTTCTGCAAAGAGACACAAGAGCATATAGCCAGGTCCCGAGGAGATTATCTGGCTTGGGTGAAGCATAGTCGAGTCTTGCAACCTCGACTCAATACACACATTCTTAACAATACTACTACTGTATTAAAACTACCCATCACCTTGTTAAATTTAAACTAAACACCCAAACTTAACAATATACGTTACCTAAACTATATACATCCGCCGCCCATCTCCGGGCAGCCAGGCTAATCTCTGTTCAGACTGCGGCACACCGCTCCCTTCGGCGTGGCCGTACTGCCCTGTACTGTCGGTCCCTCACAGCCTGTGGCTGCCGGCTGGGGACCTCTGTCCTTGGACTTTCCCCTAACTCGGGAGGCTGCCCCTTTAAAATGGGGAGCTGGTGACCATGGTTTCCTTGGCTGGGGCATTCGTGGGGACCTTCTGAGGGCTTTGGCGGATGGGGTTTTGTTGGCTGGTGGGCTTTTAACCCGAACCGCTGCCCCCTCCGGTGCGGTCTGTGGACTTACCACTGCCACTGGCTGGGGGTCCTTGCCCTCAGGTCCCAAATCTGGGTCCGGGGCGGGGTCTTCGCCCTCGGGTCCCTCCTCATCTGGAGCCCAGAAGAGTGGGGGAGTGTCCCAATCGGTGGGCGGGATGGCCCCTCCCCTTAAGCAAGCCACAGCGCCTGCCTGTGCAGTCTGTGAACTCGCTCCCGCTGCAGGCTGAGGATTTCTATCCTCAGACCCTCCCCCAACTGGCTGTTTTCTCCTTTCGGGTTTAAACAGTTTATACTGATTAATATAACCAGCAGCCTGTTTTAAAACCTCGTCCGCTGTCTCGAACGGGCCTTCTATGGACTCCCCATTCTCTTTCCTTACCGGGACGGCCTTGTAGACGGGATCTTGGGCTTGGACCTGCTTTAGGTCTGGGGCCAAAGCTACCCCCTGTGTGCCTCCCTTGTCCTGGACTGCGGCTACCGGGCCTGCTCTACAGGGATCCCAGAACTCTCCTCCCCTAGCCCTCTGCTTGGCCACCTCGTTGGTCCTTTGGTTACCCTCCCACGTGGTATGGAGGGGTCCTAAATCTATGGCCAAAGGTTTGGCCATTCCCCCAGCCTGCTCATTCCCTGTAAATCCCATTAGGCTAAATGGGACCTTGTTCGACCTGGGTGGATTGGTCGGGACTTCCAAATGGACCACCATGCTGGAAGCTCCAGTGTCCACCGAATATCTCCCCTGCACCGTCTCCACCCGCATCTTAACACAGGGCCTGCTCCCCTCGTCATTTTCAAGGGGACACAGGTCGACAGGTTCTAGTCAGGGCCGTGGGTTGGAAGGGGCGGATGGGGTCAGAGCACCAGCGGTGGCTGCTACCCTCCCTGGGCCCGTCAATAGGGTCCTCATGGCATCCAAAAATGACTCGACCATGGCGGGAGGGATTCCTGTCTCTGTCTCTTGGACTGGGGCTGTGGAATTCTTTCCCTTGTTATCCTTCCAAGGGCTTTTGCACTCCTTCCTCCAGTGTCCATCCTTCCCACACCCGTAACAATTGAGCTTTGTGTTGGGTGGGTTATTCCCTTCCTGATGCCACTCCTTCCTACCCTGTCCGGGTTTTACCTCATGCACCTTCCCCTTAGGTGGGTGTACATCTGTTCCCCTACCGTTCTTATAGGCTAGGGTCAACTGTCTGATCAATGTAATTTCGGTGGTCAGGGGATTCCTAGGGTCGAACCAGACTTCTGCCTTGGCCCGGACCTGTGGCAAGCTGTTTGCCACCAGGCAGCGGAGCCACTGGGCCAGCTGATCCTGGTCCAGGAGTGTCCGGTTAGGTGCCCCTCTACAGGCACTCCTATATACCGGCCATAACCTGTCCGCAAAAGCCTGCGGGGTTTCCCCTGGAAGCTGCACTGTCTTCTCCACACGGGAGAAAGGACTTCCCTCATTCATCCCCATGGCCTCCAGAACTTCATCCCTGAGCTCCTCATACCCGCCCTGCCCCCTCTTACACTCATCAGAGAGGGATTGGAGGAGCTTACTCTCCAAAGAGAACAGCAGCATTTTAGCCTGCTCAGCATCATCGCATTTGTTGATGCTGGCTGCCTGTTCCACTTCCCTGAAGTGGACCGAGGGGTCTCCTTTCTCGGTGAGCCTTGGGATATGGCTCACCATAGCCCTAAGCTGTTGGGTGCTGTAGGGTAATACGAACTGGTTTTGGAGGGGTCCCTCTTCCTCGCCATTAACGGGTGGGCCGAACCTCCAATGCCGGGCTGGGCACATCGGTCCTGGTTCCAGCCTCTTGCGGGGGTTGTTCCACCTCCGCTTCTACCCCTGACCTCACCCCCCCTTGCTGCCAGAACTCGCTAAAACCTGGCGCTACGGGTGGTGGTCGCGGGACCTCCTGTTCCTCAACCGGGTCACCCCTTGGCACTACTTGTGGTGTCTGAACCATTCTCCCCTCGTTCCCCATAAAATCCGCCTGACCTGCCTTCAGGCTTATGAGGCACACCATGCCTTTTGCCTTCCTCAGGGCCAAGCTCAAATTTTCTATCTGTTTCCTGAAGGGGCCGTGATCTGCATCTTCAAACCCCTGCTCGCTCGCTAACTTGTAAGCTGCCTTTACTTCTTTTACTTTCTCCTCTTGTTCCCTAACTTGCCTTGCCAGGCTGGCGTTCGTTTCCCGCAACCTCAACTCATTACCCTTGGCTTCGGTGACCTGACACACTAGGTATACCAACTTGGCCTTATGTTCTCCCATTAAATGTAACCTTTCCTGATTCAGGGCCTGCAATGCTACCAGTAACTTTTCCCCTGTTAGAGCCTTGTCCTGGATCTCCAGGGCTGACTCCTTTAACTCGGCTGCCTGTGCTGCAACGAGCCTGTCCAAAAGCTGGACCTGTTTTTTGAAACACATCAACCAGACTGCCTTCTCTAAGGACTTCTTGTGTTCCCTCCCCTCTGTCCACCTAGCTGCTGCATCTACCGGATGCCCAGCCCTTAACAGAGTGGTGATCCACTTCTTTGTGATATTCACCTTGCTAAACACATAATCGGAAATCCTTTCCTCCATCATGGTTTGCTCATCCGAACCATAGTCTACTGTATCGCACCCCTGTTGCCGGAGTCCTGCCGTGGTCGCCATTTCTGTAGGGGGTGGCATGCGCCCAGTCAGCTTCACCTTTGATTGTCTTTTGAGCAGTTCGAATCGCTCCCACACCCCTGGGTTCTAGACACCGGACTTAGGTACAGGCGGCGATACCGAAAATCGAGTAGACAAGTGGTTTGGTGTAAGAAAGCCAAAATTTTATTAAAAGCGGAATACAACAATCTTATGAAAATTACTGGTATGAAAATACAGGCATAAATAATTACACTTATACGGGAATGGGGGAACACACGGCACATCGAGGGAAAACAACTACATTAACAATCCCCTTATCCTTATCCCACCCCCTATACTTGACTAGATTAAGCTATGAGGGGCCAGGAATTCATGCTCACCAATCCGAAACCTGTTGCTTTAACTGGGTTGGTTTTGAGGTCCACTCTTGCTGTCCTTTGGGGTATCCCGTTGCCACATGGTCTCAGGGCGCGACGCTGAAGCTGTTGATGCAAAGCACCCTCCTTTTCCTCAGCTACCGTCGTCGTCGAGTCACACAGAAATCACAGAATCACAGAAACCCCACAGTGCAGATAGAGGCCATTTCGGCCCATCGAGCCTGCACCGACACATATCCCACCCGATCCCCATAACCCCTATACCAACACATATCCCACCCTATCCCCGTAACCCCACGTATTTAATCCCCCTAACATTAAGGGTCAATTTATCATAGCCAATCAACCTAACCCGCACATCTTTGGACTGTGGGAGGAAACCGGAGCACCCGGAGGAAACCCACGCAAACACGGGGAGAATGTGCAAACTCCACACAGACAGTCGCCCGAGGCCAGATTCGAACCTGGGTCCCTGGCGCTGTGAGGCAACAGTGCTAACCACTATGCCACCATGCTGCGATAGGTTTTCTTCTTCTTCTCCCTCGGGCGGTCGTCGGCGGTAATGTTACGGTCGGGGGTCGATTGGCGGTCTTTACCATCTAAATGATTTCACTATCCAAGCTTCGAACGCCAGTTTATTCATCACGGGCACTGCTAACCATTCTTTGAATGCCAGCTTATTCTTTAACCGGGCTATTACTGTCCATGTGACAAATGCCAGCTTATAACTAGGCTGTATGTCTCGATTTTGCTACCCATCCTTCGAACGCGAGCATATTCTTAAATTGGGGTTACACTATATTCACCAAACACCAGCTTATAACTGAGCGTTTGTTCCCAAATGCGTACTTTCCGCTGCCCTTCTCTACCTTTGCCGGTTTACCTTCTTCTTCGTTTCGTCTCGTCTCGTCTCGGCGAATGAAGTGCCAGATGACAAGAAAGCGCTGGTATTGTCTTTTTGGCATCTACAGTCAGTGCTTGTATTGAATGCCAATCTAGCTGTATCTTCCGGATCCATTCACGTCCTAGTAGTGGTGGTCCTCCATCTGGCAATACATATAGGTCCATTTTTCGTGTTTCCTTGCTGTTATATATAACGTTCACCCTTATTTTTCCTTTGGGGTAGACTTTTTGCCCCGTGTACATCTTCAAGACAATCTTTGTATCTCTCAAGGGTATATGTGAGAATAGCCACTTGTAGTCCCTTCGGTTTATGACTGTTTGGGCTGATCCTGTGTCCAATTCCATTTTCACTTGGACTCCTGCTATCTTGAGCATGACCCAGATAGTGTGGTGATCCTCCGTTTTGATCACATTATGTAGTTTCAGACAACCCAGCTCCTTGCTTCCGGAATCTGTATCACTTTTCTGTTCATCTGAACTACTCTCCGTCACCTTATGTACCTTCTTGTACTTCTCCTGTGGAGATTTCTTGCTGCTGGTTTTCTTTCCCGACCTGCAGACTCTTGCTATGTGTCCTACTTTTCCACACTGTCTGTACACTTTGTCCTTGAACCAGCAATCATTATGGTCGTGTGTTGGTCTGCCGCAGCGATAGCACTTCACTGTTCCGTATGACATTTCATTTGTGCCATATTCTTGCGGTCTCCGTTGTATCTCTGCAGCACCCCGTGCTGCTGCTTCATGTGATACTGCAATGCTTAAAGCCTTGTCCAGCGTAAGATCCTTTTCTGATATAAGCCGTTTCTGGGTTCCTTCACTTTGAAGCCCACACACAAACTTGTCCCTTAAAGTATCTGCTAGTCCCATTCCAAACTGGCAGTGTTTCGATAGCTTGTGCAGTTCCGTTAAATACTCAGCATTACTTTCATCTATATGCTGGTTCCTTTTGTGAAACTTAAATCTTTCTGCTATCAGCAGCAGTGTGGGGTTTAAGTGGTCCTGTAGGATTGACACTATGTTTTCAAAATCCTTTTCTACTGGCTTCTCTGGGGTTACTAGGTTTCGTAGCAAGCCATACATTTTTGCACCCATTGAATTCAACAATACCAGCGCTTTCTTGTCATCTGGCACTTCATTCGCCTTGCAGTATACTTCTATGCGTTCGACATATGTCGTCCAATCTTCGACTTCATTGTCGAATGCTGTGATACTGCCACTCTTCGGCATTTTTGGGTGTGGTTAGACTGGCTTAAAATGGCGTCTCCCGCGCTTTCCTTTCTTCCCCACTGCAGCTTAAAATGGCGTCTCCCGCGCTGCTGCCAACGCCGCTCTCGGCGGTCCTCGTGGCAAATGGCGATGCCCTGTGGGTTTCATGCGCTGCTCCTGCGCTGCTGCCAATGCCGCTCTCTGTGGTCCTCGTGGCAATGGCAGCGCCTCGCATTTGCCTGCACGCCTCTCTCCCCCGTTGATGCTGCTCGGCCCTTGAACATCGGCTGCGCTCTGCTCTCTCTCGTCTCTCTCCCCGTTGACGCCGCTCGGTCCTGAACACCGGCTGCGCCCTGTGTGCTCTGCCCTCTCTCTCTCCCCCGTTGACGCTGCTCGGCCTTTTTCTGTGCCGCTCGGTTGGGCTCTAGCCGCCGCTGTCCGGGAAGGGTCTGCGCAGTACCTGTTGCCAGCCCGTTTCGCTGGACCACCATGACTGGAAAGCCAAGCCTGGCTCTCGACAGCCTCCCCTGCAATGCTCAAATCTCTGCTGGATGACTGGGCCATTGCCCGTGGTCGACGCCCGTGCTTCTGGACTCGACCTCCTTCCACTGTTCTCCAGGAGCGAATCCCTGGGAGGTGATGCAGAGTTGCAGGTAGGTTCGAATCTGCATCGTCGCCAATGTTATATCCGTGTATCTTAATGTTGTGTCCTTCAATAATTAGACAACAGACTGCAGGGAACGATTCAACAGGTGTTTACTGAATGAGGGTTACTCTAGAACTAACTGTACAGATCACTACTCAGGGTTTATATACAGGTGTGGTCACTGCCGGTACTACAGTATACAGGAGCTGTAAAAAGTAGTTCTCTCCCTTAAGGTATATATACATTACATACATTACAGTCCCCATCCTGACTTGATGGCTACTGTGAGCTGTTACCGATTAAATATGCAGAAACCTAATGGCCTCGATTCTAGGCCCATTCTAGCTTGATCTGTTTCAAGGCGAATGAATGCATAGTCTGTGTTTACTTTGGCTGTCTCTCTCCACAGAGTCCTTTTCACAGATTCCTGCATTTTAAGTTTCGTCTCCGGGCCTGCCTGTCTGCAGAGCCCTGTTTTTAAAATCCTGTCGGTTTTGGTCACGAGGTTACAGAAGCCATTTTGGGTGCCCTGTTTTTAATAACTTGTCCAAACAGGGTCCCTTGATCCATAATTTGGGGAGTGCGGGAATTTTGAGAACCCTGCACTTACACTGGAACAATATAAATGAAAACAGAGTAAAGTTAAGCTAATCCTATTTAACACCAAATGACTCTTGGTCAGATGGCGAGTTAATTTGGATTTGACTAATAACAATAAAGAGGCTTTTGTTGGCAAATGTATCCACATTTAATTGTAATTAACTGTTTAATATTGTGGTACTGTGCCATGTGTGCAATAATATGCCTTTAAAGTTAGCATTTTATCATTATAGAAAAACTACATTAGCCACCATTTCACAGGGTTTTTAATCGTTAAAAGTTTCATATTTCACAGTGCCATAATAATATAGTAAAAGTACAGCTGGCAAGAAAAAGAAAATGCTATATAAATACAAGTTGTTGTTGTTATTTCTTTGTATTTCTTGTAGGAATGGTGTCATTATGCAGTAGAATTACTTTCTAAGCACCTACAAAATAAAGTGTATTTTGATCACACCTAAACTATTGCACATTAGTTCTTAGACAGTTATATATTTAATTATAGCATAGCTGATGAATTTGGTCGATAATAATCATGAATACAGATTTTAATATTTAACTGAATCAAATCAATTTCTGCTTTTCTAAAAGATCTCAAATAGTACTGTGTCAAAAGGTATACTTTATTAACATTTTTCTTCAAGCCTGTGTAAGACCTGATTGGTAGTAGAAAACCTAATAAAATTATTTAAACTGATGACACTGCTTAAGTACCAGGCTTTTCTTGCCAGCTGTACTTTTACTATATGATGATGGCACTGTGACTGACAGAAAGTATATGGCCTTAAAAAGGAGCTATATGATACTCTGTAATCAGAACACAACACAGTGCAGAAAAGAAATCCAATCTAGCAAGGGAGTGCTTGTCTTAGTCTAGCCAAACTGATGTTTTTAATAACCAGGTTGAGGTGAGATTTTACCTCCTTATTAAGAGACTAGTCAGTATCAGAAATGTTACATCAACATAAATGTATCAAACATGATAACTGGATGAGAAGAGGACAGGAAGTTAATTACAATTATATAGGCGAACAGAGGCCAGCCAAATGTGGACAGCAAGATCCCACAAATAGCAAATAAGATGGCTGCTTAGTTAATCTGCATTTTTTTGGTCTGTGGGACGAATGCTGACCACAGCACTTAAAGAACTCACTGCTTTTCTTCAAATAGTGTATGGCACTCTTTTACATCCTCCAGAATAGGCAGATGGACAATATTTCTTCGACAGGATTGCACCTCTAATTCAGCACTCCCTTTTTGTTGCATTAAAATGTCAGTATAGATTATATATTCAAATACTTCGGTGGCTTGAACCCATAACCTTCTGACTCAGAGGCAAGCTGATCAATAGCTGGCTGTCAGGTACAGTCATTTAGGAAATAATTAGTTGTTGTAATGGAAAGACAGTAGGAATGGTATTCTGGAGGGATGAGATCAATTGGCCTGAAGGGCCTTCTTCATTTCAACCAATCTTGTGATCTTAGTCTAGAATTGAATGTGAGTGAAGTGTAAAAGCTTGATTTGTTCAAAATTTTGACAGAGCATTAACACCTTTAAATTAAACAGGTTAATGTTGCTGTATACATAGCAGACAGAGGAGTGTCATATGAACGTGTTAAACATACATACACTAATATCTTAAGCAATAACTTCTGGACTCTTGTAACCTTGTGACTGCCCAGGGATGTTCTGACAATTGCACTCTTCCAAAACTCTCACTTTAGGAGCACTTCAGTATTTTATTTCAATGCAGTGCTGAAGTCAGGGGAGTAGAGACTTGGCATGTCATTTTCAAAATATTGTACTGCCGAAATTTTCAAATAGAATTATATTTGTGGATTAAATGTAAAATATGAAACAGTTATTCGTCTCTCCTAATTTCTAATCTGAAGAATAGGTGAAGCTAAATAAATTGGCCCGGAAATTCTATAGGTTACTGTTGTGTCGGTACCTTTCTACCTAGACACAATTTAGGACTCAGAACTCAGAGATTCAAACATGAAGTGCTTTATTGGAAGGAAAGGAAGTTCTGGCAAGTTCCGAACAAAGAGAGCTAAACTTAACAGAGAACACCCAACCATTTATCTCCTGTGACAGCACCACCACAGGTAGGAGGAGAACACACAATACACAACATTTCCTCCCCTCTTAAATGGAAGGTCCACATTATTCCTCAACAGGTAAGTTACTTTCAATGCACTCAACGAACCTAGGGTAGAGGTAGACTGCTTCAAACCCTGACTTTACCCTGGGGTTTATTCTGCCCCAGTCTTGTGGGTAAGTCACTAAGCCTACAGATCCAAGCGTCTTGGAGGCCGCCACTCTCTGACAGGATACCGGCGGTCATCGCTGGCTTCCACAGCAGTAGGCATTGACACAGGCCTGGATGGAGAAGGTGCCTGTGTCAGTCGAAAGTCAGGAGTTTGCACAGGTGGAACAGTCTCTTTGAATTCCTGTGTTGGAGAAGAGCACTGTGGCAAAGGATGCTGGTTTGCGGTATCATCCGGAAACAGTTCAGGCCAACCAGCCGTTGGAGCCTCTGTGGCTGTCTCTGCTCCTAGCAACAGTTGATCTGTGTGTCTTCTCCAGACGATGTCCTCAGCAGTCTCAACCGTGTAAGACACAGTGCCCGTCTGCGCGATCACCGTAGCAGGAACCCATTTCGGTCCAGTGTTGTAGTTTGGAGCTAGGACGTGCTCTCCAGGGTGAAACCATCTCTCCTTGGCTCTTTTCTCTCTCTTTTCAACTTGAGCTTGTTGTTGACAATGGACAACCTGTTCTGCCCTTGGAGGTTTGAGTAAGTCAAAACTTGTCCGCAACTGCCTCTTCATCATGAGCGAAGCGGGGGAAGTTTTGGTTGTGGCATGCGGCTCGTTCCTGTAGGACAACAGGAAGCTGTTCAGACGTTGGTGGATTGAGCCCTGACCTTGCGATGCCTTCAAGGCATGCTTCAAAGTTTGCACAAACCTTTCTGCCTGGCCGTTAGTAGAGGGATGATAGGGCGCAGACCTGATGTGTTGGACACCATTCACATGCAGGAAGGTTGCAAACTCCTGTGATACAAATTGTGGACCGTTGTCACTTACGAGTTGTTCCGGTGAGCCATAACGGCTGAACATCTCACCAAGTTTCTCAATTGTTTTCTCTGCCGTGGTAGACCTCATCACAGCGACCTCCGGCCACTTGCTATGAGTGTCCACAACCACAATAAACATCTTGGCCTAGAAATTCCCTTGGGTTTGCGCCCATTTAGGGGCGCAAGAGTGGGTTGCGCCGGAAGTTGCGTCGCCGCTGAAATTAGGTGGGCCTTTAAATCGGCGTAAGCCGGTAGCGCTGCGCCGGCACCGATGACGTCATCGGTGTGCGCAGCGCCCCGGTACCGCCCGAAACCACGCCGATCCCCATCTTCAGTAGTGGCCGCCTCTTCCCTGGCGGCCGCTAACAACGTTTTGAAAACCTGGCCGTGCTGCAGCCTTAGAGGCGCTATTTAAAGCGGAGGTGCGGCCGGCCGCTTTTTCGGCGGCCGCCTGCCCGCACCTCCTTCCCCAGCCTCCTCCACCCCCCCCCCCCCCGCGGCATTGCCGGCTGGTTTCCGTGGAGCCCGGCACTTCGCCGTTGTGCCGGGCTCTTTTGCCGGCACTTTCAACGGGGCTCCGGCCGTTGCAGGCACCTCCCCCTTAAGAGAAGGGGGAGGCCTGCAGTACAGCAGCCTGCCGCTCCGCATCGGGTGGCGCAGTGGGACCGGCAGCGCTGAAATTCACTTTCAGCGCCCCAAGTGGGGCGGGCACACCCTGTACCAGCGCCCGCTTCCACTTTGGGGCGCTGAAAGTGAATTTGGGGCGGGCACAACTGGCTCGGCGGCGGGCGCTAAATTTCCAGCGCAAACGTGCTGGCGGGGCGTCACCAAATTTATAGGCCCTTCTCTTCGAAAGGACCGGCGAAGTCCACATGTACTCGCTGCCACACTTCTGCAGGCCAATCCCAGGGGTGTAGGGTTGCCAGCTGTGGAACATTCTGGACCCTTTGACATGGGGAACATGTTTTGGCTTTCTCCTCAATATTCCCATCGAGACCTGGCCACCAGAAGTAGCTTCTTGCCATTTCCTTCATCCGAACCATCCCACTGTGGCCTGTATGAAGTTGTTGCAGTATAGGTTCCCTCAGAGGTGGCGGAATGATGACACGGCGTCCCCAAAGAAGACAACCTGCCTGGACGGAGAGCTCATTTCTTTTTGAAATGTAAGGTTTCAAACTAGGAGAATCTCCTATAGCTCTCCCTCGAATGACATCGTCCATTACCTCAGACAGGACTGGATCGTTGCGGGTGTACCTTCGCACCTGAACTGCAGTGACAGGTGCACCCTCCACTTGTCTAAAGTAGAAGATGTCTATCTGACGAGGCTCTGGGGGAGTAACAGGCAAGGGTAGCCTCGAGAGACCGTCTGCGTTGCCATGCAAGTCTGATTTGCGATATTTGATGTCATATGTGTCCCCTGACAACAGTAAAGCCCACCTTTGCATCCTGCTTGCAGCGAGAGACGGAATTCCGGTGCGGGGCCCGAAGATTGAAGTCAATGGACGGTGGTCCATCAGGAGTGTGAACCTTCTCCCAAACAGGTACTGATAACATTTTCGAATTCCAAAAACAATTCCCAAGGCCTCGCGCTCGATCTGCGCATAGTTACTCTCGGCCTTGTTCAAGGTGCGTGATGCGAAGGCGATAGGTTTCTCTTCACCCGAAGGCATGATGTGGGATATGACTGCTCCCACACCATATGGTGATGCATCACATGCTAGCTGCACGGGTAGCTTTGGGTTGAAGTGTGTCAGGACCTCCGATTTTAGCAATGCTTTCTTTGCTTGGGCGAAAGCTTCGTCGCACAGTTCAGTCCATTTCCATGTTTTGCCTTGACATAGCAACTGATGTAACAGCTTCAGCAATGTTGCTAAGTCTGGAATAAACTTCCCATAGTAGTTAAGTAGCCCCAGAAATGAACGTAACTGGCTCACATTCTGAGGTGCTGGGGCCTCCACAATCACCTTGACCTTTGACGGCACCTTATGCAGGCCAGTAGCGTCAATCACATGCCCCAGGTACTCAACTGAAGACTGAAAGAATTCACATTTGTCTTTACGAACTCTGAGTCCGTACTCTTTCAGTCGTTGTAGTGTCGCATCCAAGTTCAGAAGATGATCCTCCTCATTTGTCCCAGTGACAAGGATGTCGTCCAGGTAGCACTGGACTCCTGGCAGTCCACTCAAAATCTGATCCATTGCCCTTTGGAATAGAGCAGGGGCCGACGTAATTCCAAACGGAAGGCGGCAGTACCTGTATAGCCCCGTGTGTGTCACAATTGTCAGCAGCTCCTTTGATTTGTCATCGACATGCATTTGTAGATAAGCCTGGCATAAGTCTATTTTGCTGAACTTTTGCCCTCCGGCCAGGCCCGTAAAAAGATCATCAATGAGGGGAAGAGGGTACTGTTCCGCAGACAGCACCGGGTTAATAGTCACTTTAAAATCCCCGCAGATTCGAACAGATCCATCCTTTTTCAGGACAGGAACAATGGGTGTGGCCCATTTGCTCACGCTCACAGGCTCCAGGACTCCATTCTCGACTAAGGCCTCCAAGTTAGCCTCAACTTTTGGCCTAATTGCATAGGGTACAGGTCGGGCTTTGTGAAACTTCGGCTTGCTGTCAGGTTTAATGTCCAGTCTCACGCTGATCTTTTTCATGCTCCCAAGTTCCCCATTGAAGAGTTCTGCATGTTTGGTTAACACTGCAGTCAGACCTGACTCCCCTTTTGACATCATGCGGACTGCAGGCCAGTCCAGCGTGATTTTCTCTAGCCACGCACGTCCCAGTAGCGATGGGTAATATCCCTTTACCACATATAGTGGCAGTTTTGCAGTCTGTCCGTTCAATTTAACTGTCACCTCAATGACGCCTCTCATGGCCACAGGTTCGCCAGTATACGTCTTTAGCACAATGTTTGTTGGCTGAAGGGTAAGATGCTTTAGCATTTTGTTGTAGACAGTGTCTGAAACAAGGGACACAGCCACACCCGTGTCCACCTCCATCCACACTGATTGTCCCTCCACCAGTGGTGACACCCAGTAGCCATTTAAATCACCTGCAACCATCAGTATGTGCACCTCTTCCTCCTCAGAGGTGTCGCTCCCCTCTGTTTTGCTTGTTCCATCATACTGCACTGAATGAACACTCTTTTTCCTCTCGTCCAAATACAGACATTTTGCTTCCATGCTTCCCAGCTCTGTCTGTTCTTTTTTTACCTCTACAGGCACGTTCAATGTGACCCTTTTTGCCACAATTTCAGCATTCCAGCTCTGTACACCAGCAGTCATTAGCGTGATGGCCCGTTTTCCCACAACGGTAACATGTGCCGTTCCACGCACCTTTAGGCTCAGACGACACCTTGTGAACTCTCCCTGTTGAACTCAACTGGTGAGCCTCCTTTTCCGCCATCTCCATGGAGACACTAACTTCAATGGCCTTTTCAAGAGTAAGGTTGTCCTTAGTAAGAAGGCGCTTCTGTGTGGCTGCATTTTGCAGACCACACACAAGTCTGTCTCTAATGGTGTCATTCAGCACCTCCTTGAACTGGCAGTGTTCCGACAACCTTTTTAAAGCAGCAATAAACATCGTCACTGATTCCCCCTCCTCTTGATTCCGTTTATGAAATCTAAATCTCTCAGCAATAACCAGAGGTTTTGGTGAAAAATGTGCTCCAAGAATTTCCACTAGTTGCTTATATGTTTTAGTTCCTGGCTTATCTGGTTGCACGAGGCTGCGAAGTAAATTGAATGTCTTCGGCCCGATTACACTCAAAAAGGTAGGCACGACCTTTTCATTTGCCACCGCATTCGCCAATACAAAATAGTCAAAACGTTCCGTATATGTGCTCCATTGCTCCACATTTTCATCAAAATCACCGATGTTTCCTAATATAGCAGCCATCTCATGTTTCAAATTAAATTTTCTGTTTACTCACTGCACCCGTAACGTACGCAGATTCATCCGCTCCTCATTGCCACTTGTTGTGTCGGTACCTTTCTACCTAGACACAATTTAGGACTCAGAACTCAGAGATTCAAACATGAAGTGCTTTATTGGAAGGAAAGGAAGTTCTGGCAAGTTCCGAACAAAGAGAGCTAAACGTAACAGAGAACACCCAACCATTTATCTCCTGTGACAGCGCCACCACAGGTGGGAGGAGAACACACAATAGAACACACAATACATAACAGTTACGATCATGTAGTTACTCTGGGATTATGCCAGCCAGTGCCCTCCAGTACTGACCTCACGGACCTTGCAGGGTCAGTGGGAGGGCGGGTAATTTACAATGGGGCCATGCCACTGGAAACTTCTGCACCTGGCTGTCATTGGGGTTTCCCAGACTACCCCTAAAAGATTCCATGTAGACCCCCCTCGATCTCTTGTGTAAGGGGACCAATAGAAATGTTTTAAAACTCTTTCAAGGATCCACAATGCTTCTCCGGCCTGGATCCCCTTTGGTGAGGCCCATTTGAACCTTCCTGGAGGTCAGTATGTCTCATCTCATTGGTTGTACCAGCCTCCAGTCTTACGCCAGGTGTCTGACAGGCCAGAACAAATGAAACTCCCAGGTGGAACTCCCCAGCCCCGGCCCTACATCATTGCATCACTGCATTTGTAAGGTGTGGCCGGGAGTTTTGTTCCTCACAAGACCCAGCAGGTACTCCCAGTGCAGTGTAGGCTGAGACCTGGTCTGTATGGGTTCTGCCAAAATTCCAGGCTCTTCTGTAGCACTCCTGCTGGAAATGCTCCAGAAGGGCCAAACAGTTTTGGCCTCATTATTTTTATGGGTCTTTGCTTGAGAATTCCTTTATTTTTCCTAAAGGTGTGTAACAGCAGGGGGACAAAAACTAAAAATGTAGAGATAAAGTACATAAGCAGCTACAGTATTTCTCTTCGTGTATTTGGCTGAATGTGTTTGTTGCAGTTTGTACTCAATATTCTTTTCAATAGCAGCAGTGATGTATATGTGTATACAGGTGTGCCAGGATGTGTAAGCAGTCTTATAAGGAAAGTTAAGGCATGGTTCCTGCTCTGAATCTAATCATCTTGAATCAAGTCAAACCTTTGAACTGAGGTAATTCCTCTATAATAAGCATAGTAGTCCAAACATTCAAAAAGTAGCATGCATTTAAAATTTTCAGCATTTCATCTAGTTTTTCACCATTATTCTAGGCATCTATTGACAAAAATGATAATTAACAAAAATATAATTTACAAAGTTACAAGTTGTATAAATGTTACTGTGCTATAGCATACTCAATACTTAGTACCCAAAGTGATAAAGCACTCTGGAAAATAGTTCACCTATTAGTCCATGATACCATATGAGGAGCTGTTCAGAAGTAGCTTTATTTAAAGTATCTGTCAGAACCATGTACTAATAGGTAAGGTGAAAAAATAGAGTTTCCCATGCTGCATTGTGAGAGTCCCTGCATGCTCCTCTGTAGTTTATTCATATCTGCAGCATTGACTTCTGTCCATTTCTTTATACCAGCTGAAATTAAATATCAAAAAGGTTAATTAATAACAGTAACAGGAAACAGTTTAGAGTAATGATATAGCCATTGTCAGTGTGGATAAATCAATAATGAGAAGCAGAAACAATCACTCAAGCTACATACCATTTTGGATCTCCAAACATTTCCAGTACTGACTCTTACAATTATGGGAAAATAAATGATTTTTAAATAACAGTATCTATTATATTCTCTCACACCCCTTCCCTCGCCCCCTCCTTTTCTTCCCTCCCTCGCCCCTACTTTTCCCACCTTCTCCTCCTTTCTTCTCCACAATTCCTTCCCCATTCTAACATTCCTCACTCTTCTCCCCTCCCTCTCCCCTCCCCTGAAATGTCCTCCTCCTCCCTCCCTTTCTCCTCCTTCCTCCCACTCCTCCCTCTCCTTCCTCTCGCCCTCACCTCTGCCCTCTTCCTCTCATATCCACCTCCCTCTCCCACTTGCTTCTCCCTCTCTTTCTCCCCTTCTACCCATTCCCATACTTTGCCTCCCTGCTCCTCCTCCTCACCCCTACTCCTCCTTCCCCCTTCTTTCTCTTCTCCTCCCTCTCCTATTCTCCCTCCTGTCCCCTTTCCCTGCCTTCTTCTCCTTGTCTGTTTCCACTGCCTCGCCCCTCCTCCCTCCTTTCCTTCAGGCATGTCACGATTGGCCAACCATGATTTATTTCACTGACCTTCCCTTTTGTTCTTTCATCCCCTCCCCCTTTACCCAGCCCCTAAACTTGCTTTCCATTTCCTGTTTTTTTCCAGTTCTGACGAAAGGGCTTCGACCTGAAACGTTAACTCTGTTTCTCTCTCCACAGATGCTGCCTGGCCTGCTGAGTTTTTCCAGCGTTTTCTGTTGTTATTTCATGATTTATTTCTGTCATTCCTGCAGGAAATTCATACCTGGCTGCCATTTTGATTGGTGCTCTTTTAACTCTGTAAAAAATGGTTTAATAATCCTCTATTTTTCCAAAAAGGGGAAAATATCCCCAAGTGAGTAACTTGCTTTCCTTATATTTTAAGTAAGTTGTTTATACTACAGTTGTGTCCAAACCCGGTAATTGAAGTAGATTTATTGGAAAGATGAAAGCAATGCATGTGATGAAGGCCTGTTCAAGGTGAAGTGATCTCTGTTACAATTGTGTATTCAGGCTGTTTTATAATGTAGACTGTCACTAAATTGGTATTGCAAGAATATGCTATTCTATTTCAGAAGAAGAAAAGTCATGTGGGATGAAATGATGATGTCAAAGAAGAAGATATTTGCTTCTCATATAGAAAAGGTGAAGGGGATGGAGTAATTTACAAGGAAGTAATTTAATCTTCACAGTTTGTTGCTCAGCTTATAGTGGTCCACAAACAAATTTTAACTTTTTAAAAAAGACACACCTTTGTATTATCTATTTGTTGAAAGTGTTTATCAGTCTCACCAGCTTCAATGGAGTCATTCTGAAGAGACCCCTGCACCGATGATTCTTGTCCTCCTAAAGTACAAAATAAATATAAGCACTGCAGAATGCATTTACAATAGGAACAAAACATTCTGAATTTTGTATTCACTACGCACCAGCTTCAGTACTCAGAGTTCGCACAGAAACCAGAGTGATGCTCTCTTTTTCTCCATTAACTTGAGAGCTGAGGGAAAATACAGATTTATAGATTTTTAAAATCAATAGGCTCTGTGTCAGGTATTCTATTTCAATCTTTAACGAATAGTTAAATATGAGATGTAATTGTCTAACTGCATTTTACTTACCTTTCTGATGGTGCTGCATTCCTTGGCTTCCTTGTATCTATTAAGATAATAAACAATAAAATGTGGAAATATCAAAGAATAAAAGGTATTATAGCAAGATATGAGCAAAAGATTTTGTTGAATGGAAATTTATTATACTTTTACAATATCTGCTCATATTTCTTTCTAGAAAGTATAGTAAGTGAAATGGCTGATAGTTTCTAATAGTGAAATAAATTATAGAAAAAAAATCACTTTCCAAATGATAGCTTGAAATCTACCTGCTAGAAGTGTAAAGCTGCATTTTTTCATTGTAGGTTGAGTCATTCTATATTAGTTAGTTTTTAAAGGCAATCTTATTGGTAAAATGTATGATTTAAGACACAGTACATGTAACCAAAGTTAACATTAGAAAATGTTGGCAGAAAAGCATTATAAATGAGCTGGCTACCTTGCGATGAGTCCTGACAACATTTAATCCTCAGACTGATCACACTGACGAGGATCACCACAACTATTACAAGGATTAGGATCAGGATGATCACAGCTGAAAACACAAGTACAATAATTACATATTACTCCATCTTTAAGGTGAAAATGCTGGATCTCAAAAAGGTACATTTCAATGCGATGGGCAAACTCAAGAGCTAGGTAATGAAATAGTGAAGTAGAAGATAATATAATAGACAAGGAAAAAAGTTTAAAATGAGCATTATTAAATCAAAGGTACAAAAAAGAATGCAGAATCAGTAAAACTGTAATTAGGGAGAGAGAAAAAGACATTATGGAAAAAATGGCAATGTTACTGGAGAAAAGTATAGAACATTTAAAGGCAGCTTTAAATGGAGGACTTCTACCAATTTATACCTCTGTTACCTGGTTGTAAGTTAGACAAAGTGCAATAGGGACAGAAATTATGGCAATTCCAGTGCTTTACACTATCCTATCACAAGGGCTGATGTGTTGTCATATTCTAGGATGGGCACTGGATTGAAGGATTAGTTCTTTATTTGAAGGTGGGGACGAAGGTATTGGTGACTAAAGTAGCTATGTAATTCTGAAGACAAGACTTCAGTGATCAGTTGTGCTCTGATACCCCTTGCAGTAGTTAATGACGAGTCCTCTGAGTGCAGGTTATTGTGATGTTCTCTCCATGTACTTCGACCTCCAAAGCAGCTAGGGTCACCTCCCCAAGAAGGTCCAAGTCTAGACCTTTCTGTATTGGCAAAGTTATACAGGGCACAGCCAATTACAACTATGGATGATAAATAAGCATACTGCAGAGCCCCTGCCAATCTTTCTAGGCAGCGAAAGCGCCCCTTTAAGACCCTGATGTTTCTCTTGATGACTGCTCTTGTTCTCCACAGCACTCCTCTGTTGCTGTTCATGTTACTCTGAGTGGGGTTATTATCCATGGGAGCAGTGGGTAGTTCTTGTCACACACAAGCTATCCTTTTACCTGATAACCTTCTTTGAAAAGCTCAAACTAGGCTGAATTTCCAAGTTGAATATATCATGACAACATTGCATTGACATGCAAAACACACGCATCGGCATATTAGGGAATGGAAACCTTTCTTTTGAGGGTGTTGCAGGAATTTTCTGTATCATCTTGCAAAGCAACAGTGCCATCTATTTCACCCTTTACCTTTGGAAAGCCAACATCTTTGTAAAACTAGATGACCCTATGTTACTGCTCCCTTACTGTGCTGTCAAACTGATATTTTAAATTGTACTACCATCCTTGCCGCACTCTTTTGAAAATTTCTTTAGGTGAATGAGAGAGGATCTCACTGAAACTTATAAAATTCTAACAGGACTAGACAGACTAGATGCAGGGAGGATGTTCCCGATGGCGGGGGAGTCCAGAACCAGGGGTCACAGACTAAAGATAAGGGGTAAGCCATTTAGGACAGAGATGAGGCGGAATTTCTTCACCCAGAGAGTGGTGAACCTGTGGAATTCTCTACCACAGAAGGCAGTTGAGGCCAATTCATTAAATAAATTCAAGAAGGAGTTTGATATATTTCTTAAGGCTAAAGGGATCAAGGGATATTGGGAGAAAGCAGGGACAGGGTACTGAATTTGGATGATTAGCCATGATCTCATTAAATGGTGGCGCAGGCTCGAGGGGCCGAATCGCCTACTCCCGCTCCTATCTTCTATGTTTCTATGTAACCAAAACATCTGTATTTCCTCCCAGCTGCTTACTGTAGTAAACACTGATTTGATTCAGTTGGTGACATGTTCTCTGGGTTAAATACCTGTTTTTAGATCTCTCCCTGGCCCAAAAATGTTATTACATTTTTCTAAAACATTGTTAATTGGAATTTCCCAGGTTCTTAAATCTTTGTTGTGCCATTTCTGCACTCAACGTTCGAATACAATGTTTCTCTATTATGCTAAGTTGTCGCATTTCAGAATTTCACAAATCGATGAACTTACTCATTTCAGCTCAGCAAGAGCCATTGCTGAGTTAAGTTGGTAGATTCTGCTCTAGGGGTAGTGAATTTGACTAAAAGGTAATAGTAGAGTTAAAACAGAAAGTTGCAAAAGCTAGAGACAGTCAGGCAGCAAAGGCCTGCGAGTAGGATGGAAGGCCAGAGAGGAGCTCGAAAATAAATTTTACATCAAGCCAGATAACCTACTGAAGTGAGGTAATATACATTATTTTTATATTATGCAAAGACAGGTTGTATTGATGGAAATAAGTGAACCAAATTATAAATGTTGTCATATACGTTCACCTGATGGGAAATAAAATAGCTTAATGATTAATATCAAGTCTCATGTCACTCACTCTGTCGTTGGAGAGATTGAAGAAATGCATGTAAATGGACACAAGTATCCTTGGGTTATGCTATCATACAAGTAAATATAAGGCAGTGAGTCTACTCACATAAAAATAAGAGACTCAGACTGCCTAAGGGAGTGACTGACTCCACTGAACCTGAGAAGGTATCTACAGCAGACCTGAATTTGTAACCTCAGTTAAGTGACAATTTAACTACTTGAGAAAAATGAAAGAAGCATGCTAATGAATTATTATTACATAACATTAATTGATCTGCAACAATTTCCTTCAATTTTACAATATCAGGAAATTCAATCCCTTATTTGCTAAAACTGGAAAATTTTCTTTCTATAAGGCTTTATATCAAATAGTAAATTTTGCAAGGCAAGGCTCCTGGTGCGATGCTTCACTGACAGAAGCATATGTCACTAAATCAACCCTATAGTGTTAACTGATCTACCTGAAACCTGTGCTTCATCCAGTGAGACTCCATATCAGGAGTGGAGCCTTACAAGATTTACCCCTAAACCTGTAACATAGAACAAGAGGCCAAGGTCAAAATTAGGAACCAATTGACTCTCTTATCACAGTATCTAATTTTATTTTGAGCACCTCCATGTTTTTGTTTCTACTACCCTGCCTAACATATATACAATCAACTACCTGTGACAATTGACCAGAGATATAAAAGACAGAGCTAGATTGACTAAATGAACTGGGTATTTGATAGCAGAAAATTACCAAAGGCTAGTACAGACAAAGAGTTGGATCCACTTATAGCAGGAGCTGTGGTTGGCTCTACCTCAGATGTAGGATCTGTCAAAAGAAAATAATATATAACGTGTGCCATGCTGATTAGTTAACATGCAATTGAAGTAAAAACCTTCAAACCAAGGTACTTTGGTCTAAGCTGTACTTACCTAATTTTAGATAGTTACTATAAATATACAATTGCCTTCAATCCTCATATTTATTGACTTTTATAGCCTGCTTTAACAAACTTGAAGTTAGCTAATGCTTTCACAGTCACAAATAAATATGAAGCACCTGTTTCCCTAATACTGCATCAAATTCACACTTGCAAATTACCATGACAATGATTGATTGCGCTTTGAGGGAGATTTTTCATAATGAAGCCTGTTCAAGTTTCTCTCCATTTCAATCTGCCCCCCATTGATCCCTTAAGTTAGTTCCATAGCTCCATAGGGTGTGAAAGAGTCAGTACAGAATGTTAAAGAGCTTTTACTGTGCAGTATTGTCGATGTACTGTATTCATCCTGTGCAGTCAGGCACTGTAAATCTGACAGCAGGCGAAACCCGTTTTCCCTGAGTCTACAGATCTGCCACCAGTTCTCAGAGCTGCAGTGTGTTGGTGTCTTTATGACACGATGCAAATAGCAAGTATGCTGATGCACAGCACCAGTAACTATTTTGATGACCATGACCCGGATTTTTTAAGAATCAACCCCGTTTTTGAAACCAATTTGGAAAATGATGATCTGCGGCAGTTTAGGAATTGTCCATTTACCTACTGCCTTGGTAGCAGTGGAGTAAATGTCATTATGGCCTGAAAAATGGAAAAGTCGTGACTGGAATTATGTCATTAACAATAAGTCCACTATCTTTTTAGGAACTGCAAATCACATTTGTCATCAATTGCAGACACTCTAAATATAATTTATTTATATTAAAGCAATGAGGACAAGCCATAATTTGCACTTTGACATTTTTTTGATCAAGACCTATTATTAATACAAGAGCCCCCAAAATCCGTAGGGGGTGCATCCTGGCATAAGTACTGAAATGAACCTCCCAGTACCTCCACTGCTGACCTCAAATTCCCAAGGTCCCTTCATTTAAATGGCACCTGTACCATCATGTCACATCGGGTTGCCCACTCACCGAAGAGGCTAGAAAGTCTGACAGAAAACTAACTGGCCTGGGCTAGGAAGGGAAGAACCAGGTTTACGTCCCCAGAGATAACCTTCAGGTGGCCCAGTGGCCCCCTTTGTGCATATATTTCAAAACTGCATTTCCTTTTTGGGGGTCTAGGCCTTCGATTCCAGCCAGGACCCTGAGATGAGCCCCTCTTCCACTTTTTGCCAGGTTGGTACACCTACCAGACATTTGAGCCTCGATATTAACACCCCCACAAGGGTTGGTAGGGAGTTAAAAATGAAAAATGGGGTACGCGACCCCAGTCTGCCACGTATGTGCCCGCTGCCCATTCCAGTGATGGGATCATGCCATGCGAGTGTCCTACCATGGAGAAGTGGGATACTTCATTAACATATCTAAATCTGGCTCCCATAGTGCAATTGGGAGCCCAATTTAAACTTTATGGATTCCGGGTGGGTTTTCCAGGGGTCGGGAAACCCGGCAGTGAAAGGGAGGCTGGAGCTGCTGGCTCCACATGGTTAAGTGCCTTTCACAACACTCCTTGTAGACCAGTAGGAGCAGGTGTAATTCCTGGTCCCTCATCGACGCCTTTGGTATCGCCTCTGCTGATCGCGATGACCTCTCTTCACCCCCAGCCCCGATCTCTGACCTTCCCCCCCCCGCAATGGCCTCCCTTCCCCCCCAGCCCCAATCTCCAACCTTCCCCCCCCCGCAATGGCCTCCCTTCCCCCCCAGCCCCGAGCTTCAACCTTCCCCCCACCCGCGATGGCCTCTCCCCTACCCTGTTCCCGAGTGCCAATCGATGACCTTTTTCCCCCTCCCAATTGCCAGGGACCATCCCCAAGCTGTCAATTTGGCCGGCTGCTGGGTGGGAAGTGGAAGAAAAAAAATGATAATATGGTCCTGCTGTTAAGTCCGCGTCCCTGGCCTTGCCAGGTTCTTCTGCTATTTTCGGCCCCCCTGCTCCCTCCCCACCTTCCTGTAAATATCGGGGCCATAATATCATCAATGGATCTATGCTGGGTTCTTCTGAGTGCTGGGAAGAGGGGAATTCCTAATATAGTGAATCCCCACCTTTGGCCACACCCATTGGCAGCCTTGTTTGGGGTTAGGCGTAGGCTTCATCCCCAACATGCCATACAAGAAAATTTGTTGATCGTTGTGAGTGCTTTTCTTCCTTGGTTACTGAATGGTGGTAGATGTTTGTTAAGTAAACATACACATGTGAAGTACATTTACCTGTATTGTGTGAGTGTATGCAAAGTGTTTTCCATTAAACTTATTGCGTGTGGCTAAAAGGGTGTCACTGTAATCACACCTGTGGCTAATCAGTAATATACCTTATGTGTTCATGTGTGTGTGTGTGTGTGTGTATATTGTGAAGTCATGTTTGTACTTTGCTTCTATCTTGTGATAAAATATTTTTCTGCTGTAGTTCTCATTAAATTACATATATTTAATTTCTAAAATAACTCACAATTAAGCAATGTTTAAATACATTTAAGATAGTGAAACAAACAGGATAGATTACTGTCATCTTGAATGTAATGTGTTAACTAATATAGAGTTAATCTAAGATGTATCCACTTGTGGGTGAGACCAGAACCAGGGGCCATAAATATAACATAGTTACTAATAAACATAGAAACATAGAAGATAGGAGCAGGAGTAGGCCATTTGGCCCCTCGAGCCTGCTCCACCATTCAATGCGATCATGGCTGATCATCCAAATTCAGTACCCAGTCCCTGCTTTCTCCCCATACCCCTTGATCCCTTTAGCCTTAAGAAATATATCCAACTCCTTCTTGAATATATTTAAAGTATTGGCCTCTATTGCCTTCTGTGGTAGAGAATTCCACAGGTTCACCACTCTCTGGGTGAAGAAATTCCTCCTCATTTCTGTCCTAAATGGCCTACCCCTTATCCTTAGACTGTGGCCCCTGGTTCTGGACTCCCCGACCATCGGGAATCCAATAGGGAATTTTTCACCAGAGAGGGGTTAGAATATGGAACTCGCTACCACAAGGAATGATTGAGGAGAATATCATAGATGCATTTAAGGGGAAGTTAGATAACTACACGAGGGAGAAAGGAATAGAAGGATATATTGATGGATTTGGATGAAGAAGGGTGGGAGGAGACTTGTGTGGAGTATAAACACCGGCATGGACCTGTTGGGCCAAATGGCTTGTTTCTGTGCTGTAATACTTTGTAACTTTGTAATAATCCAGTGACAGTCTTTACCTGTTGCTTCAGTCTTGCTGGATGATGTTATAGAGTATGTGCTCTGTACAGTAGATGTCAAAGAGAAAGACGTTGGCTTCTCAGCAACACTTTGGTTAACTGCAAGGAAAAATCAAGTAAATATAGTTCCAATGTAACTAAAAACTACAAACACTGATAACCATGAGGTAGATAATTATTTCTGAAAAATGAATTGTCCTTGTAACACAAATTTACTGCATGTGAATACAATCACATCTTCAATTTTGTGGAATTACTGTGGCAGAGTGTAAACCTCTACCCGGATGCAATTTGTGCTCTTTTTTATTAACATAGAAGGTGGTACAGTATTCTGAAAGCAATGTCATGTTTCACAGCTAAGAATCCATAGCATTCCAGTTGCCTTTTCAACATCTTTACAGCAGTTCTGAGGGCAAATTTTATAACCGACGGAGAAGTTGGTTGAGGCGCGGAACAAATAGAGCTCTCCGAAAGCGGCATTGCTGAATCTTCATTCTGACATTCTCTGCCAGCCTAAATTGCTGTTACACATTCTGAGGGAAAGCTTTATTTTAATATTATAATGTGTTCCAATTGTATTAAAATGAGGCTGGTACAATTCATTAATGTTCTGGCAGGGATTGTGCCTTGTGCTCAGCTTGTCAGTGTAAAATTGGCAATGAGGGGAAGGCACATTCTTGTTCAGAAAATCTTGGCACTTGCTTCTGCATCATCGCCCAGTTTGCAGCACTAATAAAACAGCAATATCAGAAAAATGAATGCGCCTCCCTTTAGAGGTGGATTCCCACTTTAAATAGGGTCCTGGATGCCAGAAATTACGTCAGAAGGTGGGTAGGCTATCTAATCCTGACGTGATCGGGTAGAAAGCCTGCCAATCGAATGTTAATGAACCCTAGGAGTTAAAATACCCCGGGCCTGAAATTTATGACAGTGGGTTCATTTTTCATTCACTCTGTGCCCCCCCTGGCCGAAAACCCCTCCTGGTTAAAATCCACTTCATTCTCCCCTCTAACTGTCCCCACTAATATTAGCACTCTTCGTTCTCTACTTCAACAATTCAACCTAGCACCCTTCCTCTCGACAGTTACATGAGTACTTTTCTTCCACAAGCCAAATCCATGCTGGCACTCTTCCCACCCCCCCGCCCCCCGCCCCACCAGTTCATGCTGCCTCTTTCCATTTCTATTCATTCTCAGTTAATGCTGGTATTCTTTTTCCTCCCCCACCCCAAAGCACCACTCCAGATTTTCCCCCTCCCCATGTTCCCAGCTTCTCTCTTTCCACCCAAAGTACCAGTTCCAGCTTCTGCCCTTTCCCTCTCCCTTTAATTGTCATCTGTTTCTCCCTACCCTCGCCTCTTCATTGCCACCCATTTCTCCTTTCACAGGCATCCAATACCCTTTATACTCCTATCCATGCCCCCTTGCACTGCTATCTATTCCTCTCTTTCATTGCCATCAATTTTTTTGTCTTTCACTGCTATCCATTCTCCCTTTCATTAACATTTTTGCTCCCCATCACTGACATAATTCATTTCTTCCCGCGTCTTGCACTTATCTAACTTCTGTGGCTACAGCACTGGGATAGATCCCTATGGTGGAGCAATAAAAGGTCACACAGTAGTCCAGACTCAGAAGAGCACATGTTGCAAGCTGGCATGTTTTTTTTTATTCATTGATGGGATGTGGGCGTCGCTGGCTAGGCCTGCATTTAGTGCCCATCCCTAATTGCCCTTGAGAAGATGGTGGTGAGCCGCCTTCTTGAACCGCTGCAGTCCATATGGTGTAGGTACACCCACAATGCTGTTAGGAAGGGAGTTCCAGGATTTTGGCCCAGCGACAGTGAAGGAACGGCGATACAGGTCCAAGTCAGGATGGTGTGTGGCTTGGAGGGGAACTTATAGGTGGTGATGTTCCCATGCGTCTGCTGCCCTTGTCCTTCTAAGTGGTAGAGGTCGCGGGTTTAGAAGATGCTGTTGAAGGAGCTTTGGCGAGTTGCTGCAGTGCATCTTGTAGATGGTACACACTGCAGCCACAGTGCGCCGGTGGTGGAGGGAGTGAATGTTGAAGGTGGTGGATGGAGTGCCAATCAAGCGGGCTGCTTTATCCTGAATGGTGTCGAGCTTCTTGAGTGTTGTTGGAGCTGCACTCATCCAGGCAAGTGGAGAGTATTCCATCACACTCCTGACTTGTGCCTTGTAGATGGTGAAAAGGCTTTGGGGAGTCAGGAGGTGAGACACTCGCCGCAGAATTCCCAGCCTCTGGCCTGCTCTTGTAGCCACAGTATTTATATGGCTGGTCCAGTTCAGTTTCTGATCAATGGTAACCCCCAGGATGTTGATAGTGGGGGATTCAGCGATGGTAATGCGATTGAATGTCAAGGGGAGATGGTTAGAGTCTCGCTTGTTGGAGATGGTCATTGCCTGGCACTTGTGTGGTGCGAATGTTACTTGCCACTTGTCAGCCCAAGTCTGAATGTTGTCCGGGTCTTGCTGCATATGGACACGGACTGCGTCAGTATCTGACGAGTCTCGAACGGTGCTGAACAGTGTGCAATCATCAGCAAACATCCCCACTTCTGACCTTATGATGGAGGGAAGGTCATTGATGAAACAGCTGAAGATGATTGGGCCTAGGACACTGCCCTGAGGAACTCCTGCAGTGATGTCATGTGATTGAGATGAATGACCTCCAACAACCACAGCCAACTTCCTTTGTGCTAGGTATGATTCCAACCAATGGAGAGTTTTCCCCTTGATTCCCATTGACTTCAGTTTTGCTAGGGCTCCTTGATGCCACACTCAATCAAATGCTGCCTTGATGTCAAGGGCAGTCACTCTCACCTCACCTCTTGAGTTCAGCTCTTTTGTCCATGTTTGGACCAAGGCTGTAATGAGGTCAGGAGCTGAGTGGCCCTGGCGGAACCCAAACTGGGCGTCAGTTAGCAGGTTATTGCTGAGTAAGTGCCGCTTGATAGCACTCTCGACGACACCTTCCATCACTTTGCTGATGATTGAGAGTAGACTGATGGGACGGTAATTGGCCGGGTCGGATTTGTCCTGCTTTTTGTAGACAGGACATACTTAGGCAATTTTCCACATTGCCGGGTAGATGCCAGTGTTGTAGCTGTACTGGAACAGCTTGGCTAGGGGCGCAGCTAGTTCTGGAGCACAAGTCTTCAGTACTATTGCCGGAATGTTGTCAGGGCCCATAGCCTTTGCAGTATCCAGTGTCTTCAGCCGTTTCTTGACATCACGTGGAGTGAATTGAATGGGCTGAAAACTGGCATCTGTGATGCTGGGGACCTCAGGAGGAGGCCGAGATGGATCATCCACTCGGCACTTCTGGCTGAAGATAGTTGCAAATGCTTCAGCCTTGTCTTTTGCACTCACGTGCTGGGCTCCACCATCATTGAGGATGGGGATATTTTTGGAGCCTCCTCCTCCTGTTAACTGTTTAATTGTCCACCACCACTCACGACTGGATGCGGCAGGACTGCAGAGCTTTGATTTGATCTGATGGTTGTGAGATCGCTTGGCTCTGTCTATCGCATGTTGCTTCCGTTGTTTGGCATGCAAGTTGTCCTGTGTTGTAGCCTCACCAGGTTGACACCTCATTTTTCGGTATGCCTGGTGCTGTTCCAGGCATGCTCTCCTGTACTCTTCGTTAAACCAGGGTTGATCTCCCGGCTTGATGGTAATGGTAGAGTGAGGAATATGCCGGGCCATGAGGTTACAGATTGTGGTTGAATACAATTCTGCTGCTGCTGATGGCCCACAGCACCTCATGGATGCTCAGTTTTGAGTTGCCAGATCTGTTCGAAATCTGTCCCATTTAGCACGGTGGTAGTGCCACACAACACGGTGGAGGGTATCCTCAACATGAAGACGGGACTTCGTCTCCACAAGGACTGTGCGGTGGTCACTTCCACCAATGCTGTCATGGACAGATGCATCTGCAACAGGTAGATTGGTGAGGACGAGATCAAGTAGGTTTTTCCCTCTTGTTGGTTCCCTCACCAGCTGTCGTAGAACTGGAAGAAGTTGCAGAGGTAGGGTGGAGAGGTTGAGGCTGATTTCGTACATGAGAATTTTGAGGTCAACGCTTTAGGAAACTGGGGACCACTAGAAGTCAGTGAGGAGATACCTACCTTCACCTAACCCATTCCAACCTGCACCAATGTAACCAGCACATTTCCTGCAATGGCTTCTTATTCTGTGACTACATGGTTACTTGCGGCATGCCCCAAGATTTCAATCTTGGCCCTTTCCTATTCCTTATACACATTCTGCCTTTCAAACTTGTGACTTGACTGCTTGCACTCAAAACAATTTCAAGTGTTTCTCACCTTCCAGCAACAATCTGGAACAATTTTGTGAAATTTCTGTCCTTGGTATAACTATATCCAGACTCACTCTATTATTATGCTACCTAAAATACATGCGCACAAACACACACACACACTTATGACCACACAAGTTACATTGGTTGTTTAAACTGCACAAAAGTAGAGTGTAGGGCCTAGAAATTCAGTTGGGCGCCGTTTGGGGCGCCAAGCTCGCCTGGGTGCCGGAATTACCGCTGTGAGCGGAGCCACTTGCGCCATCCCGATATTCAGTTTCTGCGCCCCAAACGGAAGCGGGCCGCTACTCGAGGCTCCCCGCGCCCCGCTTGGGGCGCTCACCCTGAATATCGCCGCGCTAAGGGCCACAGCGCCATACGCTGCGGCACGGCACGCTGCGGTACTGCAGGCCTTCCTCCCACTGTTAAGGGGGAGGTGCCTGCAACAGCGCGATCCCCGCTCGTGAGTGCCGGCAAATGAGCCCGGCACCAAGGAGAAGTGCCGGGCTCTTGGGAAACAGCCGGCAATGCCGCGGGGGGGGGGGCGGGGTTTAGGAGGCCGGGGACGGAGGTGCTGGCAGGCGGCCACCAAAAAAGCGGCCGCCCGGCACCTCCACCTTAACTTGCGCCACTACCGCCACAGGTAGGCCCTGTGAACCGGTCGCGATTTGCGACCGGCGTTAAAGAGGCGGGCGCGACCAAATATGGTGATCGGGGCGGGTGCGGGGCGCTGCGCACACCGATGACGTCATCGGTGGTGACGCAGCGCTACAGACTAACGCCGCCATTAGCGCCCCGCTAAATATCGCGGGAGGTGTGGCCAGTGGCGCTAAAGCCATTGAGTGCCCTCTTTGGGCGTTAACTGGTGGCGCAGCCCACTGAATTTCTAGGCCTAGATCTATGGCACAGCAATATTTTAATGCAGTGACAGGTTTTACCTATTGCTTCATTCCTCGCATGGGTTGTCAGTTCAGCTGTAGAGTTTTCACTTCCTGCAGATGGTGTAATGGCGAAAGTGTCTGCCACTGAAAAGCTATTTGACACTACAAATGAAAAGTATTTTAATTATGATAATCACAACAAGAGCTAGAAACATTTATTAGCAAATAGTAAGGTAATAATTATAGTTTTGCTTTCAATTTATATTTTTGAGACAAAGTTGACAACTCAGTAAGGTGAGGAATGGAAAATATTTCAATTTATACCCAGTGTTAGCATCAGGCAGTATCCTGCATCAGGACGAGAGGGGTAAAAGATTGAAAGACTTGCATTTATATAGCGCCTTTCACGAATACCAGATGTTCCAAAGTGCTTTACAGCCATGCTAAATGGGATAGATTCAGAACAGATCTAGCAGTTCAAAACTGGGCATCCATGAGGTGCTGTGGGACATCAGCAGCAGCAGAATTGTACTCTACCACAATCTGTAACCTCATGGCCTGGCATATCCCTCACTCAACTATTACCATCAAACCAGCGGACCAACCAAGGTTCAATAAGGAGTGCAGAAGAGCATGCCAGGAGCAGCACCAGGCGTACCTAAAAATGAGGTGCCAACCTGGGGAAGCAGCAACACAGGATTACATGCATGCTAAACAGTGAAAGCAGCATGCTATAGACAGAGCTAAACGATCCCACAATCAATGGATCAGATCAAAACTCCGCAGTCCTGCCACATCCAGTCGTAAATGGTGGTGGACAATTAAACAACTAACAGAAGGAGGAGGCTCCATGAATATCCCCATCCTTAGTGATGGCAGAGCTGAGCATGCGAGTTCAAAAAACAAAGCTGAAGTGTTTGCAACCATCTTCAGCCAGAAGTGCCGAGTGTATGATCCATATCGGCCTACTCCCGAGGTCCCCGCCATCACAGAAGCCAGTCTTCAGCCAATTCGATTCACTCCACTTGATATCAAGAAACGGCTGAGCGCACTGGATACAGCAAAGGCTATGGGCCCCGACAACATCCCAGCTGTCGTGCTGAAGACTTGTGCTCCAGAACTAGCTGCGCCTCTAGCCAAGCTGTTCCAGTACAGCTACAACACTGGCATCCATCCGACAATGTGGAAAACTGCCCAGGTGTGTCAGGTCCACAAAAAGCAGGACAAATCCAATCCGGCCAATTACCGCCCCATCAGTCTACTCTCAATCATCAGCAAAGTGATGGAAGGTGTTGTTGACAGTGCCATCAAGCACCACTTTCTCACCAATAACCTGCTCACCGATGCTCAGTTTGGTTCCGCCAGGACCACTCAGCTCCAGACCTCATTGCAGCATTGGTCCAAACATAGACAAAAGAGCTGAATTGCAGAGGTGAGGTGAGAGTGACTGCCCTTGACATCAAGGCAGCATTTGACTGAGTGTGGCATCAAGGAGCCCAAGTAAAATTGAAGTCAATGGGAATCAGGAGGAAAACTTTCCATTGGCTGGAGTCATACCTCGCACAAAGGAAGATGGTTGTGGTTGTTGGAGGTCAATCATCTCAGCCCCAGGACATCGCTGCAGGAGTTCCTCAGGGCAGTGTCCTAGGCCCAATCATCTTCAGCTGCTTCATCAATGACCTGCCCTCCATCATAAAGTCAGAAATGGGGATGTTCACTGATGATTGCACAGTGTTCAGTTCCATTCGCAACTCCCCAGATAATGAAGCTGTCCATGCCCGCATGCAGCAAGACCCGGACAACATTCAGGCTTGGGCTGATAAGTGGTCTGAGTCAGTCAAGTG
This sequence comes from Somniosus microcephalus, assembly GCF_052327205.1. Classification (NCBI taxonomy): domain Eukaryota; kingdom Metazoa; phylum Chordata; class Chondrichthyes; order Squaliformes; family Somniosidae; genus Somniosus; species Somniosus microcephalus. The sequence continues at coordinate 149,056,938 of NC_140994.1, read as the reverse complement.
ACCACTCAGAGTTCTTGGACGAGACACAAATAGGCCGCAGCCAGTATGTTTTAGCAATAGATCAGATTTAATAAGCTTGTAGCATAATTAATACTTAACATTAGGCGATAGTAAAGCGAATAGCTCGCAGCCCTTGGTCTCTGGAGCCCTTCGGACACAGGCAACGTTGTCGTAAGTCTGTTCCTTTTCTTCGCAGCAAATCTCTGTGTGAAGTAGTTCTTTGAGTATCGAGGTTTCAACCCATTCCTTATCAACAGTTCGTTTGGCCAGTGTCCATATATAGTCTTTAACAAAATCACCTTTTTTAATTGGTTCTAATGGTCAAAATACCATTGTCACTCAGGTTAAGGTAGCATCCCGCCTTTCCAGTATATTTCCATTAACTCTGTTCCGCTGTCATGTTATCTTGTTTATAGCTTTTCACCCCATTGGAATTTACCATATCTCTTTCATTTCATTGCCTCCCTGGCACAAGGCCTTTATACCAAGAGCCCATAACATTCTGCTCTCTCATTTGTCTTGAGGTATCCAGACTATTTCACTTTAATCTACCAGATAAATACCTTAACTTCCATGATCTCTCTCATTTTATTGGAATTTATACTAATTATCCTTTCAATGTTGTTGCAATTAGTTTTCTTAAGTGAATTCTAAGTTCTATTCAGCATTATAATATGTTTTTCTTAGCAATTTAATGATTTGACCTTCACTTCCAGCCTGTAGCTGCTTGTTATCAAATCTTAGTCAAAACTGCTTTTGACTGTCTGCAGCTGCATTTTGAACAAGTCTTAGTTTTTTAGTTACTCAGGAGTAATTATGGGTAATATTATTTGGTCAATGGCTACACTTGAAGTTATACATATATGATTCTCATCTACTAAATATCTTTAAATATCAGCCTTTCCTACGGTGGCAAGTAACATTCGTGCCACACAAGTGCCAAGCAATGACTATCTCCAACAAGAGAGAGTCTAACCACCGCCCTTTGATATTCAACAGCATTACCATCGCCGAATCCCCCACCATCAACATCTTGGGGGTCACCATTGACCAGTCACATAAATACTGTGGCTACAAGAGCAGGTCAGAGGCTATGTATTCTACAGCGAGTGTCTCACCTCCTGACTCCCCAAAGCCTTTCCACCATCTAGAAGGCACAAGTCAGAAGGATGAGTGCAGCTCCAACAACACTCAAGAAGCTCGATACCATCCAGGACAAAGCAGCCCGCTTGATCGGCACCTCATCCACCACCTTAAACATTCACTCCCTCCACCACCGGCGCACCGTGGCTGCAGTGTGTACCATCTACAAGATGCACTGCAGCAACTCGCCAAGACATCTTTGACAGCACCTCCCAAACCTGCGACCTCAAACATCTAGAAGGACAAGGGCAGCAGGTGCATGGGAACACCATTACCTTTAAGTTCTCCTCCAAGTCACACACCATCCTGACTTGGAAATATATCGCCAGTCCTTTATTGTCGCTGGGTCAAAATCCTGGAACTGCCTCCCTAACAGCACTGTGGGAGTACCTTCACGACACAGGCTGCAGTGGTTCAAGAAGGCGGCTCACCACCACCTTCTCAAGGGCAATTAGGGATGGGCAATAAATGCTGGCCTTGCAATGCCCACATCCCAGGAACTAATATAAAAAAAATGAAGTACTTTTTTTGAAGTGTAGTCACTGTTGTAATGTAGGAAACACGGCGAGATCCCACAAACAGCAATGTGATAATGACCAGATAATCAGTTTTAGTGATGTTGATTGAGGGATAAATATTGGCTAACTCACCTGCTCTTCTTTGAAATAGTGCCATAGGATCTTTTACATCCACCTGAGAGAGCAGATTAGGTTTAATGTCTCATCCAAAAGACGGCACTTCCAACAGTCCAGCACAGCACTCCCTCAGTACTGCACTGGAGTGTCAGCCTAGATTTTTGTATTCAAGTCTCTGGAGTGGGACTTGAACCCACAACCTTCTGACTCAGAGGCGAGGGTGCTACCAACTTTTTTCTTATATGTTATTTATTGAACATTAAAAACATTTACAACATCATGATCATTCCATTGCATCATACAAATCCATTCCACCGCTCTGCACAGCCATTCCTCCACCACATATTAAATCAAAACCTGAAGTTTAACTTGTCTCCCATAACATATACTAATCTATTGTACTTTAAAAATTGATCAGTAATCATGGCTCCGAATAAGGGAAGTGTGCCCGATAATCCCCCCATCATTTAATCGCCGGTCCTTCTCTCCTCTCATGCTCCTTCCCAACTTTTCAGGAAGCTGTTACTTTCTCCTGCAGCCTCCGGCTCTTTTTCACCTCCTGTTTGAACCTTCCCTACAGTTTCAGCCTCTTCCTTACTTTAGATTTGAGCCGAGGAGCTGCCCCTCACTAACCTTTCTCTTTCCACACAATGCCACCCCATCCCCCACTTCCATATCTCTGTCCCCCTCTGAATCCTCACTCTCGATCTCTTCGATAACCTCCCGTCCTTGCTCTCCGTCAGATACATAAACTCCCTTAGAGAGTCTTCCTGCTATCACGGTTTCTCCAACAGTGCCACTCCCTTCGGCCTCATCTCCACCGCTGACCCTTGCTTCCCGTTTCTTCTCTCTCTCTAAAACAATGGCGCATCTCATCTGCACCTATCTTGCTCCCTTCTGGCATCTTTGTCTCCCTGCTGCCGTCTGTGTAGTGTATGTACCCGTCTACCTTTAAGAGAACTATTGTATGTAACCGTTCACCTTTAAGAGAACTATTTTAGGTGTGGCACTACTTTGTTTGGCTTCTGTATACGGTAATACCGACGGTGACCACACCAGTATATAAGTGTTGTGCCAGGAGTTATTGGGCAGATTCGCCCTGACCTTCGAATAGTAAAGTCCTGTTTTAAGTTACTCTTGGAGTCTGTGTATTAATTAACTAAACAACCCACAGACTTTACAGTGGCGACGAGTCCGATCGTACCCTGCGGCAACAATAATTCCGAAGCAGTTAACGAGCGTCGAGAAGAGGCAACCGCCCTCGTCATTCTGCTGGGAGAAAACTCGAGTCTGCAGAGCTGGAAAGGAGGAAGAATTCAGAGACAAAGACCTAGAAATTCAGCTGTTTGCGCCAGCCGTTAGCGCCAGATTTCCGGCGCTATCCACTTAGTGCCCGGGCACCGCCGGATCTGCGCCTACACCGAAATTCAGCTGGGCTTTAGCGCCGGCGCAAAGTGTTAGCGCCTGCTCAGCTGCGCGCGCATCTTATGATGTCATTCCGTCGTGCAACGCCGTTTGTGCGCCCCAAACCGGAAATTCAGTGGCGCCCGGCCGATGTGGGCATGGCGCTGCTAAGAACTGTGAAATGGAACTCAACAGAGGCCCTGTGGGATTCGGGGAGCGCTAATTAAAGGGCACATCCACTCACCCATAAAAGCCAGCCATTTCGCTGCAATGACTTGACTGGTTTGGATTTCTGCACAGAGAGCAAGGCACAGAGATTACTGATTTTGGACACCATAGGAGAGGTATTTTTGGCTTCTAGCCAGTGCTTTGACATTTGCATCCTTGTGATTTTGCTGTTTGGAACTTTGTAATGGGGGCTGCATGGGGGGCCAACCCTCAGTTGCTACATTTTGTGCGAAGGGCTCGCAGACGCTTTGAGAGAGGGCCAGGCATGCCTAGACGCAGAGGGGCCATTAGGCGTCGCCAATGTAGGCCTTACCCAGTCAGGCAATACCGGGAGCAGGTCTCATATCTCACCATGACTGCGGCGCATTGTGTTAAGAGGCTGCGCTTCAGAAGGGAGGTGGTTGGAGAGATCTGCCAGCTGCTTCATGCAGATTTGCAGCCACAGCTCATGTCCAGGGCGTCTCTCTCGGTGGAAGTGAAGGTCACGGTGGCTCTCAGCTTTTATGCAAGCGGCTCCTTCCAAGCCGCTGCTGGGGACATTGCGAACATCTCCCAGTTCGCCACGCATCGCTGCATCCGACAGGTCACCGAAGCACTTTTCGCGAGGAGGCACCAATTCATCTCCTTCCCCATGACCCAACACAAGCAGGAGCAGCGTGCAGTCGGATTTGCCAGGATCGCGGGCTTCCCCATGGTGCAGGGCGCCATTGACTGCACGCATGTGGCTATGCGGGCACCTATCCACAATGCCGAGCAATACCGCAACCGGAAGGGCTACCATTCCCTAAATGTGCAGCTGGTGTGTGACCACAGGCAGCGCATCCTAGCTGTCAATGCCCGCTTCCCAGGAAGCAGCCACGATGCCTTTATCCTGCGCCAGACTACTGTGGCTGACATGTTCCAGGCACAGCCTCCACCAAGGGGATGGCTTATCGGGGACAAGGGCTACCCTTTGTGCAGATGGCTCATGACCCCGCTCCGCGCGCCCAGGACCCCAGCGGAGCTGGCATACAACAAAAGCCATCAAGCCACAAGGAACCTAATAGAGCAAATGATAGGTGTCCTCAAGCAACGGTTCCGTTGCCTGGATCGTTCGGGCGGGTCTCTTCAGTATTCGCCGGATAGAGTCTCCCAGTTCGTCGTGGTGTGCTGCATGCTCCACAACCTGGCTATCCGCAGGACTCAGGCACTGCCACCTGACATTGCCCCACCACCTCAGGAGGACGAGCAGGAGGACCCTGAGGAGGAGGAGCACCAGGCCAGGAGGGAGCGACAAGGTCCAAGGGCCGTCCGCCGGGGGCTTATTGCTCGACACTTCTAGGCCCCCTGTCAGGGAATGGCCTGGGCCACTGAGCACAGCTGAAGGCAGCCGCTCCGCAAGCCCTCAGCCGGTTAACCCAACAACCACTTGAAACATGACACCTGCACATGGTGAATAAATAAACATCTTTATTTCAAAAACTCAGGGCCCTTCCCACATGGAAGAGCAAAACAGAGAAGACCCCCAAAAAACAGTCACAAACTTCTGTCACTCCCAAAACCTGGGGAGGACTAACAAAACATCACCATCCAAATGGCCTTCCTCACTGGCCTAACAAAAACAAGCCCCCCCCACAACACAAACACCCCCATAAAACCAAACAACATAATGCCCCCCAGAACAGAAGCCCCCGCATCACCCAAACCCTCGCTCAACACACTCTATTCGGTGTGGCGAGAGGGCGAGTCTGTCGACAGCCGTCTTTTGCCCCGGCCCGTCCTGCTGCTGCACCTCAAGCTGGGCCGTGAGGCTGTGGCGAGGCTGGGGGAAGGATCTTCAGGGCGACAAGGCGTCTCGCCAGATACCCTTGGGGGTCGGCCTACACGAGGGCGGGCCCGGGAGGGGCCGGCTGGTGGCTGCTGCAGCTGTGGGTGGCCCTCTTCACTGCCTGCAGCAGCTCCTTGCACCCTGGCTGGGGGAGTGGCAGGCTCGCCTGCACCAATGGGGACAAGGTGGGTGATGCCAGGCGCGCGCTGGTCGCCAGACACACGTGCACTCGGGCGGCCTGGCCGGGGAGCAAGCGCGCCAAACTGTTGGTCGCCAGACCGGTGTGCGGCAGCAGGGCGGCGGCTGGCCTGGTGACGCCTCCGCGCCAGTGCGAGGGTGGCAGAAGTCAGTGCCCCAACTGCGCCGGCATGTGCCCGCATCTGCAGTGCCATTGTCTGCCCAGCACCTCTCAGCTGGCGACTGGCGTGCTGCGCTGCCTCGAGTTGTTGCACCCCCCTCTCATGCGCTGCCACAAGGAGCTCCACCCCCCTGGCGTGCGCTGCTGCGAATTGCTCCAGGCCCCTGGCCTGGGATTGGCCGAAAGCCACCACACTTTGTGCGAGGCTTTCGATGGAGTGAGGCGTCTGTGCCACCACCTCCATGAATTCGACGTGCCGCCGCTCCGACGCCGCCGACATCTCGTCCAGGAGGTGCACCTCCTGGGCGACGTCCGAGTCCGGACTGGAGGGCGCCTCCACCCTCTGGCCAGAAGGCTGGCGTGCCGCCGGAGCCTTGCCACGTGCGGCCACGCCACTGGGACCAGGTTCTGCCCTCCCCTCCACCGCCTCCCCCCTCTGGGCAGAAGGCTGGCGTGCCGCCGGAGCCTTGCCGCGTGCGTCCATGCCACTGGGACCAGGTTCGGGGCTCCCCTCCCCCGCCTCCCCCTGGCTCTCCGGCACGCCAGACGTCTCCCCTTCATTGCCATCTCCTGGAGCGGAGGAGGGTTCCCCCGAGGTGGCGCCTTCCTGCTGCTCCTCGACGTCCTCCTCCTCCGAGGGCCTGGCTGTCTGGGCTTCAGGGAGCACCTCCTCCTCACCAGCTGAAAGCAGGAAGGCACAAGTGTAGCTTTAGAGTGAGGACAGGCCGACAGCGAGGGAGGCCGCACTGGCGCATTATGTGCATTTTTCGGCCAGTGGGGAAGGATGTAGATCTGATGCGCGAGGGCAAGGAGAGAGGTGCACCCGGTCCTGTCCTTACCAGTGGGTTCCAGTATAGGGTCAGCGTCGCCGAGCGCCACAGGCCCAATCACCGGGTGATGCAGGAGTCGGGCCACCCTCTCTTCCAGAACCGTTAGCTCCTGGTAATCGCGAAGGCCTCCACCAGTGACACGCAGGCTCCTGGCGTTCCTCGCCAGCTTGGCCTGCAAGAGAAAGGAGGGCGTCTAAGTACAGTGTGGTGCCCCGTTGTTGTGTGTGAGTCCTCCCATGGTGGAATAGCTTGCACAGTGTGGTGCCCTGTTGCTGTGTGTGAGGCCTCCCATGGTGGAATAGCTTGCACAGTGTGGTGCCCTGTTGCTGTGTGTGAGGCCTCCCATGGTGGAATAGCTTGCACAGTGTGGTGCCCTGTTGCTGTGTGTGAGGCCTCCCATGGTGGAATAGCTTGCACAGTGTGGTGCCATGTTGCTGTGTGTGAGGCCTCCCATGGTGGAATAGCTTGCACAGTGTGATAAGTGCAGAAAGAGCTATTGATTAACATGCAAGTGCCATTGCAGCGGCAGGAGGGCTGGGCATTAGACCTTTGATGTCCCTTTGGCCCTAATGGGAGGTGCACGTGCAAGGATGAGGGGGACACTGGAAAGGGTACTCACCTTGACCAGCCGACATAGGTCATTGTATTTCTTGCGGCACTGGTCCGCACTCCTGGGAACATCGGAGCTGGAGGAGACCCTCCGGGCAATTTTGGTCCACGCCTCCCTGAACTGGCTCCTGGGAGCCTTCCTGCCACTAGCCGGGCACACGACCCGTCTTCTCTTGCGTACCCCATGAAGGAGCACACCCAGCGCATGCTCAGAGAACCGCTGGGCTCTTTCACGGGCCCTCTCCATGACCTCCAGGCGTTGATTTGGTACACAACCAGTCCTGAGGCCTAGTTGCAGGGCTACAGCATGCAGGGCGTGGCTGCAGTCAAAGTTGACCCTTCCCCCTTTAAGAGCTGGCCGGCGTCAGGGTGTCTGCTGACACTCACCACATGATCGCACCTGCGCTGCGCCCGGAATCGGCGTTATCAGGCTGCATCGCCGGATTAGCGCCTGAACATAGGGTTCCAACGCCTTTTGCAGCGCTCGGCCAAAAAGTTGGCCAAATCTACTGAATTTCGGCGAGCTCGCCTGCACTTTCCGGCGGCCGCTAAATTTGCCGAGCGCCCGACTTTAGCGCCGCAATAGCGTCCGAACTGAATTTCTAGGCCAAAGACTTCCATCAGCAACAGGCACTGACTGTCCCTTCTGCCACGGTGAGGAGTGAGCCGATCAGCACGAGAAGCAAGGCGGCCACGGTGACTGTGAGTAAGGGAAAAGTAAAAAGAATAACCGGAGGATAAGGGCGGTGCACTCGACCACGGTCGAGGGGGAAAGGAACCGGACAGAAGTCGGGCCCAGAGGCGCTGAGACTGGGGTAGCGTGGAGCAAGGAAGCCGCGGTACAGACAGGCTGGGGACGCAACGGCATCGTGAGACAGCTAGACCGCGACCAGCGAAAAAGGCCGGGCAGCGACCGAAGCCACGAAGCGCTGCGACCGGGAGCATAGGCGCGGGAAGATATAAAAACTCAGCCGCAGCCGGGGAGGGAAGCACCGGACTGCGAGACGGCTGGGAGAGGCGTTTGGGAGCCGAGCGAGCGGGAGAGGCAGAGCCGACCAAGGGAGACTGCGCGAGAGCCAGTCCAGCGGCTGAAACTGTTCTCCGTCAACGGGGTGTACCCAGCGCCGGTAGAGCCGAGAGAGCGGGAGAGAGACCGAGCCCGAGCAAGGGGAACTGAGCGAGAGCCAGCCCAGCGGCTGAACCTGTTCGCCGTCAACGGGGTGTACCCAGCACCGGTTGCCTTGCCGAGAAAAGGGAAAGCACTGAAGCCGACGCGCAGGCTGTGAATCTGAAAGCCAGCGGCCGTCACCTGTGGGGGAAAGTGTACCCCTCCCACTAGGGAAGAAACGCGGGAAGCCGCCATTAGGCAGGGAAGAAGACAGAAGCGGGAAACCGCCATTGAAGTGGGCGGGGAGAGAAGATAAGCGCGGGAAACCGCCATTTTCGCGGGAAAACCGCCATCTTAGAAAAAAAAAATAAGTTAAAGAAATAATTCGGGGTGTTATCAGAAAGAGAGGAAGATGCCTAAGCGTGGTAACATCAATGATTTTAATGCCGAGGTAGAAGACTGGGCCACGTACGTGGAACGCATCGAGATCTATTGTGAGGCCAATAAAATAGAAGAAGATGACAAAGCTATAACCTTGCTAAACTCAATGGGCGCGAAGACATACGGGCTCTTGAAGCATCTACTATCACCAGCTAAACCGGCGGATCAGACTTTCGATGATATTGTGGCTGTTCTGAAGGATCACTTGAACACCACACCGTTGATGTTGGCGGAACGATTCAAATTCTATGCGAGAACGCAACGGAAAGACGAAAGCAACGCAGAATACTTGGTCGAACTGCGTAGACTAGCGAAATACTGCCAGTTTGGAGGGAATCTGACAGAGGCATTGCGAGACAAGTTCGTGTGCGGGTTGGCAAAGGAAGGAATGCAAAAGCGACTACTCAAAGAGAACGACCTTACACTTGACAGGGCTGTCCTTATTGCAGCATCGCACGAAGCCGCAGCGAAGGGAACTGCGGAAATGCAGCTAAAGACAGCAGCACTAAGTGTGGATCAAATTACCTCGACAACAACAAAATGCTATCGTTGTGGGAAGACAACACATGACCAGAACCAATGCTGGTTTAAGAACCAGGAATGTAGGAAATGTGGCAAACTGGGTCACATAGCTAAGGTATGCCGGTCAGGGAAGAAGACCAACAACCAAAGGACCAACAACCAAAGGAAGCCATCACAGGAAAAGTACAACAAGGTACACAAGGTGGCTGAGAAGAGTTCAGACGAACAGAATTCAGACTCAGACCCTAACGGCCAGGAGCTGGGTAGTCTGAGAATTCACAATGTGAGTAAGGAAGCTGACCTACAAACTATCTGGGTCATGCTAAAAATAGCAGGAATCCAAGTGAAAATGGAGTTGGACACTGGATCAGCTCTATCAGTCATAAATCGAAGGGATTACCACCGGCTATTCTCACATATACCCTTAAGAGATACCAAGTTCGTATTGCAGACATACACGGGGCATAAAGTATACCCCATGGGAAAGATAAGAGTCAAAGTGAGAGATAGGGGTAAAGAACACCCAAGAATGAACTTATACGTACTACATGAGGGAGGACCACCACTTCTAGGACGGGAGTGGATCAAGAAAATAGACATGGAATGGCACTATCTAAAAGCCATAACAAGTGAGGACTCGGTGCAGACAATCAGCTCAGATTCTGAAACAGATGACGATAAGACCAACCCAAATATGAAAGACAAGGCTGAAATGGACTTGCCGACGAAGGTTGGAAAAACGAAGGCATGCATAAAGGCTTATGCTCCAGAGAAGAACAAAGTTTCAGAGCAGAACTCCACCGAACAACGACAACCTAGTTTGACAGAAAATTCTGAGCCTGTTCAAGTTACGGACATATCCATGACGGAAGAACACCGAGCTCGGACTCAAACTTATTTCAAATTACGACAACAATTAGAACAATTGAGTTACCGTCTCGTACAAGAGATGAAAACAATGAAAAAGTTCTATGACACCGAATGGGAGAATCTGGAAAGACAACAGAAGCAGCTAGCTCAAGCAGAGAGCGACCATAGAGCCATCGTGACCAATTACCGATCACATCTCCCTTATGCTGTTCAGGAGTTAGAATATTTGCAGGAAGAAGCAAATGAAGAGGAATCTTCAGGAAGCCAGGATTTTATTCCAGTTCTTCTCTACGACTCCTTACAAGCAGAGTGTGAGAAGTTGAAAGAACAGTATGAACAGGCCCAGGCTACAATTCTGGAAGGGGTTAACTCGGCAACCTCCGAAAAGCTAGTTTCAGTGGAAGCATATGAGCAACTGAAGGTTGAACATGAGCAAGAAGTCCAAAGGCTGCAGGAAATTCTTGATGAGCTCAAGGCCAAGACAGACTCATCGGTAGAAGTTCCATCCATAGATGAGAAATTAGAGGTGAAAGACATGGCAGAACATGAAAGACAAGATGTACAAGAACTCATAAAAATATTAAAGGAAACCCAAGACAAATATGGGGCGGCAATGACCGAGATTCAACAACTTGAAGAACAGATTCAACTGGGAATCCGTTCAGTGGAAGAAAAGGGAACTGTAAGAAACACAGAGACTGTAAGAATGGCCTCTGAACATGAGCTAGAGAGCATCAAGGCGCAACTTCTCCGAGCGCTGGAAGCCAAAGTACAAGAGGAAAAGAAGGTGAAAGCATTGGAGGAAAAGGTGGATGAAATGGAGAAGACTCTGGCCCACAGTGTTCCCATGGAAGAGTTAACGGTCAGCCAACTCCTTCATATGCTGAAGGACAAGACTCTACAATGGGAACAATCTGAACACGAGCTTCAATCTTCAAAGGGAAGGAGTTCGGAGCTCTCAAAAGTTATGGAAATAGCTGAGGTTGCAACACAGATTTTACAGGGATGCCAAAAGTACGCTGAATCACGTCAATGTGAACAGCAGAATGTTGAAACAGCTGCTCCAGTAGAAGGATTGAATAGCCTGATCAATCAATCCCCGAGGGAAGGGGAAGTATTGAAATCACAAACGAGGTCATTAGTGAAGGATTTGCAGGAAACCCAGGAAGAGCGGGATGAATATGAACGCATGAAGAAGTCTCTTCAGGAAAGATGTCTAGGGAGGGAACAACAGTCGGCTAACGGAAGTACGGAAGAAGTAGCAGGCCCTCTCGCTAGACTAGCTCAGGACGACACCGAATATTACCATGACCTGTTGAGTGACACGGAATATTACGATGACTTGGTCTGCCCAGCTTGTGATGAAAACTCCCAAAGTGCAGAAATCAGGATGAAGCACTTAAAGTCTAAGGAACATAGGGAGATGGTGGCGCTACAGCTGGCAGCGGATAAGGGAGCCCCGAGAGTCTCCAAGAAGCAGAAAAGAAAAAGACGAAACAGAAGACGATAACCATCTAAATCATTATCACTTCTATCAGATCATGCACGTGGGCCCACGAAGGGGGCCAAATCAGTTGGAAAGTAGGAAAAATTACCAAGGCAGTCCAGCTGTTTGTAAAAGTCAGCACGGCTGGTTCAGCAGGACGGAAGTTCAAGCTGTTAAGCCAAGGGAAAGACTATTGGATGAGTCACGCTAGAAATGTGAACCGGCTACACCACAGAGATGTTGTTCGGACCAAGTCAAGACCAGAGACTGAATCTGTGAACTGTTCCCGCAGAGACTGAATCTGTGAACTGTTTCCCGCAGAGACTATATCTGTGAATTGTTTTACATGAAGTTGATTATATGTTATGTTTAATGGGGAATAAGTATGTTGTAAGCTAAAAAGGGAGGATTGTAGTGTATGTACCCGTCTACCTTTAAGAGAACTATTGTATGTAACCGTTCACCTTTAAGAGAACTATTTTAGGTGTGGCACTACTTTGTTTGGCTTCTGTATACGGTAATACCAACGGTGACCACACCAGTATATAAGTGTTGTGCCAGGAGTTATTGGGCAGATTCGCCCTGACCTTCGAATAGTAAAGTCCTGTTTTAAGTTACTCTTGGAGTCTGTGTATTAATTAACTAAACAACCCACAGACTTTACAGTCTGCTGCCCCTTTAAGGTTCCTGCCTCTTGCACCCTCTCCTTGTCTTGCCCCTCCTGCTCCCCGAGATGTCCAACTCCCCATCTTTCTTTGGTGTACTTATACTTATCCTGCACCCCGCTCCTGCCTCCTCTCCCCCCGCAGACAGCAGATTCTTTAGGGAGAGCCGAGCCGCATTATGACTCGACTCTGCTCTTGACCCATGCTGCCCGCTGCTATCTTTATCCTTTTCCACCGTACGTGGTGTGTTTTCCACCATCTTCATCCTGTTCTCTGCTCCGCAATTTTCTGCCTCTCCCTGCGCTCTTTTCTCCTTCCATTCACCAGCTGTGTCCTCCGCTCCTCCAGCCGCTCCACTCACACCTCCTGCCCCTTCTCCTTCTCCCATCTCCTCGTCACTCAAGGGGCTTCCTTCTGCCTCACACTCACAGCGGGTGAGGCCTTTGTGACAAACCCCACAGCTCTCCACCCTGCAGCTCCGAGCGATGTGTCCAGACGCGTCGCTGTTATAACAGTGCAAGTCTGGACAGCTTCTTACAAGATGGTCATGTCCAAGACAACAATAACAAACCTTCACCTGGTTATCATGCAGTATCTGGAAGTACTGCACTCCTTCCATTGTCTCAAATTTCATGCTATACGGCAATGACTTCACCCCCTCTGGGAATCGCAGCTTTACATAATGGGTTCCATCTGCTAGCTGCGTTCCTGGATAGCATCTCCTCTTTATTGCCGAGCAAATTTTAATGTCCCACGATGCCAACTTTTTTATTAGCACATCATCCTCAATATAAACCAGCATATAGACCACCACCTCTTCAGAATACAGCAGAAATACCTCCAAGAACATATCTCCAACCTTCAAACTCAGTAAAAGCCTTTCCACCTCCTCTCGGCCATTGACCGTCACCTCGAACCCAACATTCGGCTTTGGTTGGCAGGCAAAGCAGCTTTCCTCACTGCAGTCCTCATATACCGCTTGGATAATATCCCAAGCTCGTATCTCCTTATCCTCGCACTGAACCACCACCGTGTTTTCTTTTCCAAACCTCCTGGGGTCCCAGCCCAAATCTTTGGGCCTTTTATTCTCTTTACATTTCCAAATCTCTGACCCGTGCTCCCTGCAAACACAACTCCCTATTGGGAGCACAGGACTGAAAAAATACTGCTTAGTTGCAGAGTAAAGCTCCTTGTAATTTGTACAAACAAAATCCTTCAAACCCTACGTCAGCACCAGAGTGAATCTTTCATTTTCCACACGAGTCACCTTATGGCTGCATAAAATATTTAAAATCTGCACTTCAAAACAACTGTTGCACTAACTCAATAATAGCTTTATAATATAATTTTATTCCATTAGTTCATACACTTGAGCCTTCTGAAGGTAAATTCTTATTCGCCAGAAAAAGAATTAAGAGTCAACCTGTGAAATAAAACTCTTCCAGATTTAGAAATGCCATTACCAATTAACCCCAAACTGGTTCCTAATATTCTTTGTTGCTTCACAGACTTTTATTTTGTGAATTAGGCCACTGTTTTTACTTTTTCCAACATGAGAAGCTAATGTAATGTAAGCTAACATACCTGTATGCGCATTTTTGATTGTACTTGGATTCTGAGTGCTAAAATCACGAGATGCTGTACAAATCATAAAAAGATACAGTTTGTTATTGATTTGTTCATGCCCTGTGTTGGTCTGTTCATTTTCATCAGTCTCTTTTCCTCTGTGTTTATTTTTGTATTTTCAGGAGCCTCTCTTTCTCTGTGTCTGTCTCTGTATTTCCATCTATCATTGTGCTAATACAGGTACAACTTAGCTCTAGTTTATCACAAAGCCTGATAGTGAGGTGGTGTGAGGGACCAAGAACTTCTGTTGAATTTGCATGATGGCAATATTTATCTGCAATCAGAGTTGACCTTATTTTGTTATTTGTAATTTTTGTTCCTTACTCTTTACATAGTACCCGTTCAGGTTGTCATCATTACCACTTGTTGCTGTACAGCCTTCTTTAATTTTTTTTTATATAGGTGTCACTGGCAAGGCCAGCATTTATTGCCCATCCCTAATTGCCCTTAAGAAGGTGGTGGTGAACCGCTGCAGTCCGTGTGGTGAAGATACTCCCACAGAGACTTTGTTACACCAGATGACTTCAGCGGTTTGGTACAACTGAGTGGCTTGCTAGGCCATTTCACTTAAGAGGCAACCACATTGGTCTGGAGTCACATGTAGGCCAGACTAGGTAAGGATGGCAGATTTGATCAGCCATGATCTTACTGAATGGCAGAGCAGGCTTGAGGGGCCAAGTGGCCTATTCCTGCTCCTATTTCTTATGTTCTTATTTCCTTCCCGAAAGGACATTAGTGAACCAGATGGGTTTTTTACAACAATCCAGTAGTTTCATGGTCACCATTACTAATACTAGCTTTTTATTTCAGATTCATGTAATTAACTGAATTTAAATTCCCCAGCTGCTGTGATGGGATTTGAACTCGTATCTCCAGATCATTGGTCCAGGCCTCTGGATTACTAGTTAGGCTACCATTCCCGGATTGGGAGGATAGTATGATTAGGATGAGCGCTTCTCTGCATTTGCTATTTTTGCTGCTTGTTGGCAAGTTGCTGCAGGATTTGCACTTTCACAAAGCAAAACTCGTCTGAACAACATTTTTTTGACCATGAGGGTCAGACCATGATTGGTGAAATTTGAAAGGTTAGCTGAATCTTGAATGTTTGCTATGCTGGCACTCAAACTTTGCCTGGGAGACTAACTGACCTTAAGGGAATTGGCTTGTATTATTCCAAATAAGTGAATTATTATGTAGAAAGTTAAAATGTAACAATACTATTACCTTCACTTGCATTTACTGTAGATTGTAGGCTCCCTGCATCTTGTGAAGCTGTCTTGCCACTTGTCACTGATGAATTTGCAATGTTTGTTGTGACAGTTATAGTCTCTCCATTGTTCGTTGTTCCTGGAGCATAACATGCATAGAACAGTTTTCTATTATTATCCATTAATGGAAGATTAATGACCAGCTTCAGTGCTACTACACTCATCATTTTCAAAGCTGAGGACTGTCAGAACTATAATGCCAGATACCAACAGCGAGTGAAGTGCTTATTGTGTACTGGACAATTGTTCAATGTTGGGAGGAGGGGCACTGAACACAGTGGGGGGGACATGGGGTAGGAGGGGCACAGGTGTGAATGGGCAAGGAGACAGCCAAGGACCTGCCCATCCAAAGCCTTAACCCATCCTTTCTCTTTCAGATGGAGATGGGACTGCAATGTCTTTTCCAGCATTTTCTTTTCTTACTGAAATGCTCAGCCAAGCTCTTCCAATGTCAATTACAATGTTTTCTTTACAGTTTATTGGAAATAAAAAGTGTGTAATTTATTGTGCCACTTTATTTACTCTTAGAGATCATATTTTTAGAAATAAACTACTCAAATTTAAGGTAGACCAATCATAGGGACCTGATGGTTTGCATCCAGAATCTCGAGGGAAGCTAGGAAGTGGAGCTAGTGGAGGCTCTGACTACAATTTTCCAAAGTTCATTGGAAAGGAAAATTATGCCAGTACTGAAGATGGAAAATGTGACTGTCCTCTTTCAAAAAGAAGGCAGAGGTAAGTCAGGAAATCATGGAAAAACTAGTCTTGCTTCAGTTTTTGCTAAATTACTAGAGTGGATAACATAGCATCATTACCAAGCACTTGGAAAAACATCAGGGCTAGTCAGTTTGGCTTTCTAAATGGCAGGTCATGCTTAATTAACCTGAAAGAATTATTTGAAATAATAACAAAGGTAGATAAAGGAATTGCAATGGTGATGTTTATATAGATTTTCAAAATACATTTGATAAGGTACCATATAAGAGACTTTTACACATGGAATTAAGGGGAATGTAGCATTATGTGCACAGATTGTTGGAGAGCAGAAAGCAAAGGATAGCGATAAGAAGAAGTTTCTTGGACTGGAAAACTGGAAAGCTGTAGCTAGTGGTGTTCCACGATGGTCTCTGTTGGGGCTGCTGTGCATAAATAAATGATCATAACTTAGGAACTGAGGGAACAATATTGAAATTGGCTGATGACACCAAATTTGGGTAGGGATAAGACAAATTGTGATGAGGATTGTGAAAGACTTCAGGAGGACATAGGTGGTCTAGTCGGATAGGCAGATAAGTGGCAGATGCAGTTCAATGTACAGAGATCTTGTAAACAAAAATATGTGCAGGAAGTAAACCTTAAATTATAAGATTTTAAATGGAGTAGAAGACCAGAGGGACCTTGGTATGCAGAACACAGATTATCAAAGGTGGCAGCACACGTAGATAAGGCCAAAAGGAAATGGGAATCCTTAGCTTTGTTTTTAGAGGCATAGAACACAAAAGTGGAGAGGTAGTATTGAACCTGTATCAGATTTTAGTTAGGCCACAGCTGGATTGCACTGTATACAATTTTGGGCACTCTATTATTTGAAGGATCAAAAAGCAATGGAAATGCTGCAATGTATGTTCACTAGGGTGTTACCAGGCATGAGTGGTTATGTTAAGATAATGAATGCTAGCTTGTTTCTATTTGTTTGTGAGATAATAATGAGAGGACAGAAATTTAAGAGTATTGCAAAAAGAATTGAGGGTGTTGTTAGAAAAAAATCTTTACCCGTTAGAATTTGGAACTCTGCTACAAAGCTGTTCCACTTTCTAATTAAGCTGTGGTTGTTAATGTTGAATTGTTTACAATCTGAACTGGAAATAACCACTAAATAAAATCATTGTAATTCAATTTCTTAAGAGGAATTAGCAATACAGACAGTGTCATTCATTTTATTAACCTCACCATGTTTGACCGTCTAGTGCAAACAGTAGAGCATAACAAATACCTGTAAGGATTGTTGGATTTGTCTGGGTAGTTGTCACAGAATTTGTGGAATCATTTATGAAAGTACCTGAAAGAGGAAATTAAGAGAAATGTCATGAGTTATTTTAACTAACAGGAGTTCCTCAGGGTAGTGTCCTGGGTCCAACCATCTTCAGCTGCTTCATCAATGACCAGCCCTCCATCATAAGGTCAGAAGTGGGGATGTTCGCTGATGATTGCACAGTGTTCAGTTCCATTCCTCAGATAATGAAACAGTCCATGCCCGCATGCAACAAAACCTGGATGACATTCAGGCTTGGGCTGATAAGTGGCAAGTAACATTCACGCCACACAAGTGCCAGGCAATGACTATCTCCAACAAGAGAGAGTCTAACCACTGCTCCCTGACATTCAACGGCATTACCATCGCCAAATCCCCCACCATCAACATCCTGGGGCTCACCATTGACCAGAAACTTAACTGGACCAGCCACATAAATACTATGGCAACAAGAGCAGGACAGAGGCTGGGTATTCTGTGATGAGTGTCTCACCTCCTGACTCCCCAAAGACTTTCTACCATCTACAAGGCACAAATCAGGAGTGTAATGGAATACTCTCCACTTAACTGGATGAGTGCCGCTCCAACAACACTCAAGAAGCTCAACACCATCCAGGACAAAGCAGCCTGCTTGATTGGCACCCCATCCACCACCTTAAACATTCACTCCCTCCACCACCGGCACACCGTGGCTGCAGTGTGTACCATCTATAAGATGCACTGCAGCAACTCACCAAGGCTTCTACGACAGCACCTCCAAAATCTGCGACTTCTACCACCTAGAAGGACAGGGGTAGCAGGCGCATGGGAACACCATTACCTCCAAGTTCCCTTCCAAGTCACACACCATCCTGACTTGGAAATATATCGCCGTTCTTTCATCATCACTGGGTCAAAATCTTGTAACTCCCTCCCTAACAGCACAGTGAGAGAACCTTCACCACACGGACTACAGCGGTTCAAGAAGGCGGCTCACCACCATCTTCTCAAGGGCAATTAGGGATGGGCAATAAACATAGAAGATAGGAGCAGGAGTAGGCCATTTGGCCCTTCGAGCCTGCTCCGCCATTCAATGTGATCATGGCTGATCATCCAAATTCAGTACCCTGTCCCTGCCTTTTCCCCATATCCCTTGATCCCTTTAGCCTCAAGAAATATATCCAACTCTTTCTTGAATATATTTAATGAACTAGCCTCCACCGCCCTCTGTGGCAGAGAATTCCACAGGTTCACCACTCTCTGGGTGAAGAAATTCCTCCTCATTTCAGTCCTAAATGGCTTACCCCTTATCCTTAGACTATGACCCCTGGTTCTGGACTCCCCGGCCATCAGAAACATCCTTCCTGCATCTAGTCTGTCCAGACCTGACAGAATTTTATAGGTTTCGATGAGATCCCCTCTCAATCTTCTAAACTCCAGTGAGTACAAGCCCAATCGACACAATCTTTCCTCATACGTCATTCCTGCCATCCCAGGTATCAGCCTGGTGAATCTTCGCTGCACTCCCTCCATGGCAAGAACGTCCTTTCTCAGGTAAGGTGACCAAAACTGTACACAATACTCAAGGTGCGGTCTCACCAAGGCCCTGTACAACTGTAGCAAGACATCCTTGTTCCTGTACTCGAACCCTCTTGCTACGAAGGCCAACATACCATTTGCCTTCTTAAACGCCTGCTGCACCTGCATGCTTACCTTCAGCGACTGGTGCACAAGGACACCCAGGTCTCTTTGCACTTCCCCTTCTCCCAATCTATTGCCATTCAAATAATAATCTGCCTTCCTGTTTTTGCCACCAAAGTGGATAACCTCACATTTATCCACATTATAGTGCATTTGCCATGTTTCTGCCCAATCACCCAACCTATCCAAATCGTACTGGAGTTTCACGACATCCTCCTCGCATCTTACCCTCCCGCCCAGCTTTGTGTCGTCTGCAAATTTGGAGATATTACATCCAATTCCCTCGTCCAGATCATTAATATATATTGTGAACAGCTGGGGTCCTAGGACCGATCCTTGCGGTACCCCACTAGTCACTGCCTGCCACTCGGAAAACGACCCGTTTATTCCAACTCTTTGCTTTCTGTCCACCAATCAGTTCTCTATCCAAGTCAATACCGTGCCCCCAATCCCATGTGCCTTAATTTTGCACGCTAATCTCTTGTGTGGGACCTTATCGAAAGCCTTCTGAAAGTCCAAATACACCACATCCACTGGTTCTCCCTTATCTATTTTACCAGTTACATCCTCAAAAAATTCCAGTAGATTAGTCAAGCATGATTTACCTTTTGTAAATCTATGTTGACTTTGTCCGATCCTATCGCTGCTTGCCAGCGATGCCCACATCCCAGGAACTAATAAAAAAAATCAAAGCTGCACTGAGTTTCTTTTAACAATTCATCTTAAACTTTAGGTTAATGTTATAATTTGAGAATTCTCTGTATATACAGACAGATTTAACAGAACTGCCAATAAGCATATTCAAATAAATTAGAAGTATCCTTTATACAAAAAATAATTGAATGAAATATTTGGATAATAATTAGTTCAAATAAACTCTTCGTACTCTGATAGATTTTGATGACGGCCTAGGAAAATGGCAACCTTTGGGGAGTTTGTTTAGAAATAGCTTTGCTCTTCAAATAGTCCTTGGCTGGCTTTTGGTATAGTGAAGAAAATTGCTGTATCCACAGTCTGTTTTTTTGAACCTCACTCTATATTCAGTATCCTTGTTTCAGAGGATGAATTTGACTTTATCAAAGGTCTTGCATCTTTTGAGAAGCTCTGATGAGCAAAGATTGATAGACAGTGCTTCTAGAGGTTCTGTTCTGGCTCTGGCCATTATTGTCCTTGGTCTGAATGTTGTGTATTTGAACTACAAAGGATATTGGGTGATTTAGATCTAAGGGCATGGGGGCTAGGGCTCTACGAATAAAATACTCATACTTCGACAATTAATTGTTAAACATTTTACTGTTTGGTGTTTCAATTTGTAATCGGTTTATTTGTAATAAATGCAGCAACTTTAAGGGAATCGGATCTAATGAGGACAAGTTGATATTTGAAACACTCTGGCCTTTTACTGCATGTATTTAATTTGTGTGCATTACTTTTAACTTTAGTTATTTTTGATCGATACTTTGCTGTCTTTTTTAGGTCATTACTGTACATTACTTGTACCGCTAAATTGGTGTTGGTTTGAAAACCCAATCCCTGTAAGTTCCACATAAGGGAGATTTAAGAAGTTAAAGAAGTCCACATATACTGCCCAAAGGACAATGAACAAAATACGTTATATCTAAACTATGGGGTAAATTTTGACTTTGTGCGATAGTGTAAAACGGGCGACAGCGAATCGGCAGCGCATTTTACATCTCTCCCGATTCTTGTTTCCATTGAAGTCAGGAAAGATGTCAAACGGGCTGCCGATTCGATGTCACCCATTTTACACTATTGCACAAATCATCCTCTATATGTGAGGTCAATAATTAATAAACAGAAATAAATTCAGAGAGAAACTGAGAACAGGAGTAAAAGGTATGGAACTTTTCAGCAAATCAAAAATGTAATGCACTTGTTTCAGCTGACCAGAGATGGATACTTGTGGCATTACAGATTTTCTGCAAATATCAGCACTTCTGCACATTCACCAAGACATTTTTTTATTACACTGGAGTTTCTATCTCCACGTCCCATTTGACAATATATAGTTCACACATTAAATTATGCTTTATGCATCAGATGGAATTCTTTGATATATAATCTTAGCTGCCTTTAATATACCACACCACACATTTCTTTTACTCAGCTGAGGTGCCTGCCAGAGACCTCCTGAATACATGCAAATCAGAGTCCAATGATGCAATTAGGACCCCACTATTTTAACGCAAAATTGCGGAAATTGTTTAAAAGTCAATACTATTTGTGTTTTGACCTAGTAAAACATACAAGTAATCATTGTACAATTTATTGTTGTATTGGTGATTGAAGTGATGACTTCTTTTATACTGTATTACTCAAAGAAAAAAAGTGTAAAAATGAAAAGGTAGAACTTATGCAAGGGTTCTCTATAATCATCCACCGTAACTTCCGTGGAAAATCCATGGGAACCCTGGAGAAATGAAGTCACAATGGACAAGCAGAACAACCCTGCCAGAAATCAATAGCAGGAAACTTTAGCTGTTAAAATGGTTTTAATGGGAGATTTTAACTTTCATATCGATTGGGATAAGCAGACTAGCTCATGTCAGAAAGGTAGCGAATTTCTTGTGTGTTTAGGATTGTTTGCTGCAGCAATATGTCCTAGAACCAACAGGGGGCAGGCCATATTAGATTTAATAATGAGCAATGAGCCAGATTTAGTTAACAGCCTAACGGTGCGTATGTGGCGGAGCCACTAAGGGACTCCGATCAACTGTATATAATTCCCTTTAACAATATGTTAGCTACAGCCTGAGTCTGTATCTTTGTATATACTGTTTGCATGTACAGAGCGCGGTCCCTTTAAGAGCGCGGGCAAATGAGATGACGTCACGCCGTTCATCACGTGATCCCCCACCAGCGGGAAAAACATGATGACATCATGACGCCAGCCACGGGACCGCCCAAGCAGTCCTCGTGGAGCCTCCGAACTGACTAGACCTGTATGCGTAGTTCTCTTGCATTTTGTTTGTTAAACTCAGTTAGTTTCACACTAAACATCGTTTGTTTGATCACCTGAGTCGACCTCAGTCTCTTGATAGGAACTAGACATTCCTACATTGGTGACCCCGACTTTTGCGAACGGTTTTCGCAGAAGGAACGAAGCACGGAAACAAACGCCGTTGCATTGAAGCTACCGCAATTCTGGGAGCAACAAGCGACCTCGTGGTTCATCCAGGTCGAAGCCCAGTTTGCACTACGGAACATCGTTGCGGATCAGACCCGTTACTTTTACGTGGTCTCCGCACTCGACAGCTCCACCGCCTCGCGGATCGTCAGCCTGCTTGAGAACCCCCAGGACGACCGCAAGTATGAAACAATCAAGGTGCGGTTGTTACAGGTCTTCGGGCTCACGAAGTCGGAGCGCGCCCGCTGACTGCTCGCTATGCCCAGCCTCGGGGACTCCAAGCCGTCGGAGCTCATGAGCCAAATGCTCACGCTCCTTGGCTCCGAACCGGAATGCTTCCTCTTTACTGAGCTCTTCCTCAGTCAGTTACCGGAGCAAGTACAAGATCCCCTGGCCAGGTCCGAAGTCACAGACTGTGCAGCGCTTGCTGCCGAAGCGGACAAGATTTTCGCGGTGACGCAGCAGTGCTGCGCTGCCACGAGGCGCCCATCCCCCACAGATGCCACCCCAGCTCCTCAACCTTCGGGGCTGTGCTTCTACCACGCGCGGTTTGGCGCGAAAGCCAGATGTTGCCGCCCTCCCTGCAGCTTCTCTCCCAAAAAAAAACAACTGCAACCCCGCCAAAAGAAGAACAGGTCTGACGGGTGCCCCGCGGCTGCAATGGCAATCAGGAATGCTGGCAAGCTGCTGTTCATCACCGATTCCATCTCTGGTCGGCGATTCCTATGCGACACTGGCGCACAGTGCAGCATTCTACCCGCGTCCGCTATTGATGTACAAGCTGGGAGGCACAGCCTCTCCCTCGAAGCGGCTAATGGTGGAGCTATCTGGACCTTCAGCAAACGGCAGGTCCAGGTGTGCTTCGGCGGCCAGCGATTTGTTTGGGAATTTGTTACGGCCAGGGTTTCACAAGCCATCCTCGGCGCGGATTTCCTGTGCGCCAACGGCCTCCTGGTCGATGTGCGGAACCAGCGGCTGATTAACGCGGCCACGTTTCACTCTATTCCTTGTCACCATTGTAACACCATGTCGCGCACCGTCTCCTGCGCTTTCCCAACTCCGGATGAGTTCGCGTGCCCGCTCGGTGAATTTCCAGACCTGACCAGACCTACGTTCTCCTCTACGGCCACGAAGCATGGTGTGGAACACCACATCACCACCACCGGCCCCCCTGTCCACGTGCGGGCCCGGCGCCTCGAACCCGGCAAGCTGGCGGTTGCGAAGGCGGAGTTCGCTATGATGGAACGCCTGAGGATTATTCGCCGGTCCAATAGTCCCTGGTCTTCGCCTCTCCACATAGTACCGAAACCTGGTGGCGGATGGCGGCCGTGCGGCGACTATCGGCGACTTAACGACGCTACCACTCCTGATCGATACCCGATCCCCCACATTCAGGATTTCTCTGCCCATTTGGCAGGGAACACCATGTTTTCCAAGGTGGATCTGGTCCGAGGCTACCACCAGGTCCCGGTACACCCACAGGACGTGCAGAAGACCACTGTCATCACCCCATGCGGCCTTTTTGAATTTTTGAGGATGCCTTTTGGGTTGAAGAACGCTGCCCAGGCCTTCCAGCGCCTCATGGACTCCGTGCTGCGGGACCTCAAGTTCCTTTTCTTCTACTTGGACGACATCCTCGTGGCCAGTCGGAATAAGGAGGAACACATCGCGCACCTACGCACCCTCTTTCGACGTCTCAGCCAACACGGCCTGATTCTCAACCCGGCCAAGTGTCAGTTTGGTCTGCCCCACATTGATTTCCTGGGACATCGCATTACATCGGAGGGAACGGTGCCTTTGCAAGCAAATGTAGAGGCGGTGACATCCTTTCCACGCCTGCAGACCATCAAGGCCCTACAGGAGTTCCTCGGGATTACCACCGTTTCATGCCTAAGGCAGCTCTGCTCATGCAGCCCCTGTACGAGGCCCTCAAGGGCAAGTCTGGCAAGGATCCGGTAAGCTGGACGGTCGACATGGACCGGGCGTTCGTTGACACAAAAAGCGCCCTAGCCAACACGACCATGCTGGTGCACCCGCTGCCAGGTGCCACCATCGCCCTCACCACCGACGCGTCAGACTACGCCATCGGCGCAGTGCAGGAACAGTGGGTAAATGGAACGTGGCAACCGCTGGCGTTCTTCAGCCGTCAACTACGGTGAAACGAGCGGAAGTACAGTACCTTCGACCGGGAGTTGCTGGCTCTTTTTCTGGCCATCCGCCATTTCTGGTTCTTGCTGGAAGGACGTCCTTTCACTGCTTTTGTGGACCATAAGCCACTAACATTCGCTATGGCCAAGACCGCCGAACCGTGGTCAGCCCGACAACAACGTCAGCTAACGTTTATCTCCGAATTCATTACTGATATTCAGCACGTGGCCGGTAAAGACAACCTGGTGGCAAATTGCCTCTCCCGCGCGACCGTTCATGCAGTCCAGCTTGGCATCGACTATGCCCTCATGGCTGCGGATCAAGCCTCGGATCCAGAGGTGCAAGCTTACCGAACCAGCCTCTCTAGCCTCCAAGCGGCTGATGTCAAATTCCATGCCGCAGGCACCACGTTACTTTGTGACGTCTCCGTAGGAGATCTTCGCCCTATCGTGCCGGTCGCCTGGCGCTGCAAAGTGTTTGACGCCATACACGGGTTGTCACACCCTGGCATGAAGGCCTCGCAAAGGCTGATGTCATCCAAGTTCATTTGGCGGGGCATGCATATGGATGTCCGCAACTGGGCCAACACCTGCGTGGTCTGCCAAAAGGCCAAGGTGCAGCATCATGTCAAAGCTCCATTGGCCACCTTCGCTGTTCCGGAGCGACGGTTTGATCACGTGAATGTAGACCTGGTGGGGCCACTTCCACCTTCTCATGGGTTTACACATATCCTTACGATGGTAGACCACACCATTAGATGGCCAGAGGCAGTTCCCTTGTCATCCACCACTTCAGCAGACGTAGCCAGGGCATTCATCTCCTTTGGGTCGCCCGTTTCGGGGTACCGGCGGACATCTCTTCTGATCGTGGACCGCAGTTTTCCTCTGAGCTCTGGAATGCAGTGGCTCAGGGGCTCGGCATCAAGCTACATCGAACCACAGCCTACCATCCACAGGCAAACGGCCTGTGCGAACAATTTCACAGGTCGCTCAAAGCCGCACTGAGGACCAGCCTCCAAGGCGCGGGATGGGTGGACAGGCTACCATGGGTCCTGCTGGGTCTTCGCACTGCACCCAAGGAAGATCTTCGCTCGTCCTCGGCAGAGCTGCTCTATGGCCAGCTGCTACGTGTACCAGGGGATTTCATTCCGACTCCAACAGAGCCATGGTCCACATCCAATCAACTCATCAGCCACCAGGAGGCTGCCAGGTGTTTTGCACCAGTACCAACATCGCATCACGGTTTTCAGAGCTCCCACGTCCCAGCAGAGCTGAAGAACCCAAATACGTGTTCATCCGCCACGACGCTCATCGGGATCCGCTCAAGGCCCCTTACACTGGTCCTTTCCGCGTGCTAGAGCCGGGAGACAAAACTTTCTCGGTGGATATCGGAGGTTAACTGGACCACATTTCGGTTGACCGGTTGAAGCCGGCACACTTGGACCTTGACCGCCCGGTCGAGACTGCACAGCCGCCAAAATGTGGCCGACCGCCCATAGTCGCCATGCCGGATCAAGCGCAACCACCCGCCAGCCCGCCCGCCGTCCAGCAGCTTCCACTGCAAATGTACAGAAGTCGCTCTGACAGGCTTGTCTGGCCTCCTCGCCATTTCACTTTTTCTGTTAAAGACAATTCTGGGGGGGTGCATGTGGCGGAGCCACTAAGGGACTCCGATCAACTGTATATAATTCCCTTTAACAATATGTTAGCTACAGCCTGAGTCTGTATCCTTGTATATACTGTTTGCATGTACAGAGCACGGTCCCATCGGCGGGAAAAACGTGATGACGTGATGACGCCAGCCACGGGACCGCCCAAGCAGTCCTCGTGGAGCCTCCGAACTGACTAGACCTGTATGCGTAGTTCTCTTGCATTTTGTTTGTTAAACTCAGTTAGTTTCACATTAAACATCGTTTGTTTGATCACCTGAGTCGACCTCAGTCTCTTGATAGGAACTAGACATTCCTACATGTGAATATTTATCTAATAGCGATCATAATATGATCAAGTTCAACATTGTGTTTGAAAGGGAGAAACGCGAATCAGCTGCTATGATTCTAGATTTAGGTAAGGCTGACTTCAATGGGATGAGACAGAGACTGTCCACAGCAAACTGGGCAAATCTATTAATGGGTAAATCAACAGAAGATCGCTGGGAGGTGTTCAAAAAAATGTAATGTAATACAGACCAGTTTTTACCCCTGAGGGGCAAGAGCTCTACTTGACAAAAAAAACAGCCATGGATGACAAAAGACAAAAGACAACATAAAAGAAAAAGCATACAAAAATGCAAAAAAATGCGTATATCCTGGTGAATGGGAAATATACAAAGAACAAAAGTGATAAAACAGATAGTAAGAGCAAAAAAAAGTATGAAAAGAAACTTGCAAAGGATATCAAAATAAACACAATTTTCTTGACAATTATATTAGGAAAAAGATGGTGCAATGTGGAGCCCCTTGAAAACTGATAATGGTGATATTGTCAATGATAATAAGGAAATGGCGGACATGTTGAATAATTACTTTGCATCAGTATTTACAGTAAAGGAAGAGGATAGCATTCTGGACAGCCCAAGGAAACTAATATTGAACCATGGACGGGGACTCACCAAAATTAACATAAGCAAAATAACAGTAATGAAGAAAATAATGGCACTAAAGAGTGACAAATCCCCAGGACCAGATGGTTTCCATCCCAGGCTTTTAAAGGAAGTCGGTGAGAACATTGCAGGTGCCCTAACTATACTCTTCCAAAGTTCTCTCGATTCAGGAACCATTCCTTTTTGCACATGTCACTCCACTATTGAAGAAAGGTGAGAGAGGGAAACCAGGGAGTTATAGACCAGTTGGCCTAACATCTGTTGTCAGGAAATTACTGGAGTCTACAATTAAGGATAGAGTGACTGAACACCTTGAAAATTTTCAGCTGATCAGAGAGATTCAGCATGGATTTGTAAAAAGTAGGTCATACCTGACGAACCTGATTGAATTTTTTGAAGAGGTGACTAAAGTACTGGACAGGGGAATGTCTATGGATGTTATTTATATGGACTTCCAGAAGGCATTCGATAAAGTCCCTCATAAATAACTGTTAGCTAAAGGTGAAACTCATGGAATCAAAGGCAAATTATTGACCAAATAATTGGCTGAGCGGCAGGAGACAGAGAGTAGGGATAATGGGCAGTATGTGACTAGTGGTGTCCCATAGGGATCTGTGTTGGGGCCTCAACTATTTACCATATTTATTAATGGCTTAGATGATGGGATAGAGAGCCACATGTCCAAGTTTTCTGATGACACAAAGATAGGCAGCATTGTAAGCAGTGTAGATGGAAGCATAACATTACAAAGAGTTATTAATAGATTAAGTGAATGGGCAAAACTGTGTCAAATAGATTTCAATGTAGGCATCCAGTGTGGGGTCATCCACTTTGGACCTAAAATGGATAGATCAGAGTACTTTCTAGAAACAGTGGCGGTCCAAAGAGATTTAGGGGTCCATGTATATAGATCATTAAAATGTCATGGACAGGTACAGAAAATAATCGAAAAGGCTAATGGAATGCTGGGCTTTATATCTAGAGGACTAGAGTACAAGGGGGTTGAAGTTATGCTACACCTATACAAAGCCTTGGTTAGACCACACCTGGAGTACTGTGGGCAGTTCTGGGCACCACACCTTAGGAAGGATATACTGGCCTTGGAGGAAGTGCAATGTAGGTTAATCAGTGTGATACCTGGACTCCAAGGGTTAAATTACAAGGAGAGATTACACCAACTAAGGTTGTATTCCCTGGAATTTAGAAGATTAATGGATGATTTGATCCAAGTTTTCACGATACTAAGGGGAACTGATAGGGTAGATTGCGAAAAACTATTTCCGTTGGTTGGGGTGTCTAGGACTCGGGGACAGAGCCTAAAATTTAGAGCCATATCTTTCAGGAGTGAAGTGGTAGAAGTTTGAAACTCCCTTCTGCAAACTGCAGTTGATGCTAGGTCAATTGTTAATTTTAAATCTGAGATTGATAGATTTTTGTTAACCATAAGTATTAAGGGATCTGGGCCAAAGACAGGTATATGAAGTTCGGTCACAGATTAATCATGATCCCATCGAATGGCAGAATAGGCTTGAGGGACTAAATGGCCTACTCCTGTTCCTATATTCCTAAATTAACACATCGGTGATGGTAAAGTCACATGACAGCTACTACCTTGAGATGGTGCCTGCTTGCAGTGATGCACTGCCAACAGACCTAAATCACATTGCTGGCATGGCATTGCTCTTTGGACAGGCAAAGTGCAGTTCAAAAGGGTTCAATTCTGGTTAAATTTTAATCTTAGTGAAGAGTCAACATCATTGTTGGTTCTCTGTTAACACTTAGAAAGACTGAAGGTCAAATTTAAAAAAATTCCTAGGTGATTGAACTGTTGCAGCAATACTGTTGCTGGTGCAAAGCCAAAGGAGTGCAAAACTATCTACAGAAGAACGCCACTTAATGGGGGGAATTTTAACAGTAAAATGCACGTGGGTTGGGGTTCAGCTGTGAATGTGACCACCGCCCTCAACTTTTTTGCTAACGCACCCTTCCAGGGAGAGATACCCAGGAACTCCTAGCTGGCTGCACATAAATGCATAAGGCAGGTCACTGATGGGTTGTTTGCCAGGGACGGCAATTATTTTAACTTCACCTGTGATGATGCTAGTCAGAATGAGCGGGCGCTTGTGTTTGCGTCTCTGGCTGGCTTCACGCAGGTGCATGGCATAATTGACTGCACACACATGGGAACCCCAGATCGATTCACTCCACATGATATCAGGAAATGGCTCAGTGCCCAGAACTGAACACAGTACTCCAGGTGTGGTCTAACCAAGGCTTTGTATAGGTGTAGCAAAACTTCTAGCCCTTGTACTCTAGTCCTCTAGATATAAAGCCCAGCATTCCATTAGCCTTTTCGATTATTTTCTGTACCTGTCCATGACATTTTAATGATCTATATACATGGACCCCTAAAACGGATACAGCAAACACTATGGGCCCCGACAACATCCCGGCTGTCGTGCTGAAGACTTGTGCTCCAGAACTAGCCGTGCCTCTAGCCAAGCTGTGCCCGTACAACTACAACACTGGCATCTACCCAATAATGTATAAAATTGCCCAGGTATGTCCTGTCCACAAAAAACGATGCGCAGTTTGGGTTCCACCAGGACCACTCGGCTCCAGAACTCATTGCAGCCTTGGTCCACACATGGACAAAAGAGCTGAATTCCAAAGGTAAGGTGAGAGTGATTGCCCTTGACATCAAGGCAGCAATTGATGGAGTGTGGCATCAAGGGGCCCTAGTAAAATTGAAGTCAATGGGACTCAGGAGGAAAACTCTCCACTGGCTAGAATCATACCTAGCACAAAGAAGGATAGTTGTGGTTTTTGGAAGCCAATCATATCAGCCCCAGGACATTGTTGCAGGAGTTCCTCAGGGCAGTGTCCTAGATACAACCATCTTCAGCTGCTTCCTCAATGGCCTTCCCTTCATCATAAGGTCAGAAGTGGGGATGTTCGTTGATGATTGCACAGTGTTCAGTTCCAATTCGCAACTCCTCAGATAATGAAGCAGTCCATGCCCGCATGCAGCAAGACCTGGACAACATTCAGGCTTGGGCAGATAGGTGGCAAGTAGCCATCACACCACACAAGTGCCAGGCAATAAATATCTACAACAAGACAGAAACTAACCACCGCCCTTTGATAGTCAACGGGATTATCATCACCAAATCCCGCACCATCAATATCCTGGGGGTCACTATAGACCAGAAACATAACTGGACCAACCACATAAATACTGTGGCTACAAGAACAGGTCAGATGCTGGGTATTCTGCGGCGAGTGTCTCACCTCCTGACTCCACAAAGCCTTTCCATCATCTACAAGGCACAAGCCAGGAGTGTGATGGAATACTCTCCACTTGCCTGGATGAGTGCAGCTCCAACGACACTCAAAAAGCTCACCACCATCCAGGACAAAGCAGCCCACTTGACTGGCAACCCATCCACCACCATAAACGTTCACTCCCTCCATCACTGTGCACTTTGGCTGCAGTGTGTACCATCTACAAGATGCACTGTAGCAACTCACCAAGTCTTCTTCAACAACACCTCCCAAACCTGTGACCTCTACCACCTAGAAGGACAAGGGCAGCAGACGCATGGGAACACCATCACCTCCAAGTTCTCCTCTAAGTCATACACCATCCTGACTTGGAAATATATCGCTGTTCCTTCATCGTCATTGGGTCAAAATCCTGGAACTCCCTCCCTAACAGCACTGTGGGAGTACCTTCACCATACGGACTTCAGCAGTTCAAGAAGGCGGCTCACTACCACCTTCTCAAGGGCAATTAGGGATGCTGGCCTTTCCAGCAATGCCCACATCCCATGAACGAATATAAAAAAAAGATTAACCAGGAGTATTTGTAAACCACAAGTGGTTCCATTCCATCAATGGGATTTTGACCCAGCGATGATGATGGAACGGCAAAATATGCTGAAGTTGGGATGATGTGTGATTTGGAGGGGAGGTTAGAGATGAGGGTGTTTCCATGCACCTGCTGCCCTTGTCCATCTAGGTGGTGGACGTCGTAGGTTTGGGAGGTGCTGCCGAAGAAACCTTGGTGAGTTGCTGCAGCGTACCCTGTGGATAGTACACATTGTAGTCACGGTTCGCCGGTGATGGAGGGAGTGAATGTTTAGGCTTGTGGATGGGGTGCCAATCAAGAAGACTGCTTTTTCCTTGATGGTGTCGAGCGTCTTCAGTGTTGTTGGAGCTGCAACCATCCAGGCAGTGGAGAATATTTCATCACACTCCTGACTTGTCCCTTGTAGGTGGTGGAAAGGTTTTGGGGAGTCAGGAGATGAGCAATTCGCCACAGAATACCCAGCCTCTGACCTGCTCTTGTTGCCACAGTATTTATGTGGCTGAACCAATTGAGTTTCTGGTCAATGGTGACCCCCGGGATGTTGATGGTGGGGGATTTGGTGATGGTAATACCATTGAATGTTAAGGGAAGGTGGTTAGACTCTCTCTTGTTAAAGATGGTCATTGCCTGGCATTTGTGTGATGCAAATTTCACTTGCCACTTATCAGCCCAATCCTCTATGTTGTCCATATCTTGCTGCATGTGGGCATGGACTGCTTCATTATCTGAGGAATTGAAAATGGAACCAAACACTGTGCAATCATCACCAAATAGCCCCAATTCTGATCTTATGATAGAGCGAAGGTCATTGATGAAGCTAGTTGGGCCTAGGACGCCTCCCTGAGGAACTCCTGCAGCGATATCTTGAGTCTGAGATGATTGGCCTCCAACAACCACAACTATCTTCCTTTGTGCCAGGTATGACTCCAGCCAGTGGAGAGTTTTCCCCCTGATCCCCATTGATTTCAGTTTTACAGGGGCTCCTTTGTGCCACAATCCGTCCTGTATTGTCTTGATGTCAAGAGTAGTCACTCTGGCATCACCTCTGGAATTCAGCTTTTGTGTCCATGTTTAGACCAAGGCTGTAATTAGATCTGGAGCTGAAGATTCCCTAAAGACATTGGCCCAGAAATTCGGGTCCCAACACGTGAGTACGCACGGGGTACTCACGCGTGGACCCGATGGAAGTGCCGGTTTCTTGCATGCACTACGCATGCGCGGGAAACCGGCACTTCCGATCCTCTGAACGAAGGGGTTCAGAGGTCGAACGCATGCGCGCGGGAGTCTGCGCGTGCGCTTTGAACTTACGTTTTTTTTACAGTCATGAAAAGTATGGGCTGCCAAAACACTACTTAAACTTTAAATAAAATTTTAAAAAACATCCCACTGATTATATTAACTATAAATAAGTTTTTAAAAATGTTTTAAACAATTAATCAATTTTTTGAAAAAAATAAATTTTTTAAAAATAGGGTCTAAAACTAAGCTTACCTTACTGTAAATTCTTTAAAAATAATAAACCTGTGGAAAAAAAAATTCTAAATTGTACTAAAAGCCCACTTACCTTTAAAACTAAGTACTTACGTCTGTTTTTTCCACGCGTAAAAACCGGAGGCCTTTACACTCGGGCAACTCTGGAAAAAAAAAGGAATTTCACTGCGCACGTGCTGCCTGTGCAGTCGCACGCGTTCTGCCTCTTAACCCCTTGGGTCAGAGGACAGGAAATGCCGGTTTTCAGCGCATGCGCTGTGCATGCTGAAAACCGGCAATTCCTCCGGTCACACGCGTGAGCACCACATCCGTACTCACGCATTGTGACAGGAATTACTGGGCCATTATCACTCAAGAAGCTCGACACCATCCAGGACAAAGCAGCCCACTTGATTGGCACCCCATCTACCACCTTAAATATTCACTCCCTCCACCACCAGCGTACCGTGGCTGCAGTGTGTACCATCTACAAGATGCACCGCAGCAACTCACCAAGGCTTTTTCGGCATCACCTCCCAAACCCACAACCTCTTCCACCTAGAAGGACAAGGGCAGCAGGCGCATGGGAACACCACCACCTCCAAGTTCCCCTGCAAGCCACACACCATCCTGACTTGGAAGTATATTGCCATTCCTTCATCGTCGCTAGGTCAAAATCCTGGAACTCCCTCCCTAACAGCACTGTGGGAGTACCTTCACCACATGGACTGCAGCGGTTCAAGAAGGCGGCTCACCACCACCTTCTCAAGGGCAATTAGGGATGGGCAATAAATGCTGGCCTTGCCAGCGATGCCCACATCTCATAAAAAATGAATAAAAACACCATGGACCCATAGATGTGTACAGCATAGGAGGCTATTTGGCCCAGCAGGTCTGTGTTGGCTCTTTCCCAGAGAAATCCAAAAGTAATTCCACTGCCCTGCTCTAACCCATACAAATTGATAGTGTCAAAGTTTCTTTGATAATGCTGCAGTGAAATGCCTTGGGCCATTGTACTACATTAAAGGCGCTATATGAATGCAAGTTATTGTTGTTAGTTGCTATTTTCAAAGCTGATCGGGTAGTGGAGAAGATAATGGATAGATGTGGTAGTGATAGCAAGATTTTTTTTCAACTATGTTAGAACTCAGAGGGCCATTGAAGGATGTATAGAACCTTTGCGAGGTTCTAGATACAGATTTGGGTAGAGTCCCAAGACATGGCTGAGGTCTTAAAAGTTATTTTGTGATGTTCTTTACTTTTTATTATTATTCATTCATGGGATGTGGGTGTCGCTGGCAACGCCAGCATTTATTGCCCATCCCTAATTACCTTCTTAAGCCGCTGCAGTCTGTGTGGGGAAAGTACTCCCACAATGCTGTTAGGGAGGGTGTTCCAGGATTTTGACTCAGCGACAATGAAGAAACGGCGATACATTTCCAAGTCAGGATGGTATGTGACTTGAGGGGAATTTGAAGGTGGTGGTGTTTCCATGCTGTCGGAGAAGTCTTGCCGAGATTCTGCAGTGCATCTTGCAGATGGTACATGTTGAATCCGTGATTCTTAAAGTATGATGTTTTCCAATAACTACACGGAGGCTGTAACTTAACAATCAACAGGTGTTTACTGGAGGAGGGTAGTCTAAAGACTGACAGTACAGAGGCATGCTCAAGGCTTATATACAGGTGTGGTCACTGCCGGTACTACAGTATACAGGAGCTGTAAAAGTAGTTCTCTCTTAAAGGTACATACACTACAATTCCTCCCCTTTTAGATTAGCAGTACCCATAATGTTCAAATAACAATTAACACTTTAACATGCACATTAAACTGAAATAGTCCATTTATAGATTCAGTCTTTGGGGCGGCTTCCTGATCCTTTCTGGATAGCGCCTTTCCTGAGGTTCTTGTTCTTGGTGCGGAGGCGATTCTGGCCCCTTTTCGTCAGTTATTTCATCAGTTTCCACTGCTACTGTTTCTGAGGTAGATGCTACCGGTATGTCGGGTTCATTCCCAGGGACGCGAGACATGGGGTTGACTCGTTCCTGTGACGCTAAGATCTGGTCGACGTGGCATCTCACAATGTTCTCCCCGACATCCACTGTGTACATTACTGGCCCGTACCGTGTGCATATCGTTCCGGGTTGCCATTTCTCTGTTCGGTAGTCATGGGCCAAGACTGGTTGTCCTACATTGAAGCTCCTTGTCGACTTCTCATTGATGTGCTGGAATTGTTTATCCTCAACATCTCTTCGCACATTTGGTCTGAGCAAATCCAGACGAGATCTCAACCTTCGGTTAAAGAACATCATAGCCGGGGTCTGGTTGGTAACTGCATGTGTCGCATTTCTGTAGGCTAACAGGAAATTGTCCACCTTATGCTGTAGTGGAATTTCATCAACGCACATGGCCTTTATCGCCTTTTTAAAGGTTTGTACGAACCTCTCAGCCAATCCATTTGTGGCTGGATGATACGGAGCGGATGTGTAATGCCTTACCTCATTCCTTCTCATAAATTTCCGAAACTCTTCGGACACAAACTGTGGTCCATTATCAGAGCAAATCTGCTCTGGCAAGCCGTTCCTGGCAAATATGGTCCGTAGGACTGCAATCGTTTTCTCTGTAGTGGTTGAGGACATTTTTATCACCTCAGGCCATTTCGAGTGAGCATCCACTGCTATTAAGAACATTGAGTCCATGAATGGACCAGCAAAATCAATATGCACCCGTTGCCATGGAGAGGAGGGCCACTCCCATGGGTGTAGAGGGGAATGTGGTGGTGCATTTTGGACCTTCTGGCATCCTGAGCAGCTCTTGGTTAGGTCCTCGATTTGTTGATCGATCCCCGGCCACCACACATAAGCCCTAGCAAGGCTTTTCATTTTCACCCCTCCCAGATGACCTTCGTGAAGCTCATTGAGCACTCTCTCCCTTAACTTGGGTGGAATTACCACTCGGGATCCACACATCATTGTCCCCTGGCATACTGACAGCTGTTCTCTTCTGGATGAGAATGCTGGCAACAGTGAGTTGCCATGTGTTGGCCATCCCCTCACCGTCAAATCATATACCCGAGACAGTGTCGGATCATTGCGGGTCTCCTTCTCTATATCCGCGTTAGTTACTGGCAATCGTTCAATTATTGACGAATAAAATATCTCAAAAGGGTCCACCGCTGGTGCTTCCTCCACAGTAGGCAGTGGCAGGCGTGATAGCCCATCAGTGTTTCCATGCTGTTTCGTGCCTTTATATTCTATTTCATATTGGTTTGCCCCTAGAAAAAGGGACCATCTTTGTAACCGTTGTGCAGTCATCACCGGAACGTCCTTCTTTGGATTGAAGATGGAGACAAGTGGTTGGTGGTCAGTCAGCAAGGTGAACTTCTGCCCATGCAGATAGTGGTTGAATTTTTTTACTCCCCATACTAGGCTGAGGGCCTCCCTGTCAATCTGGGCGTAGTTGCGCTCGGCTGAGGTTAGTGACCGAGACGCAAAGGCTACTGGCCTCTCCAACCCGTCTGGGAATTTGTGCGACAGTACCGCTCCAATACCATAGGGTGATGCATCACATGCCAACCGAATTGGTAGTGCTGGGTTGAAATGGGCCAACACCTCTTTTGATGTGATCAATTCTTTGCACTTCTGGAAAGCTCGTTTACATTCGTCATTCCACTTCCATGGTACCCCCGTTTGCAGTAGGGTGTTCAGTGGGTGTAATACTGTAGACAAATTTGGTAAGAACTTATGGTAGTAGTTTACCAGCCTGAGGAACGACCTCAGTTGTGACACATTTTCCGGTGCTGGAGCCTTGACTACTGCCTCAATCTTTTCAGGGGACTTATGTAACCCCTCTTCATCAATAACATGGCCACAATACGAGATCTGCTTCTGGAAAAACTCGCACTTGTGGCGATTAGCTCGTAGCCCATATTCCTTTAATCTAGTGAGCACCTTCTCCAGGTTGGCGATGTTAGAATAAAATTTTGCTGGAAAAGACACAAACAACAAATTCGCTGACTGGGACTAATTGAATCACTGCACAATGAGACATGCCACGCCAACGCATGGCTGGAACAAAGTTCATCTCGTGTCCTGTTATCACAGTCCCAAGAACTAACAAGGTTCACTGGTATCCTATTATCGAACTAATCACATTCCGCCGGTGACGCGGATGAAACAAGACGAGTCGAAGACCTTTCACAATCACTGAGAACTAACAAGGTTCACTGGTATCCCATTATCGAACTAATCACATTCCGCCGGTGACGCGGACGAAACAAGACGAAATGAAGACCTTTCGCAATCACTGAAGAGGCAGAATTGGCAACACGAGTGTGTAAACTCCTGACTGGAGGAAAATAACGATATGCGCTAATAAACGAATTGATTGGATGAATGTAAATGATCTAAAACCAACTTCTTGGAATTGTATATAAGCTCGGCACGTACTACAATCGTGGAGAAGGTGCTCTCGCAGACCGTGTGGTTGCAGACGCTTCTCCCAGAGCTCTGTCATTTAATAAAGTTGTCTCTCTTACTCAAAGTCTAGTTTCCGAGGAATCATTTTTCCTACAACAAATTGGCACTGCGAGCAGGGTGCCATGGAGCTGAACAGTCGTTCGAATCAGTGACCAGGGTGAGTAGTCAGATTTTTGACCGCCCATAAATCTGAGACACTCGACAAGGCGACTGGACAGCGAAGTGGCACCAAAACGAATCTGGGACACAGACTGAGTGGGTAAGAGACACTACTTGATTTGTATTTGTGTATTTGTATTTGTGTATTTGTATTTGTGTAATAGTAACTAAGAAAAACCTCGGACCAGGAGGACACTTGTCTCAGACACCTAGCCTCAGGCCGGTTGTTAAGAGGGCAAATGCCCCATGTGAAGGCCAGGACCATGAAGTAGGTGCTGAGACTCCAAGGTGTTCTAAAGTCGTGATACTAGTCAAGTACGGTTAACATTTTTCTGCATTATATCATGTTGCTAAGTGAACTAGGAGATTATTAGTGTCGGTGTTGTAGGACCCTGATCAGGTAAACAGACACCGGGGAGGGGTAGAAACCCCGTCCAACAAGCAAGCGTTACACGTCCGGGCACTTTTGAGAGAAAGACAAACCCGGACCTCTGAGAACGCTGGCATAGAGTGCGACAAGAAGCTCGGGTATTCTCGGAAGGAAAGAATAGGGGGGCTCTCTAAGGAACAGATCTCCAGACACGAAGGAACGATCGGTGAAGCAGCGGTGATGTCAGGTGAGGAAGTTAAGAGGGGACCTTCGGGCTCCCTCACATATTCTTATATGACAAACCGACAGTCGTTAATTAAGAAGATGCAGAAAGACGGTTGGGATGTGATACAGACTTTAGAACTCCAGAGAAGCTGGTTGACTAAACAGACAAAGGATAAAACCAAGAAGGCAGGAGTGTTATTAGTACACCAACTAGCAGGACTCATTGAACAAGTAAACGTAATAAAGTTGCACAAGACAAAGTACAGATGGTTACGGAACTAGAGACAAAGGCGAAATGTCAAGCAAAGATTATAAAGGAATTAGAGTGTAAGGTATACGAGGGGGGGCGAATGGGGACTTGTCCAGACACCACCTCCCTTCCCCCATATTACAGTGCAGAACCAACAGCCCCTGCAGGCGAGGAGGACGTTGAAATAGTCGAGATGGCTCCTGTGAGTCGGGGCGGGACATTGGCTAATCCCACCGCCAGTACCCAATAAAGGCGAAGGCCAGGAAGGCAGTCATGGACATAGTGAAGGGGCTAGTAGAAAGGGGTATCCTGAGGGAAACCACGGGCACTACTAATTCCCCCACATGGCCAATAGAGAAACCTGATGGGAGCTATAGGTTGACGATAGACTATACGGCCCTCAACAAGGTCACTCCTAAATTACACCCCATCATTGCCAGCCCCTCAACAATTTTGAATGGGCTATCCCCTGAACAGAAGATATTCACCGTTTTAGACATAGCTAACGGATTCTGGGCACTCCCATTAGATCCGGAATCACAAGAGAAATTTGCATTCACAGTAGGGGATAAACAATATACGTGGACCCGATTGCCACAGGGATTCCATAATAGCCGAGCTATTTTTCACCGCGTCATGAGTGATATCCTAAAACAGATAGAAGTACCTAAAGGAAGCACTATTTTGCAGTACGTCGATGACATACTAATAGCCTCGGAAACGAAGGCAGACCATCTGGCAACCCTATATTTAGTACTAAGGGCCCTAGAGACGGCTGGCCTCAAGGTAAGCCCTAAAAAAAGCACAGATAGGAAAAACTCAGGTCCTACACCTGGGACATCTAATCTCCCAAGGACTTAAAGAAATGCCACAGGACAGGAAACACGCTGTCCAGGGCATGCCGAGACCCGTAACAGTACGCGGAGTCAGGAAGGTACTGGGGCTCTTTAATTACAGTAGAAATTTTATCCCGGGGTTCGCTAAATTAGCAGAACCTATACAATGATTAGTGAAAGGGGGTAAACCCGCGTTGGAACCGATAGATTGGGGACCGGAACAAGAGGAAGCTTATACTCAACTAAAGTCTGAGCTAGTATCAGCCCCAGGGCTAGGACTGCCAGATATGAGTAAGGACTTCCACATACATTGCAACAATGAAGAAGGGTTTTACACAGCAGTAGTTACACAGGATCATGGGGATAAAAGAAGGCCCGTCGCCTACTATTCCACAGCGGAGGGACCGGTAGTCACAGGGCTCTCCCGGTGCATAGCTGCATTGGATTGTGCGGCTTGGGCAGTAAAGGTTAGTGAGCCGATAGTAATGACAGGAAACATTATATTGCACACTAAACACACTCTGGTAGAGATGCTGAATACCGGGAAATTAAGATCCGTCTCGAACATGAGACGTGCCAAGTGGGAGGCCATCCTCCTCCCTCCGAGTAAAGCAGTAACCATTGTTAGAGACACGGGGGAGAACCCGGCAGAAGGAATACTGGGAACTGGGGAGCCCCATAACTGTGGGGACGTAGATATGAACCTGGAAGAAGATAGGATAAAAGACACCCCTTTAGCGACAGCGGAAGAGACGTTGTACGTAGATGGTTCACGCAAGTATATAGATGGGCTGCCCCGAACGGGGTGGGCGGTGGTTAATGGCGAATTAAAAACCGTAGAGTCAGGACGGATTGATGGAGGCCTATCGGCCCAAGTGGCAGAGCTAGTGGCTCTCACCAGGGCACTAGAGTTGTCAGAGAATAAAATCGTGAACATTTACACAGATAGTAGGTATGCCTTTGGGGTGGTCCACGATTATATGACTGCATGGGGTAGGAGGGGAT
Source organism: Somniosus microcephalus (assembly GCF_052327205.1). Lineage (NCBI taxonomy): Eukaryota > Metazoa > Chordata > Chondrichthyes > Squaliformes > Somniosidae > Somniosus > Somniosus microcephalus. Next base: position 149,017,665 of record NC_140994.1, on the reverse strand, counting down.
TCATTACTACGGGAGGCAATCCCATAAAACACCAGCTGAGGATAGAAGCCCTCCTAGAAGCTAGCGACAAACCCCAACAGGTAGCAGTAATTAAGATTAAGGCACATCAGAGAGAACCGGACCGGACCAGCCCGGACTGGTTAAATCACCAGGGGAACCAGGCTGCGGACCAAGCAGCACAAAGGGCGCTAGAGCAAGAAAGGATCGAAGAAGTACCAATAGCCGCTGTGAGCAGCTCCGAGGACGAGATAAGTATTGACGAACTCCATGAGGACACCCCCGACGTCGAAAAAGGTATGTGGGAAGAACAAGGTGCAAAGCGGGGAAGCGATAATGTCTGGCGAAAGGATAACAGGGTAATGGCCCCCAAGTGCATTCAAAATACGCTATTAGAACTCCACCATGGGCTTGTACACTCAGGGAGAGAAGCGATGATGGGAAGCCTCAGCAAAGAATGGTGGTGGAAGGGGATGGGAAGAGATATCGCGAGATACTGCCATCGATGTATCACCTGTGCGCAGTATAACCCCGGGCGACCCATAAAGGTCAAAATGGGACATCAACCAAGGCCACGAGGGCCCTGGGAGCATATACAAATAGACTTCACAGGTCCCCTTCCACCGTCACATGGCAAAACATACTGCCTCGTGGTCATAGACCAATTCACCCGCTGGGTAGAGGCTTTCCCCATGCGAAATTGCACTGCTTTGACGGTTGCCAGAGTCTTAGCTGAAGAAGTAATCCCCAGGTGGGGAATACCAATTCAAATGGACTCTGATCAAGGTACCCACTTTACCGGGAGTGTCATAAAAACGGTATGCCAATTAATGGGAATTAAACAAAAATCCCACATCCCATACCACCCTCAAAGTTCGGGCATGGTGGAATGAATGAACCGAACCCTTAAAAATGTATTGGCAAAGGCAATGCAGACGTCGGGGAAAACCTGGACTGAAGTATTGCCCATTATCCTAATGAAGCTGTGAGCCACTGAAAACCGAACGACAGGCTTGACCCCTTATGAATTGATGACAAGAAGGGCGATGCAATTGCCAGAAGGCATCATAACAGGTGGGGCCGATGTAGGCCCTTTAAAAGATAGACTAAAACGATACATTCTGGAACTTAGCACTCAATTAAAGGAGATGCGAAAGAATGTCCGTGATAATCAGGAGGACAAGGATCGTGCACAAGAGCTCACAATGACGGCTTATGTTCCCTCAGCGGGTAGTAAAGTCATGGTGAAAACTCTGCCCAGAAAACCAGGGTTCGCCCCAAAATGGAGAGGGCCATATGAAATCATAATCAGTGGGGATACCTGTGCCTGTCTAGACATAAGGGGTAAAGGAGTATGGAAGCATTGGACACAATTGAAAGTATATAAAGACAACTGACTGGCTACTTTCTGAATCTGTTTTACAGGTGATCTGCATACCCTTTGTCATAAAATTCCTGTAAAGACTGGACTGTAGTGATATATTAATCATGTTTAGAGTATTATGGGTAATGGCGTTATTTTATATTGTCACGGGAAGCGCGGTACCCCATTTACGTAAAGAGAGAGGATTGCATGTAAATACCTTTCTGTATATGTCATATGTCTATGCGAAAAAAATGGGCCAAAGCTCCTGCTGGGTGTGTGCCCATGTGCCCACCCATACGGGGGGAGGAATCCCATTAAGGCCGATCCCCTTTAAGGTAGAGGAGATGGTAGGGTGGTTATTATACTCTAATACCACCTGGAATAAGGAGGATACCATACAAACCCAAAATAGCTTGAATCCAGATCAGCTGGAACATGAGTGGAAACAGGCAGGGTATAACCCCACGAACTTTAAAGGATGGTTTCATCCCCAGTACGATAATCGAAGGTATCCAGAAGAGCTATTAGTCAGCACAGGGGGAAAACTAAACAATGCAGAGGGGGAAGTCTGCTTGGTAAACTATGACGAGACAGGGTTAGTGGTTGGATGGAGTAAGTGCAAGTATAATTACACTTTAACGAAAACCAGTACTAAACCACCAGGTGCCCTAGAATGGCCCCACGTGGGAACGTTTAATGTATCCAAAGTGCTAAACCGGACTAGCAATCTACCCTGGAGGGGAATACCTGGGATCATGTACCAACTTTGGAACAAATTTGAGGCCTATAATAATACCTATTTCACCTGGACTGGGTCATGCTATATAGGATACGTAGTACCATACATCCATCATTTATCCTCCCTAACCCACCACTATGGGTACCAGTCGTTATGGCAATCAGCCAAGCGTGTTAAGAGAGCTATTACGGAAACCGAAAGATTCTGGGCTATAGCATTCCCCTGGTACGGAACAGGAAAAATAGCAAGGGAATCCATAAACATGACAGCAGTGCTCGAACAAATAGCCAACGATACGGCTGAGTTCCTGAGAGAAATGAGTGCCGAAATGGTGGCGATCCGGACCACCGCCTTACAGAATAGGATGGCCCTAGATTATCTGTTGGCGGCGCAAGGAGGCACCTGTGCCCTGATCGGGACACACTGCTGTACATATGTCCCAGATAGCTCCGAGAATATCATGAGCCTAGCAAATCATATCCAAGAAGAAATGAAGAAGCTCCATCAACCCACAAGCACAGGGTGGCTTGATTGGTTGCTAGGGAAAACCGGGTGGGGAGCGTGGATGATGCAAGGGATAATAATAATAGTTGTAATTTGTATGTTGATGTGTTGTGCGCTGAGCCTTATAAAGTTGTGTTGCCAAACTGCTATGAAAACCGTGATGCCGATCGCCTCTATCGAGGAGGAACACACCAACCTGATACCAAGGGACGAAGAACACCAATACAACACTGTCGAAGGAGCAACCGAACCCCCGGACATAAGCCAGTGGCTGTAAGCACCGACGAGAGGGGGACCGAGGATGGTCATCTGGGAGCAAATGAATTGTGCTCCAGGACCAAGAGGAGGGACTGTTAGAATAAAATTTTGCTGGAAAAGACACAAACAACAAATTCGCTGACTGGGACTAATTGAATCTCTGCACAATGAGACATGCCACGCCAACGCATGGCTGGAACAAAGTTCATCTCGTGTCCTGTTATCACAGTCCCAAGAACTAACAAGGTTCACTGGTATCCTATTATCGAACTAATCACATTCCGCCGGTGACGCAGACGAAACAAGACGAAACGAAGACCTTTCACAATCACTGAGAACTAACAAGGTTCACTGGTATCCCATTATCGAACTAATCACATTCCGCTGGTGACGCGGACGAAACAAGATGAAACGAAGACCTTTCGCAATCACTGAAGAGGCAGAATTGGCAACACGAGTGTGTAAACTCCTGACTGGAGGAAAATAACGATATGCGCTAATAAACGAATTGATTGGATGAATGTAAATGATCTAAAACCAACTTCTTGGAATTGTATATAAGCTTGGCACGTACTACAATCGAGGAGAAGGTGCTCTCGCAGACCGCGTGGTTGCAGACGCTTCTCCCAGAGCTCTGTCATTTAATAAAGTTGTCTCTCTTACTCAAAGTCCAGTTTCCGAGGAATCATTTTTCCTACAACAGCGAGGTAATCACTGTCATTTTCGCCCGTGACCAGGATATCGTCCAAATAACACTGGGTCCCTGGAATCCCTTGCAGGACTTGATCCATTGCCCTTTGCCAAATAGCTGGAGCCGATGCTACCCCGAACACCAGCCGGTTGTATTGGTAGAGACCTTTATGAGTGTTGATCGTGAGGTATTGTTTTGAGGCTTCTTCTACCTCCATTTGCAAGTACGCCTGGGCCAGATCAATTTTGGTGAAGCGTTTACCTCCAGATAGCAAGGCGAAAATATCCTCAATCCGTGGAAGCGGATATTGTACCGTGTGAAGGACTGGGTTCACTGTCACCTTAAAATCCCCACAGATGCGGACCTTCTTTGGTTCCCCAGGCGTATTACTCAATGACCTCTTCATTACAGGAACGATGGGTGTAGCCCACTCGCTCCAGTCTACTTTGGACAGTACTCCTGAATGTTCCAACCCTTCCAGCTCTGCTTCGACGGCTGGTCAGATCGCATAAGGCACCGGTCTGGCCTTAAAAAACTTTGGGCTTGCATTTTCCTCTATTTTAATCGTTGCTGTTATGCCTTTTAGTGTTCCGAGTCCCTCCTGGAACACTTCTTGTGTATCAGTTAGCATTTTTGACAGTTGTCCAGGTGTGACGTCGTCATCCTTTATTACCTCAACCTTCAGTGCCTGTATGGAATGCCAATCTAATTGTATCTTCCGGATCCATTCACGTCCTGGTAGTGGTGGTCCTCCATCTGGCAATACATATAGGTCCATTTTAGGTATTTCCTGGCCTTTGTATATCACTTTCACCCTTATTTTTCCTTTGGGGTAGACTTTTTGCCCCGTGTACGTCTTCAAGACAATCTCTGTAGCTTTCAAGGGTATATGTGAAAATAGCCGCTTGTAGTCCCTTTGGTTTATGACTGTTAGGGCTGATCCTGTGTCCAATTCCATTTTCACTTGGACTCCGTCTATCTTGAGTGTAACCCAGATAGTCTGGTGATCCTCCATTTTGGTTACCTTATGTAGTTTCAGACAACCCAGCTCCTTGCTTCCGGAGTCTGTATCACTTTTCTGTTCGTCTGAACTACTGTCCATTACCTTATGTACCTTTTTGTACTTCTCCTGTGGAGATTTCTTGCTGCTGGTTTTCTTCCCTGACCTGCAGACTCTTGCTATGTGTCCTGCTTTTCCACACTGTCTGCACACTTGGTCCTTGAACCAACAATCCTTCTGGTCATGTGTTGTTCTGCCGCAGCGATAACACTTCCCTGCTCCATATGACATTTCATTGGTGCCATATTCTTGCGGTCTCCGTTGTATCTCTGCAGCACCCCGTGCGGCTGCTTTGTGTGATACTGCCATGCTGAAAGCCTTGTCCAGCGTAAGATCCTTTTCTGATAGAAGCCGTTTCTGGGTTCCTTCACTTTGAAGCCCACACACAAACTTGTCCCTTAACCTATCTGCTAGTCCCACTCCAAACTGGCAGTGTTTCGATAGCTTGCGCAGTTCCGTTAAGTACTCAGCATTACTTTCATCTTTATGCTGGTTCCTTTTGTGGAACTTAAACCTTTCTGCTATCAGCAGCGGTGTGGGGTTTAAGTGGTCCTGTAGGATTTCCACTATGTTTCCGAAATTCTTATCCACTGGCTTCTCTGGGGTTATTAGGTTTTGCAGTGAGCCATAAGTTTTTGCACCCATGGAATTTAACAAAACCAGTGCTTTCTTAGCATCTGGCACTTCATTCGCCCTGCAGCACACCTCAATGCGTTCCACATATGTCGCCCAATCTTCGACTTCATTGTCGAACGCAGTGATACTGCCACTCTTCGGCATCCCTGAGTGTGATTTAACTGTCTAAAATGGCGTCTCCCGCGCTCTCTCTTCTCCGCTGGCAAAAAATGGTGTCTCCCGCGCTTTCCTTTCTTCCCGCGCTCGCCCTTCTTCTCCGCTGCGGCTTCTAAAATGGCGTCTCCCGCGCTCTCCCTTCTTCTCCGCGGCTCAATGGCGTCTCCCGCGCTCTTCCTTCTTCTCCCCGCGGACGCGGTTCAGCCCTTGAGCCTTGGCTGTGCTCTGCGTGTTCTCCTGTGTGCCTTTCCCGTTGCCGTCGCTCGGTCCTGAACCCAGCTGCTGTTTTACCCTCTCTCTCTCTCTGTTTGTTTTTCCTCGACGCCGCTCGGTTTTCAACCCCCGGCCGCGCCCTGTGCGCTTCACCCTCTCTCTTACCCCATCGACGCTGCTCGGCTTTTTCTATGCCGTCGGTCGGCTCCAGCCGCCGCTGTCCGGGAAGGGTCTACGCTGTACCAGTCTGTTGCTGGATCGTCGTGGCTGAGGAACCAAGCCCGGCTCTCAACAGCCTCCCCTGCGATGTTCACTCTCTGCCGGATGACTGGGCGGTTGCTCGTGGTCGACGCCCGTGCTTCTGGCCTCGACTTCCTTCCACCGCCCTCCCAGAGCGAATCCTTGAAGGGAAATGCAGAGTTGCAGGTAGATTCGAATCGACCTCGTCGCCACTGTTGAATCCGTGGTTCTTAAAGTATGATGTTTTCCAATAACTACACGGAGGCTGTAACTTAACAATCAACAGGTGTTTACTGGAGGAGGGTAGTCTAACGACTGACAGTACAGAGGCATGCTCAAGGCTTATATACAGGTGTGGTCACTGCCAGTACTACAGTATACAGGAGCTGTAAAAGTAGTTCTCTCTTAAAGGTACATACACTACAGTACACAATGCAGCCACTATGTGCCGGTGGTGGAGGGAGTGAATGCTTAAGGTGGTGGATGGAATGCCAATCAAGCGGGCTGCTTTGTCTTGGATGGTGTTGAGCTTCTTGAGTGTTGTTGGAGCTGCACTCATCCAGACAAGTGGAAAGTATTCCATTATACTCATGGCTTTTTATTTGTAGATGGTGGAAAGGCTTTGAGGAGTAAGGAGGTGAGTCACTCACTGCAGAATACCTAGCCTCTGACCTGCTCTTGTAGCCACAGTATTTATGTGGATGTTCCAGTTTAGTTTCTGGTGAATGGTGACCCCCAGGATGTTGATGGTGGGGGAACCCAAATTGAGCATCGGTGAGTAGGTTATTGGTTAGTAAGTGCCACTTGATAGCACTTTTGATGACCCCTTCCATCACTTTGCTGATGATTGAGAGTAGACTGATGGGGCGGTAACTGGCTGGATTGGATTTGTCCTGCTTGTTGTGGAGAGGCAATTATCCACTTTGTCAGGTAGATGCCAGTGTTGTAACTGTACTGGAACAGTTTGGCTAGAGGCACGGCTAGTTCTGGAGCACAAGTCTTCAGCACTGCAGCCAGGAATTTGTCGGGACCCACAGCCTTTGCTGTATTCAGTGTGCTCAGCTATTACTTGATCTAACATGGTGTGAATTGAATTGGCTGAAGACTGGCTTCTGTGATGGTGGGCACCTCAGGAGTAGGCTGATATGGATCATCCACTCGGCACTTCTGGCTGAAGTTGGTTGCAAACACTCCAGCCTTTTCTTTTGCAATCCCGTGTTGGGCTCCGCCATCATTGAGGATGGGGATATTCATGGAGCCTTCTCCTCCTGTTAGTTGTTTAATGGTCCACCACTATTCATGACTGGATGTGGCAGGACTGCAGAGCTTTGATCTGATCCGTTGGTTGTGTGATCACTTAGCCCTGTCTATAGCATGCTGCTTCCGCTGTTTAGCATGCATGTGGTCCTGTGTTGTGGCTTCACCAGGTTGGCATCACATTTTTAGGTGCACCTGGTGCTGCTCCTGGTATGCTCTTCCTCATTGAACCAGGGTTGGTCCCCTGGCTTGATGGTAATGGTAGGGTGAGAGATATGCCGGACCATGAGGTTACAGATTGTGGTGGAATACCATTCTGCTGCTGCTGATGGCCCACAGCGCCTCATGGATGCCCAGTTTTGAGCTGCTCGATCTGTTGTGAATCTATCCCATTTAGCACGGTGATAGTGCCACACAACACAATGGAGGGTGTCCTCAGTGTGAAGATGGAACTTCGTCTCCACAAGGACTGTGTGGTGGTCACTGCTACCAATACTGTCATGGACAGATGCATCTGCAACAGGTAGATTGGGGAGGACGAGGTCAAGTAGGTTTTTCCCTCGTGTTGGTTCTCTCACCACCTGCCACAGGCCAGTCATAGAATGATAGAATCATAGAATGGTTACAGCACAGAAGGAGGCCATTCAGCCCATCGAGCCCATGCCAGGTCTCTGCAAGAGCACTTCAGCTAGTCCCACTTCCCCACCCTTTCCCCGTAGCCCTGCAAAGTTTTTTCCTTCAGGTACTTATCCAATTTCCTTTTGAAAGGCACGATTGAATTTGCCTCCACCACCCTCTCAGGCAGTGCATTCCAGATCCTAACCACTCGCTGTGTAAAAAAGTTTTTCCTCATGTCACCTTTGGATCTTCTGCCAATCACCTTAAATCTGTGTCCTCTGGTTCTCGACCCATCCGCCAATGGGAACAGTTTCTCTCTATCTACTCTGTCTAGATCCCTCATGATTTTGAGCATCTCTATCAAATCTCCTCTCAACCTTCTCTGCTCTAAGGAGAACAATCCCAGCTTCTCCAGTCTATCCACAAAACTGAAGTCCGTTATCCCTGGAACCATTCTTGTAAATCCTTTCTGCACCCTCTCTAAGGCCTTCACATCTTTCCTAAGGTGCGGTGCCCAGAATTGGACACAATACTCCAGTTGAGGCCAAACCAGTGTTTTATAAAGGTTCGTCATAACTTCCTTGCTTTTGGAAGCCGTGGATCACATATGCTTTTTTAACCACTTTCTCAACCTGCCCTGCCACTTTCAATGATTTGTGCAAATGTACCCCCAGGTCTCTCTGTTCATGCACCCTCTTTAGAATTGTACCCTTTTGTTTATATTGCCTCTCCTCATTCTTCCAACCAAAATGTATCACTTCGCACTTTTCTGTGTTAAATTTCATCTGCCACGTGTCCACCCTTTCCACCAGCCTGCCTATGTCCTCTTGAAGTCTATCACTATCCTCCACACTGTTCACTATACTTCCAAGTTTTGTGCCATCTGCAAATTTTGAAATTGTGCCCTGTACACCCACATCCAAGTCTTGATATATATGAAGAAAAGCAGAGGTCCTAGTACGACCCTTGGGGAACACCACTGTATACCTTCCTCCAGGCCGAAAAACAACCGTTCACCACTACTCTCTGTTTCCTGCCTCTTAGCCAATTTCATATCCATGCTGCCACTGTCCCTTTTATTCCATGGGCTTCAACTTTGCTGGCACCCATATTATGTGGTATTTTATCAAACACCTTTTGGAAGTCCATGTACACCACATCAATGGGCTATAAATTCGGTATAAATTCAGCAGAAGTTTAGCGGCAGCGATAACCGGTAGAGCCCCGCTCTGCTGCGCAGACGATGACGACGTCATCAACGTGCGTAGCGCCCCGTTTTTGCCCCACCTGCAAAATTGGCCCACGCTCCCTGAATCTGCACCGGGCGATGACAGCGACCAATTCAGGGGGCGGGAATGGAGTGGCAGAAGGTTCGTGGGGCAGTAAGTAAAGGGGAGGTGGCGAGCAGAGGAAAAAAAGAATCGACCGACTTACTTGTCGCAGCCTGTTTCGTCTTTCAACGCGGGGTCCATGCCGCGATCTGGCAGCCCGGCACTCCTCTTGAATGCCGGGCTGCTGGCACGGCACCCCGCTCCCCGGTGGTCCAGGTAGGGCCCCGCAGAGTTGTGGGCTTGGGCTCTCCCCTTTAATGAGGGAAAGAGTCCTTCCATGCGGAAGAGCTATGTGGCCCAGTGCGTAGCAGAACGCACCGCCCCGATATTCAGGGTTAGTGCTCTAAGAAGGAAGTGGAGCCCTGATTTAGCCTCCCTCTTGGGGCGATAAAACTGAATTTAGTGCTCACCGGTGCTATTTTTCGCCAGTGCTATTTTTCGCTGGCCCAGGCGATGTTAGCAACCCAAAATGGTCACTAACAAATCTTTCCCCCAATTTGCCTTTAACAAATCTGTGCTGGCTTTCCTTAATTAATCCACACTTGTCCTTGTGACTGTTAATTTTGTCCCAGATTATCATTTCTAAAAGCTTCCCCACTACCGAGGTTAAACTGACTGGCCTGTAGTTGCTGGGTTTATCCTTACATCCATTTTTGAACGAGCATGGAAAATTAGCAATTCTCCAGCCCTCTGGCAGCACCCCTGTATCTAGGGAGAATTGGTAGATTATGGCCAGTACCTCTGTAATTTCCACCTTTACTTCCCTCAGCATCCTAGGATGCATCCCATCCAGTCCTGGTGACTTATCTACTTTAAGTACAGCCAGCCTTTCTAGTACCTCCTCTTTATCAATTTTTATCCCATCCAGTATCTCAACTACCTCCTCTTTCACTATGACTTGGGCAGCATCTTTGTCCTTGGTAAAGACAGATGCAAAGGACTCATTTAGTACCTCAGCCATGGCCTCTGCCTCCATGCTTAGGTCTCCTTTTTGGTCCCTAATTGGCCCCACGTCATAGAGTCATAGGGCAGGATTTTCATTGGGCCATGGAGGCGGGATTGGAGGCATATGGGGGGTTAAAATCCCCAAAACCCCAAACCCATCCCGCCCCCAACCCACCTCCATGCCAGTTTCAAAGGAGGCGGGTACCCGACCCGCACTGGGACTCGTGTCCCCGAGGCGGGAAGGGGATTAGTGCCAATTAACTGCCTGTTAGCAAGTAGTTAACAGGCAGTTTTTAGCCTAATCCCTATTTTCATTGTTGAAATGTGGGATTCCTGACGGCTCCAAACCACGCCAAGTTAGCAAGGCGGGCCGTTGGGATGAAGGGCTTGGAGGGGTTGAGATGTCCGGTGTTCAGGTGCATGATGGGTGCATGAGTGCAGAGGTAAGTGTGTTTATTGTGTGTTTAAAGTGTTTAAAGATGTTTTACTTACCTTTACAGCCTTCCTTCCTTCAGGTCTCGGGAGTCCCTCATCTCATCGGCACAGAAAGCAGAAAGGCCACGATCTGTCAAAAATTGCAGCATTCAGCTTTCTGTTCTGGAGAGATCTTTAAATCATCCTGAGAGGAATTAACTTGGAGTACAGATTGTCAGTGTTTGTGAAACGCTGATATTTCATCTGTCAAAAGATCTTGACAGATGAAATATCAATCTGTGACGTCACCTGTTGCCGGGTAGCCCTTAATTGGCCTGCTGAGCCCGCTGGGCGGGCTCAACAAGGTCAATCAAGTCAAAATCACGTGGGTTGGCTAGAACTCGATGGAGGCAGGACTACAACCCCGAAAGTTGTATTCCCGCCTCCTACCCAACTCCTCAATGAAAATCCAGCCCATTGAGTCATAGGAGGAAAAATTTGGTTGCTTTGCGCCACCTGTTAAAGAAACTAGCGCCTGGGCGCGGTGCCACCAACACTTCCCACGAAATTCAGCAGGAGGTTAGTGGCGGCGGTAAACGTTAGTGCCCCGTGGCGCTGCGCCGCCGGCGATGACATAATCACTGTGCGCAGCGCCCCACTTGCGCCCCGGCCGCGATCTTCATGACTTACTGCTGGATGTTATGTCTGACGAGGTCAGGGGGGCCTACCTGCGGCCAGGACGGCGGTAATTAAAGGCGAGGTGCCGGGCGGTCATTTTTGTTGCTGGCCGCCTTCCAGCACCTGCCCCCGTTGCCGTTCCTGGCCTCCTCTTCAGCCCCCCCCCACAGAGTGACGGCTGCGCTCCATAAGCCCGGCACTTCTCTTGAGTGACGGTCTCTTTTGCCGACACTCCGATCCCTGGTTGCCTAGCTGGGCCCGGGTCATGCTGCACAAGGCTCCTCCCCTTTAAGAAGGGGAGGAAGGCCTGTAGTACTGTATGCGCTGCGGCACGTGGCGCCGCGATATTCCCTCACAGCGCCCTAAGAGGGAGGCGGGGCATTTCCAGTAAAGACACTAACAAATCCCAATAATGGATAATCAAGGGGCCACAGGGAGGGGGGAATGAAAGACAATCACTATCACTAAGGAAAAAGTACTTAGTAAAATAATGGGACTAAAAGATGACAAGTTCCCTGGACCAGATGGCTTGCATCCCAGGGTCTTAAAAGAAGTGGCTGCAGCGATAGTGGATGCATTGGTTGCAATATACCAAAATTCCCTGGACTCTGGAGAGATCCTAGCAGATTGGAAAACTGCAAATGTAACACCCCTATTTAAGAAAGGAGGGAGACAGAAACTATAGGCCAGTTAGCCTAAAATCTGTTGTTGGGAAAATGCTGGAGTCCTTCATTAAGGAAGCAGTAGCAGGGCATTTGGAAAATCATAATGCAGTCAAGCAGAGTCAGCCGGTGGGACAGGACATACCCAGGGATGGTAATGGAGGAGTCTGGGATGTTGGCTTAAAGGTATGATTCTGTGAGTATGACTATGTCAGGCTGTTGCCTGATTGGTCTGTGTGACAGCTCTCCCAATTTTGGCACAAGTCCCCAGATGTTCATGAGGAGGACTTTGCAGGGTCGACTGGGCTAGATGTGCCGTTGTCATGTCCAAATATGGTGCCGAGGTTGATGCCGGGTGGTCCGTCTGGTTTTATTCTTATTATTGTTTTTCATTGAGGTTTAATACAACTCAGTGGCTTGCTAGGCCATTTCAGAGGGCAGTTAAGAGTCAATCACATTGCTGTGAGTCTGGAGTCACATATAGGCCAGGTAAGGACGGCAGATTTCCTTCACTAAAGGACATTTGTGAACCAGATGTATTTTTATAACAATCCAGTAGTTTTCATGGTCACCATTACTGATACTAGCTTTTTATTCCAGATTTATTTAATTAACTGAATATAAATTCCCCAGCTGCCATGGTGGGACTAGAGAGGATGTTGCTCAGCTACCTATATTGCAGCAGAGGATTGAACACATAAGCATGGATGCAGAACTAGACCTTGATAAAATTACAGCCCTTGAAGCATATCAGGCTGCTGGTGCAATGACATTCATCCGAGGATGAGCAAATAAATCAGTGCTGTGTTATATGAGCCACTGGCTCATATATTTAATTGCTTATTGAAGTCTGGTATTATTCTCAGGCACTGAAGAGAGGTCCATATGTTGCCTATATTTTAAAAAGGAATTAAGTGAGAAGCCTGTTTAACGTCAGTTATCGGCAAGTTGCAAGAGAGGATTAATTGAGATGTATTGCATATCTTGCCGGAACTGGTGTTAGTACGGATTTTTGGCATGGATTCTGGAAAAGTCGATTACATTTTTTGAAGAAGTCACAGCACTGGTGAATGAGGCGACCCATTTGATAGAGTGGGGGTGATTTTCACCTGCCTACCATCCTTTTCTTCAGCATAAATGGGGCACTAGGCAGTACGTGAGCCTCATAAAAATATTTAAATTGAGGTCTTACGCTGTATGTAGGACCTCGATGAAATGTTGGTCTTCCATTAGGTGAAGTGTATGTGTGTTGAATGGCCAAACCAGTGGTCCAGTAGGAAGCTCTGTTAATAAAGGATGAGATCAGTGCAGTGGTGAGAATTGATATTGGCTCAGAAGATCAAGATGTAGAATCAGTTTGGGTGGAGATAAGAAATAGTATGGGAAAGAAGACACTGGTGGGAGTAGTCTATAGACCCCCTAACAGTAGCTACACTGTAGGACAGCGTATAAATCAAGAAATAATGGGGGCTTGTAAGAAAAGTACTGCAATAATCATGGGCGATTTTAATCTTCATATAGATTGGACAAATCAAATTGGCAAGGGTAGCCTTGAGGACGAGTTCATAGAATGTATTCGGGATGGTTTCTTAGAATACATTGTGGAACCAACCAGGGCATTTTAGATCTGGTAATGTGTAATGAGACAGGATTAATTAATGATCTCATTGTGAAGGATCCTCTAGGGAAGAGTGATCATAGCATGATTGAATTTCAAATTCAGTTTGAGGGTGAGAAACTTGTGTCTGAAACTACTGTCCTAAACTTAAATAAAGGCAATTATAAAGGTATGAAGACAGAGTTGGCTAAAGTGGACTGGGAAAATAGATTAAAGGATAAGATGGTAGATAAGCAGTGGCAGACATTTAATGAGCTATTTCATAACTCTCAGCAAAGGTTTATTCCAGTGAGAAAGAAAGATTGCATGAGAAGGATGAACCATCCGTGGCTAACTAAGGAAGTGAAGGATGGTATCAAATTGAAGGAAAAGGCATACAATGTTGCAAAGATTAGTGGTAGGCCAGAGGATTGGGAAATTTTTAGAAACCAGCAAAGGATGACTAAAAAAATAATAAAGAGGGAGAAGATAGATTATGAGAGTAAACTAGCTAAAAATATAAAAACAGACAGTAAGAGCTTCTACAGGTATATAAAAAGGAAGAGAGTAGCTAAAGTAAATGTTGGTCCCTTAGAGAATGAGACTGGGATATTAATAATGGGAAACAAGGAAATGGCAGAGACTTTGAACAAATAATTGTATCAGTCTTCATGGCAGAAAACACTAAAAGCATTCCAATAATAATTGACAATCAAGGGGCTATAGGGACAGAGGAACTTAAAACAATCACTATCACTAGAGAAAAAGTACTAGGCAAACTAATGGGACTAAAGGCTGACAAGTCCCCTGGACCTGATGGCCTGCATCCTAAGGTTTTAAAAGAAGTGGCTGCAGAGATAGTGGATGCATTGGTTGTAATCTACCAACATTCCCTGGATTCTGGAAAGGTCCCAGTGGATTGGAAAACTTCAAATGTAACTCCCCTATTCAAGAAAGGAGGGAGACAGAAAGCAGGAAACTATAGGCCAGTTAGCCTAACATCTGTCATTGGGAAAATGCTGGCATCCATTATTAAGGAAGTAATAGCAGAACATTTAGAAAATCATAATACAATCAAGCAGGTTTCATGAAAGGGAAATCGTGTTTGACAAATTTGCTAGAGTTCTTTGAGGATGTAACAAGCAGGGTGGATAAAGGGGAACCAGTAGATGTAGTGTATTTGGATTTCCAGAAGGCATTCGATAAGGTGCTGCATAAAAGGTTACTGCACAAGATAAGAGCTCACGGTGTTAGGTGTAATATATTAGACTGGATGGAGGATTGGATAACTGACAGAAAACAGAGAGTCGGAATAAATGGGTCATTTTCAGGTTGGCAAACTGTAACTAGTGGAGTGCCACAGGGATCATTGCTGGGACCTCAACTATTTACAATCTATATTAATGACTTGGATGAAGGGACCGAGTGTACTGTTGCCAAAATTTTCTGATGATACAAAAATAGGTGGGAAAGCAAATTGTGAGGAGTACACAAAGGGTTCGAATTTCATCAGGCCGTTGAGGTGGGATTGGAGGCGTGTGGGGGGTTAAAATTGTGAAATCAGGGGGCACGAACCCATCCCGCCCCCAACCTGCCTCCATGCCCGTTTCACAGGAGGCAGGTACCCGACCTGTGCTGGGAGCCGCCTCCCAGAGGCGGGAAGGGGATAAGTGACAATTAACTGCCTGTTAACAGGTAGTTAACAAGCAGTTTTTAGCCTAATCCCTATTTTTATCCCTGAAGTGTGGGCTTCCCGACAGCTCCAACCCATGCCAAGTTAGCAAGGCAGACCGTCGGGCTGAAGGACTTGGAGGGTTCGAGATGTCCGGTGTTCAGGTGAGTGATGGGTGCATGAGTGCAGAGGTAAGTGTGTTTGGTGTGTGTAAAGTGTTTAAAGAAGTTTTACTTACCTTCGCAGCCTTCCTTCCTTCAGGTCTCGGGAGTCCCTCATCTCACCGGCACAGAAAGCAGAATGGCCACGAGCTGTCAAAATCTGCAGCATTCTGCTTGCTGTTCTGGGGAGATCTCTAAATTAGCCTGAGAGGAAGGAATTAACTTAGAGTACAGATTGTCAGTGTTTGACAGCTTCAAAGAGCTGTCAAACGCTGATATTTCATCTGTCAAAAGGTCTTGACAGATGAAATGTCAATCTGTGAAGTGACCTGTTGCCGGGTTGCCCTTAATTGTCCTGCTGAGCCCACTGGGCGGGCTCAACAAGGTCAATCAAGTGAAAATCGAGTGGGTTGGCCACAACTCGATGGAGGCGGGACTATAACTCTAAAAGTTGTAGTCCCGCCTCCTACACGCCTCCATTGATAAAATTCAGCCCAAAGAGTCTGCAAAGGGAGTGGGCAAAAATTTGGCAGATGGAGTTTAATGTGGGAAAATGTGAGGTTATCCACTTTGATAGGAAGAATAAAAAAGCAAAATATTATTTAAATGGAGAGAGACTACAGGATGCTGCGGTACTGAAGGATCTGGGTGTCCTCGTACATGAAACACAAAAAGTTAGCATGCAGGTGCAGCAAGTAATTAGGAAGGCAAATGGAATATTGGCCTTTATTGCAAGGGGGATGGAGCATAAAAGTTAGGAAGTCTTGCTACAACTGTACAGGGCGTTGGTGAGGCCACACCTGGAGTACTGCGTACAGTTTTGGTCTCCTTATTTAAGGAAAGATATACTTGCATTGGAGGCAGTTCAGAGAAGGTTCACGAGGTTGATTCCTGAGTTGAAGGGGTTGTTTAATGAGGAAAGGTTGAGCAGGTTGGGCCTATACTCATTGGAGTTTAGAAGAATGAGAGATGATCTTATTGAAACATATAAGATTCTGAGGGGGCTTGACAGGGTAGATGCAGAGAGGATGTTTCCCCTCGTGGGGTAATCTAGAACTAGGGGGCATGGTTTCAGAATAAGGGGTCGCCCATTTAAAACAAAGATGAGGAGGAATTTCTTCTCTCAGAGGGTCGTGAACCTTTGGAATTCTCTACCCCAGAGAGCTGTGGAGGCTGGGTCATTGAATATATTCAAGGCAGAGATAGACAGATAGTTGAAAAACAGGGGAATCAAAGGTTATGGGGAGTGGGCAGGAAAGTGGAGTTGAGGCCAAGATCAGATCAGCTATGATCTTATTGAATGGCGGAGCAGACTCGAGGGGCCGAATGGCCTACTCCTGCTCCTATTTCCTATGTTCTTATGTCCTTAAAGGGGCCCCTGCAGGCTGCTTAGAACACACAACCCCCACCCCCCAACAAAAATAGTTGTGCTATTCATTTTTGTGGAGCCAGGAGGAGCATGAATGCTTCTCTTGGCTCTACAAAAATCTTCCCACATGCTGCTAGTCCCTCCAAGTCCTGCCCAGGATTATCCCCTCCCTTTAATGACTCCCTTCTGGCTTGGCTCTGCAGCAGGTCTGCCAAATTTAGCCCTGCCAAACACCCCCCACCCCCAGATCCATGAGCTGCCTGTCAGTGCTTGTTCAGAGCTGGCAGTTCACCTTTATTTTTGTAATGAGGCCCATCCATGGAAATGGTTCAGCCTGTCGCCGGTGCCTCTTCGGGTGGGTAAATCCACCTATTGCTCCCAAAATGAAAATTGACCTCTGTGTATCTGGACTTTCAAAAAGCCTTTAGTAAGGTACCACATTGAAGGCTGCTTAGCTTCTTAGCAAGGTTGCAGCTTGTGGGATTGATGGGCAGAAAGAATTGATAGCATTTGAGCAGGCAGGGAACAGTTATTAATGGTAGTGGCTCCACTTGGGGGTCAGTCACTAGTGGAGTCTTGCAAGGATTGGTGGTAGGATCATTGCTTTTCACCACATTTATTAACAATCAGGATGACGGCACTGGGGAAAGATCCACTTGTTTGCAGATGACACCTAGATATGGGTGCGTATAAGGAGATTGTGTGGCTGGGGGGATGGGGGGGATGAAGGGAAGGTAATGGCTTAGACGGTTGGCAGACAGGCTCACTGGTCCTGTTTGTTATGTGTTAGAATCATTTCTTTAATCAGGTTTACTTTTCTGTTTGACTTATTTTAATGTGCAGCGTCAACTGTTATTCTGCGGTAGAATCCTCCATCTAGTGGCATATTAAGAGCTGTTGCAATTCTGGTACATTTCAAAAAACTTTGTGGGTTATGTAAACATGCTGCTGGAACATATCTAAAATCCTTATGCTATTTCTCCTACCTCTTTATGAGGAAACACCTCCTGTGAGTACTATGGGCATTTTAGGACTGTGTTATAGTGTTATTTACGCATGAGGTGCTGAACCCCCTTGCCCTATAATGCAGCTAATGTACAGCAGCACAACAGGCAATATATTATCAGCTCCTCTATCACAAAACACTACAGGAATCCTTACTGTGCCACATTAATAGGGATTTATTTCCCCCAGCCTACTGTATGAAAATTCTACACTATTGTTAATGGGGGACATGAAATGATCTTGCTGTGGTTTCCGAGCAAAGAATGCTGATGCTAGACACTGTGCTAATAGTGCTTTCTGATGGTAGTGCAATGTGAATAAAATCTGACCTCTGAATATGCATGCCAAGATGTTAAAGACTGCGCTGGGTTGTTTTGTTCCATTGCTCTTTACTATATTTAGCATTACTACTTCCCATCTTAGGCAGGGCTAAGTATTTGTGCATTGTAAATACAAAAGAAGCCAAGTACCCAGAGGATTCAATTGTTATTTCTTTTGTTGAAATACAATAGTCAGTCTTTTTCTTTATTGTTCAAAATGTCCTACGCAAATGTGTTTAATTACAATGTAGTGCTAAAACCATTGCTTCCAGCCCAGGGTGTATGAAAACGAGTTCCACAGCATGAATTGTGTGGGATAAGTACTGGCGTTGTGTAAATTGAACATATATTTCAGAAGAGTCCCACAATTTCTAACTGATAGTGCTGTAGAAGCATTTGAAAGGCTTTGTGAGTGAAATTTTTGATGACTTATATGCTAAGTTCACTGGAAATATTATTGCAGCAAGTGTACCAGAGGAGGGAGAACCACTTTCCTGCAAATTGTTGGCAGATGGCAAGACAAGTGGCTCAGGATGCCTAGCAAAAGGTGGCAACATGTATTACCGTCAACTGCACTATTCAGCAAACCTGGCTGCAGTGCTGCAAAATATTTAATGATCTCACAAGTTGTACTAAGATGGAGATGCCATGATAACTCTATATTAATATCCTAATACTTTATATTAATAAGTATTAAATCTGAATGGTATGTTGTTACTTCACATGTACAAAGTCGTAGAGTATTTTGAGTGCTTTCCATGGACACCCATTATACAGCATGATGCACTTGCAGCAGCTCCCTTCAAATTAGGTGTTGCTTCCCTTACATTTTCAACTGTTGATCACTATCAAAGCCTTCAACCTACTGTACCTGTATTAGGAATGTTCAAGTGATCACGCCCACTATGGGCTACCTGCTGATACGTGTATCTCTCTATGTTCTCTGTTTACAAGAGAGGACTCTGAGGATGTAGCCCGAGAGATCTGTGGGAGAGAAAAATCAGGAACTCTAGCCCTAACTCAAGCTTTGCACCAAACTTCTTCTGCTCTTATTTTCCCTCTCAGTGGAACCAAGCCATACGCTGAAGTACACTTTGATGTCAGATAACAATTCTTCCTATTCTCTTTCTCTAGGTGTGTCACATGAAACTGAATCAGGGTCCAACATTGTGAAAGAAGCCGGCAGATCACAGCATTCTTTATCCCTCACTTGCAAAACTTCAGATAATGTATCCACCCTGAGGATTTAGGCAGTCAAGTTAAGGAGAGTAAGTTGGGTGATACACAGAGCATGAGTGAGCAGAAGGCGGTAGCCGAAGAGAAGCAGGAACCCGCTGTCCTTCATCCATCCTCCGGGCAAGGGTGTGGACCTTAGCAACCTGCATTTAGAAGAAGGCTGCTTTCTAAGTTATTGGAGACTGCACCAAACCACTTTCAACAGATGATGGCTGATGTGCAGGAGTCCACAACCTACAAATGTTTTGCATTAGTGCACAAAATTGAAACACTGCAGTCCGCCATGGAGCATATGGCAAATCCAGGGACATGTGCAGCAGATCCTCCCATAGCAGAGATCCAAAGACCAATCACAGAATCACAACAGTGCAGATAGAGGCCATTTCGGCCCATCGAGCCTGCACCGACACATATCCCACCCAATCCCCGTAACCCCTACACCAACACATATCCCACCCTATCCTGTAACCCCACGTATTTAATCCCCCTAACACTAAGGGTCAATTTATCATAGCCAATCAACCTAACCTGCACATCTTTGGACTGTGGGAGGAAACCGGAGCACCCGGAGGAAACCCACGCAAACACGGGGAGAATGTGCAAACTCCACACAGACAGTCGCCCGAGGCCGGATTCGAACCCGGGTCCCTGGCGCTGTGAGGCAACAGTGCTAACCACTATGCCACCGTGCATCATTGCATCGTTCCTGAATGTTCAACCTGTTGCCACAGAGACCTTGGACTGCAATGTGCAACAGGAAACCCTCTGCTTTGGAAAGGCTTGGCTATCACATGGAGAGCCTTGGATAGAAGCTTTAACAATCTCATTGCTGTCATTGGTCTCTGATGTCATGCTGGGCAGTAGTAATGGTGAGAGACTTCCCAGTAGCAGGGGCAGGCAGAGAATGGGTATAGATTACTGTCTCTCAGGATAACAACAAATCTGGACTCTTCTGCCAACCCCCTCCAATGATTGTTCATGCGTGATAAAGCAGGCAGGCCAGTCTATTGAAATGGTGACAAGAATTTCAGTTGGAGGTGAAAACAATGTAGGTAAAGTTGCACATGTTACAGGCACGGTAAAGATGTAGGGAGGATTATTCATGCAAGGGGTGGTTGGGACGATAAGAGCCTGATAAATGGATCTAACAGGTGGCAAAGGTGTTTCAACAGATGCATCCTCTGCCTCCTGCACATTAACTTGTTAATGTTCATTGTCATCTTTCTTTGAATAATCCATGTTGATTTCTCATTCTACTGTAAAGTTGTGAAGCATGCGGTAAATGGTGATGATTTTGAGACTTTGGGAGGTGGCATTGTAAAACTGAATCTTTGCTTCACCATTCCTATGGTGCATTTGATAATGGCGGTCATACATGATTGCTCCATATATGTGTGCTTGGCAGCTGTTCATTGCTGCTGTAGAAGTGTCATGAGCCAGGGCTGCAGAGGGTAGCATAGGAACCAATGTTGCATTTTCTTTTCTGTGTCAATATTAGGGGCATGATGAACTGCTTTAAAGTACAGGTATCAAAACTGTTGCCAGGAAAGCAGGCACTCACCTACATATGGGCACAGATGACCTTCACATTGATGGAGCTTTTTGTAGTCTTTCTGAGAAATAAATGCAGCAGATCCTCCCATGGCAGAGATTGTAAAAGAGGCTCACGTAAGGCTACATGTGTGTACTCAATAACAGTGGCATGTCTTCCTTGGAGATTGGCTGGAGGTTACTTTACAGTATGTGACAGAACTGTATCACAGTCTGCCTAGAGAATCATAGGTATGCATATACTGGCCTAGAAATTCACTGACAGGCATAAAATGGGTGCTAAAGCATTGAATATGGTATGTGGCATGTGTGGGCACATTCTAAGCCAGAAATGTGCCACCTGCCATATTGGTATAGGCATTAAAAGAGGCATCCCGGGCCTGTGCCTGCAAATAAAGGGACCTAACATAGAATCATAGGATAGTACAGCACAGAAGGAGGCTATTTGGCCCATTGAGTCTTTCGAAGTCCAGTTAGTCCCACTCCCCCGCTCTTTCCCCATATCCCTGCAATTTTTTCTCCTCCAAGTATTTATCCAATTCCCTTTTGAAGGCTACTATTAAATCTGTATCCACCGCCCTATCAGACAGTGCATTCCAACTCCTACCCACTCGGTGTGTAAAAAAGGTTTATCCTCAGGTCGCCTTTGGTTCTTTTGCCAATCACCTTAAATTTGTGCCCTTTCGTTAGCGACCCTTCAGCCATTGGAAACAGTTTCTCTTTATTTACTCTATCTAAACCCTTCATGATTTTAAACACCTCTATCAAATCTCCTCTTAGCCTTCTCTGCTCTAAGGAGAATAACCTCAGTTTCTCGAATCTATCCACGTAACTGTAATCCCTCATCCCTGGAACCATTCTAGTAAATCTCTTCTGCACCCTCTCCAAAGCCTCACTAAAGTGTGGTGCCCAGAATTGAACACATCTGTTTGATTGCTTCTTTATCACATTGGTTTGCCCCAAATGCAGCTGGCGTCAGTCCAGCTATGTTCAGGAAAACCAGGTCTACATGTGGCCTAACCAGGGACCGCTGCAGGCCACCACCTTCCTGGTGATGCCCAGCAGATGCCTGCAGCTCGCCAGTCTGATGTTAATGAGGCCCGAGACGCAATATTGGGTGGGCCTTGAGCCTAGCTGATCCAGTGCAAGGATTGATCATAGAAACATAGAAGATAGGAGCAGGAGTAGGCCATTTGGCCCCTCGAGCCTGCTCCGCCATTCAATGCGATCATGGCTGATCATTCAAATTCAGTACCCGGTCCCTGCTTTCTCCCTATACCCCTTGATCCCTTTAGCCTTAAGAAATATATCCAACTCCTTCCTGAATATATTTAATGAATTGGCCTCTACTGCCTTCTGTGGTAGAGAATTCCACAGGTTCACCACTCTCTGGGTGAAGAAATTCCTCCTCATTTCTGTCCTAAATGGCATACCCCTTATCCTTAGACTGTGACCCCTGGTTCTGGACTCCTCGACCATTGGGAACATCCTTCCTGCATCTAGTCTGTCCAGTCCTGTCAGAATTTTATAAGTTTCAATGAGATCCCCTCTCATTCTTCTAAACTCCAGCAAGTACAAGCCCAATCGACCCAATCTCTCCTCATACGTCATTCCTGCCATCCCAGGTATCAGCCTGGTGAATCTTCGCTGAACTCCTTCCATGGCAAGAACATCCTCCCTCAGATAAGGCGACCAAAACTGCACACAATACTCAAGGTGTGGTCTCACCAAGGCCCTGTACAACTGCAGCAAGACATCCTTGTTCCTGTACTCAAACCCTCTCGCTATGAAGGCCAACATACCATTTGCCTTCTTAACCGCCTGCTGCACCTGCATGCTTACTTTCAGCGACTGGTGCACAAGGACACCCAGGTCTCACTGCACTTCCCCTTCTCCCAATCTATTGCCATTCAGATAATAATCTGCCTTCCTGTTTTTGCCACCAAAGTGGATAACCTCACATTTATCCACGTTATATTGCATCTGCCATGCTTCTGCCCAATCACCCAACCTGTCCAAATCATCCTGGAGTTTCTCGGCATCCTCCTCACAGCACACACGCCCACCCAGCTTTGTGTCGTCTGCAAATCTGGAGATATTACATCTAGTTCCCTTGTCTAGATCATTAATATATATTGTGAATAGCTGGGGTCCAAGGACCGATCCCTGTGGTACCCCACTAGTCACTGCCTGCCACTCGGAAAAAGACCCGTTTATTCCAACTCTTTGCTTTCTGTCTGCCAACCAGTTCTCTATCCAAGTCAGTACCTTGCCCCCAATCCCATGTGCCCCCAATCCCTGTGCCCAGTGGCACAGGAGGAGGAGGAAGATAATGCTGATGATTATGATGATGAATTCTCTCTCTTTCTCTCCAGTGAAGTGTGTTAGCCACCTGACAAAGTCATGCCCATACTGAACCCTGGCTGATATTATAGTGGTCCCTCATGGCTGCCTGCAATGTGCAATAAAAGTTCAATGCAGTCGTCAGCTTCCTAGCCAGATGACTGTGGCCGCAGGCCATCATTCATTACGCATATGAGATGCAGTGCCACTGGCCCTCATTATAATATATTGAAATGAGCTCAATCAGGTTTCAGACGGCAGATTGTAGGAAAGGCCAAAATGCACTATATAAATGCAAGTTCTTTCTTACCATTGATATAATTTAATCTGTAAGTAACTTATTTTTACCATAGTGGTGAAGTTAATTCAAGTATTACCTATGCATCGATTTGTTTGATTTTAATACATAGCCTGTCATCAATACTGATTACCTGCATATTAAACCTAGCAATGGCTAATACATAAAATTATTTTACCTAAAGTGGTCATAAGTGGCTAATGTGTGAAAGAGGCAGTCAGATATTGAATGAAATGAGAAACATAGGCAGAATAAATAAAAATAGGGAAAAAAACGCTGATGTTGAAAACATTCTGGAATGATAGCTTACAAGTTTATGTTTGGGATTTAGCAGATGGTGAGTTTTTACTCTTGCCTGTACTGCAAGGAGAGGGGCAAGAGGAAGAAGAGAAAATCAGCAAGAAGTCGCTCCCTCTCTGTTCCTGCTCCTTTCATTGTGAATTTTGAATCACAAGTTCAGTTCTTGTTCGCAAGGTCGATGCACTTTGACTCCTAAGATCAATGGTAAGATATAGTGACAGAATGTATGACTACTACATGACCCAGTGGAAGAGAAACTCAACTCATGGCTGCCCGTTTTTCTGGCATAAAATCAGTATTAGAGTTCCGAATTTTGTGTCATAGAATCATAGAATAGTACAGCACAGAAGGAGGCCATTCAGCCCATCGAATCTATGCCAGAGTCTGTGTCGTGATCTGCCGCACCTGAACTACCCTGGAAAGGTGCTGGATGCCATATTGACTCAGGCAACTTTTACTTGTCCAGGCTGGCTGCCTGAAAGCCGTGGGGGGGGGGGTCTAATAAATAAATGAGCTGGATGATGTGCTGAGGGAATCCATGCCATACTATTTATCCCAGAGCACTAAATGAGACACTGTGTGAGGCATTGACAGTGATTATGAGGGAGGCGTTGGAACACTGGAAAGATATTAGTAGAATGAAAACAGGCTAACATGGTGACCATTTTCAAAAATGTTGACAAAGCAGCTGCAGGTAAGTACAGGCCCATTAGACTTACTTTAATACAGGAAGCAGGTTGGCATTTTAAATATTATAATGAGGCTGCGTTATAATAATGAGCCTCCGATCCCCAGCCTTCCTACCCCCCCGATCTCCAACCCCCTCTTATCCCCGACCTTCCTAAACTGCCCCCCACCCCTGATCTCCAGCCCCCTCCAATCCCAGGCCTTGCTACCCATCCCCCCGATCTCCAGCCCCCTCCAATCGTCAGTCTTTTCCCTTAGGCCCTGCCGTTAAATTCAGTAGGGCCTGCCGTTAAATTCGGCAGGGCCTGCCGTTAAATTCGGCAGGGCCTGAGGGAAACCCATTCTCCCAGGTTTCCCGACCGCATTCCAACCCCCCTTGTTCTCTATCCGCCTCCAAGTTATAATTCCAGCCCTAACCTGATTTTAAATCACTGAAAATGACTTAAAAAAACTATACTGAACCATTTATTACTTTCATTGCTGTACCCTAATCAGTTTCTTAATAAATTAAATAGTTCTTGATGTGTTAAAACTTTTAAAACATGCCTACTAGTGCCTGTGCGCCTAAGAAAACAAGCGCAATTTGAAAAGCCTTCCTGAAACAGTACAATCAACAGAAACTCAATGTCGACCCGTGTGCGTGGCCAGTTTTGTGGGCAGGGCCTGATCCAGGCGAATTGAATCTTAAACCAATGTAAAAGATCGCCAAAAAACCTAGGGGCTAGAAATTTGGCCTCGCCCCATTTGGGGGCAGTAACTTTTGAAAGCTGGGAAACTTAGCGCCAAGCGCCAACGATTCCCAGCTTTTTCTAAATTTGGTGTTGGCGTTCCAGGAAGTGGAGCACTAAATCAAGTACTCCATTTCCTTCCTGGAGCACTAAAGGACGCAGATGGGACGGTACTGGTGCAGCGTTGCCTTCCCTCCCTTAAAGGGAAGGGCCAGCACTGCAGGCTCTGCATTGGGACCAGTTAGCTGGTCCCCGATGGCAGCCGTGATCCAGCCCGATCAGCCCCCTGCACGCCAGCAGAATGTCGAGCTTATCGATCGCGGTCCAGGAGAATTTAAAAAAATTGAAAAAAGCCATTTTAGAAATTTTGCTACTTACCTCGGCAACCTTCCATTTCTTTAAGTTCCACCCCCAAAGCGCCCAGCCTGCCAAACAACGCCTCCTGCAGCTGTCGTTGTTTTCGCTCGGCGATGCTGCAGGTGGTGGAACTGAAGTTTGGGTCCGGGGCAATGCATACGGCAATGATGTCATGATCTCCGGGCACAGGAGATCATGGCGCAGAGTGTTACCGCTGCTACAAACCTCCAGGTCAAATTAGCAGGAGTCATTCATCTCGTCGTGCCCGGGCGGTAAGTCGTTAGCGCCCCATTATCGCCCTCTAGAGTTGATAACGGGAGGCACTAAGTAGGCCAATTTCTAGCCCCTAATGTTTACATTTAAAATTCCCCGATCTTTTGCACTTGTTTGGCCGAGTGTGCTGGAATCTGGGTGCAAAACTAGTGGAAAGAAGCGAAAGCTCTATATCCAAGTATATAACACACTTTTGATTTCACTCAGTTTTCTGGACACCATTTACAGAGTATATATATATCACTTTTTTTCTTCCTATGTGCAGTAATTGACACTTATCTATATTAAATTTCATCTGCCATTATTTTATCCACTTACATATTTTGCCCAACTCATTTTGTAGTTCCAGAGCTGCATTCTTAGATTGAACTGCCCCTCCTAGTTTGACATCCTCTGCCAATTTTGACCACTTTGCATTGAGCTTCTGAATCCAAGTCATTAATGTAAATTGGAAACAATCACAATCTCAATACCAATCCCTGAGGCACTCCACTCAGCACTTCCTCCCATTCCAACATAACTCAAGCAGCAATCAACAAAGTAAATAAAAAGCTAAACTATATAGCCAAAATAGGAGGGTAAAAGTGAGAGGAAGTCATGCTTAAAAGTGCACCAGTGTGACCACACCTTGAGTACTGTGTCCAATTCTGTTACTGAGTTGTAAGGGATTCAAGCATCTGAGGCCGTGCAGAGAAAAGCGACAAGGCTGATCCCTCAGGCTAAAATTTTCTAGTCCTTGCCCACAGTGAGATAGCTCACATAGAAAATCAGGGGCCTACTGACTTTAATTTTTCACCCATTGAAATCACTGGCTATAAAATTACAGGTAGCTGAGCCACAATTTTCTGATGGTTCCTTGCAGTGTGTCAGTTATCTCGCTACAGGCAAGTACTTGGAAAAGCTTTCCTATATTGTCAGGTGTCTGAGTTAGGAAACTTGGAATTTTTCAGCCTTGAAAGAAGAAATCTGAGAGGTAATCTTAGAGGTATATTATAGTAAACATTATAGAAGAGGCAATTCTGGAATATTCTATTAAATTAAATTGCAAAAATAGGACACAAGTTCAAACAAGTAAATGGTGGTCTAGAAATTCGTCTCGGGCAGTGGTGCAAAATGGGCGGTATCGATTGGCCGCCGGTTATACGCAGCGCCTAACTGAATTATCAGGCGTGGCATATAATGGGTGACCGATCCGATACCGCCTGTTTTACACCACCGCCCAAGACGAATTTCTAGGCCGGTAAATTTTACATGGACATCAGTAAGTTCTTCTTCATACAAAGTGTGAAGACATATATGCCATACATATGGAATACGTATACATATTCATACATATTCCGGAATAGGTAGAGTAGCAAAGGCAAATACCCCAAAATGATTGAAGAAAAATTAGATGTTGAAATGGGAGAGTGTCAGGACTTTCTGGATGGATGACCTAAAATGGGTTGAATGGTCTTCCTCATCTATGTTTAACTTGTGGCCTTCAAAAGGAGATTTTCAGATATGCCTGTAAAATATACTCTATCCAATACATCATTAATGAAAACTTCGGCCACCCGTTATACGCAGCGCCAAACTGAATGAGGGGTCTAGACAGAGTAGATAGAGAGAAACTGTTCCCATTGGCAGAAGGGTCGAGAACCAGAGGACACACATTTAAGATGATTGGCAGAAGAACCAAAGGTGACATGAGGAAAAACTGTTTTGCACAGCGAGTGGTTAGGATCTGGAATTCACTGCCTGAAAGGGTGGTGGAGGCCGATTCAACCGTGGCTTTCAAAATGGAATTGGACAATTACCTGAACAAAATAAATTTGCAGGGCTATGGGGAAAGGGCAGTGGAGTGGGACTAGTTAAAGTGCTCTTGCAGAGAGCTGGCACGGGCTCGCCAGGCTGAATGGCCTCCTTCTGTGCTGTAACCAATCTATGCTTCTATATAGTGGAATCTTCTCTTTTGAGAGAGATAGGTTAAGAAATTCTCCAACCTACCCATACATGTCTCAGTTAAAATCCAGGATTTGGGAACTTGCTCCCACAGCTGGCAGCTTCTGCATCAGACACTGGCCTAGAAATCCCGAATTGGAGCTGCGAGTGCCATGGCAGCCCCAGAGGCAACTTTTAGTCAATGGGGCAGGGGGAGGGGGGGAAACAGGCTGACAGTGAAATGTAGTTTTAATGTGGCGCCGAGAGGAGCACACCTGCAGCAATCTAGGCAAACCAATTTCTGGTTTGAGCGCTCATACAGGTGTTAGGCTTCTTATTAGCATATTCAAGGGGCCTAATACCTGGTTTAAGCGGACACCGGGGATCCCTCTTCAGTGCCCGAACCAATATGGCATCCAACATGTTTCTGATGCTATTTGGGCATTGGAGGTTTGCCCCCTAAGACCATTGCTATTCCATCACCTTTTGTATAGAATAGCACTTAGGAATTCAGCATAAATATTGCCCACACCTACTGCCCTATCCGTAGCTATGTGATGCAGTGCAGAATCCACTTTTTCCCCTCAAATTGATTTATTAAGGTCTTCCAACAGTATAGCACATGCCACTAGTTTTTCCAGCTTCCATGCAGATTGATGAATAGTATACCTTGTTAGGTCAGACACCATAGGGGTGATTTTAACCATGGCTGCCTGCCAAAAACAGGAGGTCAATCAGTTACAATCAGCCGAGACTCTTAATCGCCAACATCCCGCTCTCTTCCTGCAGTTTTTCATTTTGACCTGCTCTTCTGAACAGGCAGTAAGGACACCCACCTGAAACTGGCAAGATTTTTCTTTAAATATGCAGGAGTACTCGTCTAGGCCCCACAAGGAAAGTTTAGGTCTCCCCAGCCTTGGACACCCCCACTTCTCGATCGCAAGGCCATCTCAAAATCCCCTCCCCATGACTTGCCCGAGTGCCAGGAATGTTCCTTTGGACCCAGCAGATGGCCTCCTGTTGTCCAACATTCCATTCCCACCAGCTGCATTCCATTCCCACCCATTCCATTCGCCAGCCAGCTGCTGCTACCTGTCAGTTTCAAGTGGGCAACTGACCAGGGGGCATGCAGATGAAGCCCGAGCGTTAAAATCTCCCGAGCCTCAAGCTGCTGAGGTCAAAGAGGGTTTGTCACTCGCCTCAGCCCCCGCCCACCAGATTCCCACTCGGAGTTAAAATCGGGGCTCATCTCAGCTCTCCAGACCCAAAAATACTCGCTCCATTTTGTTGGGGCGCACCCCACTAGTCAGTCATTGACAATAGCCTACAAGAAGATCTTTGAACATGGCTGATAACAGACTTAAGCCAATGGAAAAACAATTTACGATCACTTTGTGTAATTTTTATCCTTGCAGATGAATACGATCAATTGATCCAATTGCAACTGCCTAATAACCCTCTTGGCCTCACAATGCACCCAATCATAATCCATCATTGCAGCAGCTCTTGAATACTCTGAAATGGGTTCAAGTACTGTTTAAGGTGCCAGCTTGGTTCATTTGGCCGTACTCTCCCCTCTGAGTCAGAAGCTTGCGGGTTTAAGTCTCATTCATTGAACACATGGCGTACGCCGATACTTTAGTGCACTGAGGTAGTGTTGCTTTGTCAGAGTTGATACCTAGGTTTTCAAACATTGTTCAGATGAGACAGTAACCCAAGGCTCCATCTCTTTGATCAGGTGAACGTAAAAGATCTCATGGTACTATTTGAAGAAGAGCAGAGTTCTCCCTGTGTTCTGTCCAACATTCCACCCTCAACCAAGACTATCAAAAACACAGTAACTGGTTATTCATCTCATTGGCTGTTTATGGAAACATGATGTATGCAAATTGGCTGCCGCAACAAGTGACTGCATTTCAAAAAGTAACTGAATGCATGTGAAGCACTTTAGGATGTCCTGACGGTATAATAATGTGTAATATAAATGCAACTTCTTTCCTTTGTCTTTAAAGGTCATTTGCTTTTATCTAACAGTTCTCCTTCCCTTTACAGTTCCTACAATAAGGTGTTGCTTCGTGGTTGAGCAGCTAGCAAGCCATAGTGTCATTTATGAATTTCCCAGCTTATTCATCCCTCACCTTAATGGCCACAAATTCACAAACAGAAAAAGAAAAATGAAGTTGAAAGAAACAACTTAATTTTGCCTGTTCAAGCACAAACACGGGACAGTGATTTGTAACTATATATGAAAATGTAATGTCCAGAGAACTGAGAAACATAAACAGTTGCGTACTGTGATAGCTAATTTCAGTGACAGAAAACAGTTTTTACTTTAGGGATCTGAGTAAAATTGCAAAAACTTACTATTGCTCATATGTGATCAATAAACAGAAAACCACAATTGTCTGAGGGGAACATAAGAAAAACCTTGTTTTTAATGAACTTTTTTGAAGGAACAAACTTAGAAGTAATACTTTTCCCTTTCTCTAACCTTGGTTTCAGAGGTAAGAAATGTAGAAAATGTTATAAATATGGGTTTGCTTGTAGAAAAAAAAATGCTGGTGGGAAAGGCTGAACATTTCCTCTTGTTTCCAGTCAGTACATTACCGAGCTGTAGTCTGTGGACCTTCTGAAACATGTGGCTAGGCACAGAAGCAGTATTGTAGCTAATTAAAATAGGTTGTCATAAAATTAACTTACATCACTTTTAGAATTGATTTTTTTACCAACAACAGGACCACAAGAAGCTATGAATAAAACACTCCTACCTTTTAAAACGTGAAACAAGCTGAAAAACAGGAAGACAGTGACTTTTAAAGTTGCCATTTTTCTGTTGTTTTTATGCAGAAAGCTTGACTGAAATGTACTTCCCTGAGCCTTGGTTTGGTTTGCTAGTGGAAAAGGTGTATAAATGCATGGGTCTATGCTGATTATTTCTGGTGTTTCCTTTCAAAGAATAGGAGGAAGTAGCAGGAAATCACAAGGGAATTAACACCATAGACCATTTGCTTATCTAATGCTGTGTTCTGATTCACAGGGTGTGGGAATCTTACATCTAAAAATTCACAATGAATTGGCACCATTTGTATTTTAGTTGAAGGCCGGCTCCAGAAACCCTTTCTAAAATTATCAATAGCATATGAATAAAATCTCTTCTATGTTCCAAATTTTTCAGAGTATTATTTTTTTTCTTAAGTCTATTCTAAAACAGAATACACGATCTAACTACAGAAGAAAGTTTCCAAATAGGTATAATATTGTTGGGAAAGTAAATTATAATTGACGCTCTGCTTTCTTCCCCTCTGTTGGATGTGACTGTTTCTTCTTTGCTTCTCTCCCTTGCTGAAAACTCCGTTATCTCAAAATACTTTCTAAAGTTCTCAGGACTTGTCCTTGTCAGCGTCTTCCTTTTTATACTCACTTTACTTCTGTTTTCCGCTCCATTGTGTTTAAATCAGAAAACAGCTACTCCTTCAGTTGCACGGCACTGCACCATACAACAGAGGTTTGGCAGACAATGGCCTAGAAATTGAGTGCCCTTAGCGCCGATTTTGCGGCGCTAGAGGGCCTAGCGCTGCATTTGGCGCCGGCGCCGAAATTGCCTGGGGCCCTTACGCCGCAGTAGACCGGTAGCGCTGCGCCGGCACCGATGACGTCATCGGTGTGCGCAGCGTCCCGGTTGCCATGCCGACGGGCCCCAGCGCCGAAATTCAGTTGCGGCCGCCTCGCCCGTGACAGCCGCAACTAAGACTCTGGCAACAGAGTCTTACGAGTCTTTGCGCCGGCGCATTAAAGGCCCCGCGGCGGCCGGCCGCTTTCCCGCCGGCCGCCTGGCCGCAGCTCCCTCCCCGGACTTCCCCCGCCCCCCGGAACAGAAGCAAGCCCGGCACTTGTCCGAGGTGCCGGGCTCATTTTTTAAAAGATTTTCGCGGGCCGCGATCGGGTGCAGGCAGCTCCTCCTTAAGGGAAGGAGGAGGCCTGCACTTCCCGAGCCTGCCGCACCGCATCGGGTGCCGCAGCGCCGGAATTGCGGCGCGAAACGGCAGTTAGCGCCGATTTACCGCCGCAAAGACCCTTCAGTAGCGCCGGCAGCCGTTTGGGCGCGGCCCTGCTGAATTTTTGGCGCGCGCAGGGGGACTTAGCGCCGGCACTAACTTCCGGCGCTAAAGCCCTGGCTAAGCCAAAACTCAATTTCTAGGCCAATGAAGTGCACAATCTGCCGCGGAGCTTATTCCAATATATTCCAAAAGTTGGCAACTAATTATAGGATGCCAGCTCATGAGACATCTACTACAGGGCCTTTCAAATACATCACAAACCTTTGCCAGCTAGTAATAATGTGTTGGTTTACAATGGCCTTTCAAAGGGTGGATTTTAACTATCCGCCTAGTGGAAAGCAGATGATACAGGAATTAAAATCAAAGCGACAGACTTACCACTCATTTTGTGCCCTGCAGTCATCTTCCTGCTGCTGGTTTAATAGGGGTCTGAGGTACCCACCTGACTCAGGCATGAGCTTCGTGAATACATTTAAATTTAGGTCCTATTACGTACCTTGGACCCCAAGGCCATTTTTACGGCCTACTGGGCAAAGTGGCCACTGTGGACACACCACTCAGTCTTCTGACACATCCTGAGAATTTCCCAATCGTTCCATTCAGCTGTGTACTTTTCAAGATGTCAGATAATTGCAGTGATCTGAATTTCAGTTATGTATAAGAACTGAAAATATTGAACAATAAAAAGCTATTTGGTATTTTGAGTTCATTCCCGAGAGAGAGAGACCATGCACAATTTGCCCTATCAAACACCAAACTACTCAATTTCTCGAGGGAGGCAACCAACCACAGATAAAATCTTTAAGAAAGTTAGCTGATCTTAGCCAGAGTGCAGAGCAGTTACTGCAACTTTTTATAGAATCATAGAATAGTACAGCACAGAAGGAGGCCATTCAGTCCATCAAGTCTGCGCCAGCTCTTTCGAAGAGCAATCCAGTTAGTTCCACTCCCCCGTACTTTCCCATATCACTGTAATTTTTACTCCTTCAAGTATTTATCCAATTCCCTTTTGAAATTGCTATTGAATCTGTATCCACCGCCCTATCAGACAGTGCATTCCAAATCCTAACCACTTGTTGCGTAAAAAGGTTTTTCCTTGTGTCGCCTCTGATTCTTTTGCCAATCATCTTAAATCTGTGCCCTCTTGTTATCGACAATTACAGGCCAGTGAGCCTAACATCAGTGGTAGGGAAATTATTGGAAAAAATTCTGAGGGACAGAATTAGTCTCCACTTGGAGAGGCAAGGATTAATTAGGGATAGCCAGCATGGCTTTGTCAAGGGAAGATCATGTCTGACCAATTTGATTGAATTTTTCGAGGGGGTTACTAGGTGTGTGGATGAGGGTAGTGCAGTGGATGTGGTTTACATGGATTTCAGTAAGGCTTTTGATAAAGTCCCGCATAGGAGACTGGTCAGGAAGGTAAGAGCCCATGGGATCCAGGGTGCCTTGGCACATTGGATCCAAAACTGGCTTAGTGGCAGAAGGCAGAGGGTGATGGTGGAAGGTTGTTTTTGTGACTGGAAGCCTGTGTCCAGTGGGGTACCGCAGGGATTGGTGCTGGGTCCCTTGCTGTTTGTGATCTACATTAATGATTTGGATGTGAATGTAAAAGGTATGATCAGTAAGTTTGCAGATGACACGAAAATTGGTGGGGTGGTAAATACCGAGGCGGGAAGCCTCAGGCTACAGGGTGATATAGATGGGTTGGTCAGATGGGCGGAACAGTGGCAAATGGAATTTAACCCTGAAAAGTGTGAGGTGATGCATTTTGGATGGACTAACAAGGCAAGGGAATACACAATGAATGGTAAGACCCTAGGAAAGACAGACGATCAGAGGGACCTTGGTGTGCATGTACATAGATCCCTGAAGGCAGCAGAACAGGTGGATAAGGTGGTTAAAAAGGCATATGGGATATTTGCCTTCATTAGCCGAGGCATAGAATATAAGAGCAGGGAGGTTATGATGGAGCTGTACAAAACGCTGGTAAGGCCACAGCTGGAGTACTGTGTGCAGTTCTGGTCGCCACACTATAGGAAGGATGTGATTGCTTTGGAGAGGGTGCAGAGGAGATTTACCAGGATGTTACCTGGGCTGGAGCGCTTCAGCTATGAAGAAAGACTGGACAGGCTGGGGTTGTTTTCCTTGGAGCAGAGAAGGCTGAGGGGGGACCTGATTGAGGTATACAAAATTATGAGGGGCATAGATAGGGTAGATAGAAAAGGAACTTTTCCCCTTAGTAGAGGGGTCAATAACAAGGGGGCATAGATTCAAGGTAAGGGGCAGGAGGTTTAGAGGGGATTTGAAGAAAAACTTTTTCACCCAGAGGGTGGTTGGAATCTGGAACTCACTGCCTGAAAGGGTGGTAGAGGCAGGAACCCTCACAACATTCAAGAAGCATTTGGATGAGCACTTGAAATGCCATAGCATACAAGGCTACGGACCAAATGCTGGAAAATGGGATTAGATTAGGCAGGGCTTGATGGCCGGCGCGGACGCAATGGGCCGAAGGGCCTCTTTCTGGGCTGTATAACTCTATGACTCTATGACCCTTCAGCCATTGGAAACAGTTTCTCTTTATTTACTCTATCTAAACCCTTCATGATTTTAAACACCTCTATCAAATCTCCTCTTTACCTCAGTGTCACTAGGGCCAGGGAGGGTAAACAAAAACAGCGAAGGTAGGTTCCCACTCCAGTCACTGGCTGCAGGGCTCCAAGGGTTAAATTATGAGAAGAGATTACATAAACTAAGCTTGTATTCCCTGAAATATAAAAGGTTACTGGGTGATTTGATTGAGATTTTTAGGATTTTGAAAGGAATTGATAAGGTAGATAGAGTTTTGCCGTTAGTGGGGAGGTCTAGGACAAGGGGACATAACCTTAAATTCAGAGCCTGGCCCTTCAGGAGAGAAGTTAGAAAACACTTCTTCACACAAAGGGTGGTGGAAGTGTGGAACTTTCTCCCACAAAAAGTAGTAGATGCTAGCTCAATTAATAATTTTAAATCTGAGATCGACAGAGTTTTACTAGCCAACGGTATTCAGAGATAGGGAGCCAAGGAGGGTAAATAGAGTAAGGATACAGATCAGCCATGATCTCATTGAATGGCGGAACAGGCTCAAGGGCCTGAATGGCCTACTCCTGTTCCTAGGTTCCTATGTAAGTGGGGTTTCTGCTGCAGTTATGTGGCCGATCGGGAGAACCTCCAAGGAAATTCTCAGCGAGTATTTTATGGGTAAAGTTTCACACAAGATAATATAAAGCATTCCAAGAAAATCAACAGGCACTGGAAATGGACTGGGTACACACACCATTATGCCTGAAGGCTGTGGCAATGACCAAGAACAACTATTTCTGTATGAATATTTCTAGATCAATATTTCTATCCTGGCCACTTTGGTTGCTGTAAGCAAAAAGCAACTGGAAGAAAAGTGGTTATAAGAAACAGAGTTGGAAATAAAACTCTAGCAATGCAAAAAATAAGGTCTAAACAGCAACCAAAATTAGCAGATAAAGCAATATAATAAAGCATTAAAATTAACATTCAACCAACAATGAACAAGTGATACCTTTCGACAGGTCAGGCCATCCACCGGCATCTGTTTCAAATGGACAAACAGCAAAGACTTTGAGAAAAACACAGAATCTGACATGGGACCAATTTAAATAATTTTTGAATGTTTAACGAGGCCTGTGCTGTGAATTGGCACGCTAGCCTGTGTGCCTGATTTCATGACACAGCTCATCCTGAGAGAAGATCTGCGCTGTCAAAATTGGGGTTGTAAATCTTTTCAGGGTTTGGCATCAATTCTCAGTCATGGTATAACAGGCTGCGAGGTAGCTCTTTGTGGCAAATATGATTTACCCATTTAATTGAAACAGAGAAAAGTTGGCTAGTCTTACTGTGCCAAATTTCCTGAGGCCATTAAGCTTTCTCTGCATCTGCTCCCTTGTTCTCCTTTCCAAACCTTCTGCAAATGCACTTCCAACAATGCAACAGAAAAGGAGTGTTGTGTGATATTCTCCAGGTATTTCTTTTAGAGTGTATGTAACCTATTTCTTTTCACCAGCAAAATGCTCCAGCTAGCAATTTCCTCACCAGCCAACAAGAAGTACAGCCTCTTTAAATAGTACCTATAACCATGCACAATTTCCTAGCCCCCACTGATGGAGAGCTCTTACCAACAGTCCAATATGGGATGGAGGCTCACTATGAATATTTAATTGAGCCAACCGTTAGAAATTGTGTGAGGTCAGCCATGTATGATTTTGGCAAACCCTGAGTTCAGTGACTGGAATATATACTCTGCAATTGCTCATATTTATACAGTTTGAAACCTTATAACTAGAAATATTTCTAAAGTTGCAAAGTATGGTTAAGAAAACATACATTCATCTATAAAATGAATTGCTGTAGGAGTAATGTGGTGAGGGTACACAGCTGATAAGTGTGGCTTGTGGTGCCCAAGCACAGTAGTACTTCAGGTGCTAGGGCCCTATATTATTGGACATAGAGGCCTGAGATTTACTCTTTTTTTCAATGTATTGAACACAGGATAGTGCAGGCATGAAATGCCTAGAGCACCGGGAGCCTGTGCACCAACTCATTAAGGCCCCAGAGACTCCGCAATTTAGGGGACTTCACCATAATGCAGCTCAAAAGTCTGACAGCGCTCCAGCAACTGGACATCCATTCAGTAAAGTCCACGTCAAAAATTAAAATTAGCAGTGCGGGGTGATCCTCTTTTTGTTACAGGTCCTTCTTTACTTTACAGATCACCTTTCAGCAGACTGCCAGTTCCTGGCGACTGAGTGCCCCCACCACATTTTAGTAAAAATGCCGGCATATCACTCTCAGCCAGCTCTGGCTGCTGGCACCCGACATCCCAGCGTTCAAGCCGCATGGTGCTCAGAAGACGCCATGTGCTACATGCTGGGAATGCGAAAATATGTTTGATGAACCGAGCTCACATCATTATGCGAGGCCAGTTCATTTGGTCTCAAGCGCAGGTGCACGCAGCACTTTAGGAGCAACGGTCCCAGTGGCTTTGTGCCTTAACTGCATTATTGATCTGCATCTTGGAGAACCAATGCCTAGAATTAACCGGTGATGAACACAGTTTTAATCTGTGACTGCAATGAGCTCCCAATATGAGCTACACTGTTGCTGAAAGGAATAGAATGTCTCTCCACAGAGTGAAAATTGTATTGTTAGAATGTGTTTTTTTAATAATATAGAACTGCAGTCCTTGTCTATGTTCCAGGAATAAGGGCTCTGGATGCAGGAATCAAACCCTTACAAGTTTATTAAGGGTTAAATGTCTATCTGACATCCTGTGGTGGCCAAGGTTAAGGGCTAATATTACTATTTAGGATTAAGGTTAGTGAGGCCGGCTCAGAAGGCTAGCAAGGCATAAAAGGGGCTATACAATATAACTTCGTCTTCAGGCATGCAAAAACAGTGATAGAGTTAGAGCTAAATGTAAACATGCACCCTGACCTAGAAAGCAGGCTGATTTTTGCACTGTCAGCTACATTTGCAGGCTTTTCGTTTTGAGCTTTTAACTATAAAGCTCAATATAAAATGGATTCTTTTACACAATGGATTCCTTTACTAGTTCTCGCTGTTGATCCCTAACAGTATGAGAAGATTCCATTTACCCACTTTCAAGCTCTTTCAGGGGTATCTACAAAGGGAATAATAGAGGAAAAGGATTTCATATACAATGCATTACTTTAGAAGAGTAGTCACTAATGTTACGTAGACAATCAAAAAGGTACGACACTCTAAAAAAAAAAAACCCCAATGAAATTATCTTTTTAAGCAAAAATAGTCTGACCAGCACTGTAATGCAATTTCATTGCTGCATTAGTATCAGGAAAATTATGTCATTTCCTTACCAGACAACTGTGGGACACAATACACCGTCTGAAATAATAACTCCCACCAAGCTAAATAAACTAAGGCTGTATTTCATGTTAATCAGTTTCCTTTCTAAATGCATTATGACCTCAGTGTTCAGACATTATAAACTACTGAACAAGGAAATCAAGGGCACTTTATGCAAAGTACATTTCAGACACTGTCACTTCAAGCTGGCCTTTTTAAATATTCTGAGGCAGCCACAGGGAACTTTGCACTTTGGGTTTACGTTTGTAGCATAACATTCATTTAAACATAAATAAAAACAGAAGATGCTGGAGATACTCAGCAGGTTAGGCAGCATCTGTGAAGAGAGAAACAGATTTAACATTTCAGGTCGATGACCTTTCGTCAGTTCTGATGAAAGGTCATCGACCTGAAACAATGGCCCAGAACTTCGGGTCTCCACGGGTGAGTACGCACGGGGTACTCACCCGTAGGCCCGATGGAAGTGCCTGTTTCCTGCATGCACTGCGCATGCGTGGGAACCCGGCACTTCCGTTCCCCTGAAAGGAGTTCATAGTTCGAACGCATGCGCGGGAGAGGCTGCGTGTGCGCATCAAACTTAGGTTTTTTTTGCAGGTTTTCCCAGGAAGGTAAGTCTCCAGAAGTTACAAGGCCTGCTTTTTACAAAGTAAGTGGTGAATTAATTAAAATTAAAACATTTTTTCCACAGGTTTATTATTTTTAAATACTTTAAAGAAAGGTAAGTTTATTTTTAGCCCCGTTAGAAAATTAAAAAAAATTCAAAAATTTAAATTATTGTTTAAAATAGTTATTTCATGTAATTTATAGTTTATTTTAAAAATGTGATGTTTTTTATAAATTTATTTTAAGGTTTAGTGATGTTTTGGGGCCCGTAGTATTTATAAGTTTTGACAGCCCTTCCTGTCAAACTTATGAATGAAGCATTCCCTGCTCCGATTGGCTCCCCATGGCCCACATGATCCCAGGGGACGCATCAAACTAACGGCGCCTTGGGATACGCAAGCACTGCGCGCCGGCAGTTGGAGCAGGCCCAGGATCGGAATTCCACGCGGGCCCACAGCTCAACGGCCGGCGCACTATGTAAGTGCAGGTCGGGGGCTTACACCCACGGGAAGCCCCCCGACCTGAATTTCTGGGCCGTTAACTCTGTTTCTCTCTTCACAGATGCTGCCTGACCTGCTGAGTATCTCCAGCATTTTCTGCTTTTATTTCAGATTTCCAGCATCTGCAGTATTTTCTTTTTGTATTCATTTAAACATTCCTGGTTGGCCTGAAGGATTTCCATAAAATTATCAAATTATAGGGAAGAGTCTGTGACCCTGTCACAGTGCCAGTTGTAATGCCCCACTTTCGGTGTCCTGTGCACCATTAGCATTGGTGCCTGACCTTGTCAAAGTTTGAGAGATCAAGTTATTTATCCTCAATGAGCAGTTGAGGCAGAGACCAGAGCCTCTTTTAAGGAAAATGGATAAATATTTGAAGCAGAGAAAGACACAGGTGTATAGGGAGAGAACAGAACAATGCGGTTTGTTTTGGATTGCTCTCCTTTTGTGCTGTAAATGTCTAAGGACCTGTAAGCATGCAACAAAAACAATAAATTACAGAATATTTAAGACTGCTTATTTTTGAAGGGGTAGTTGTGTTGAGATGTTTAAATAATGAATGGAATGAACAAAGTAGATAGAGGATGACTCTTGCTTCAAGGGGAGGAATTCAGAAGAAGGAAACACAGGGGTAGATTCTTGTCTATACCGACTGGGCATTAACTATCACCTGGGCAGAGCAGAGTGTGGAAAATCTGGTGCCAAGCATTGCACGTCCCTAACAGAACCCTGACATTGTTTCCATTTAAATTAATGCAAAGAAAATCAGGGTTGTTCTCTAACAGGTATGTGCCCAGTTCTCCTCTCTATGCTCCGCCGAGGTAATGCTTAATGCCCAGACGGTAAAGATGAAAATCTACCCCATTATCTTAAATTTAGATCTAAAATTATTAAAATCAAATCCAGAAAAAAGATTTCTCACAAAAAAAGTGAGGATTAGCAACACACTGCCCCAAAGTTGGGGAATAATTCGCGGTGTTTAAACTTGGTGAGTAAAAGTATTAAAAGATTATGGAGAGTGAAGTAAGATATTAAAATTGAGCGTAACAGGGCATGTTTAGTAGAACTCAATCGCGGCCACAGAATGTTTAAAGATGAAGTGTACTAATTATTTGTATGTTTAATTGCAGAAATGACCCTACCAGTTTAGAGAGATGAACCTTACAAAAGGAGATACTGGCATAACCCTT
This sequence comes from Somniosus microcephalus, assembly GCF_052327205.1. Taxonomy (NCBI): domain Eukaryota; kingdom Metazoa; phylum Chordata; class Chondrichthyes; order Squaliformes; family Somniosidae; genus Somniosus; species Somniosus microcephalus. The sequence continues at coordinate 148,977,813 of NC_140994.1, read as the reverse complement.
CTCTGGAGAAATGAAACTTAGTAGGGGCCAGAAAGGGAATGACTCGTTTCCCAGAAGTCACATGACTGGATGACTCATTTCCAAGAAATCAGAGGGTCTGCATGCCCCCTTCAGTGGAAAATGAAACTTATCTTATAGGTTTTTTTGTATGAGTTAGACACTCCTAGATAGTGATTAATGTATAGACTTTTAAATCGATTGGATCTCTGAGGAGGGAGGGCTTGCAAAATGTGTATAATTGTGTGGATCTGGAGAGGTTCAGTGGAGTTGGAGCCTTGTGTGGTGACACAAGAGACCTATCTCCCCAGGCCTGAATAAACCGTTTTGACTTCAATTATTGGGTCTGTCTTTCTTTCGGCAAGCCAGTGACGTCGACTTTGTATATCACTTAGTCCGCACTTTGGGGGCTTACATCAATTGGCGACGAGGATGGGATACGCGATCTGAACAAGACTCTCGGACAACTTAACCTAAGACAGGTGAGTATGTTTTTAATTACCACCTGTAAAATTAGAGGTTAATTGTTGGCGAGACGTTAAGTCAGAATTGACGTATAAAAGAACTATAAAAAGAAAGACACCTTTAATTGAAAGCGGTTAAAAAGTAAACTGCAGTTAGGGGCAGGGCGTTCCAGGGAAAAAAGGAATGTCTGCTGTGTGTGTTGTAGCTCCACCCACTTCTCTGTGTTAAAGAAAAAGCATTTAACCCCTTTGTCTTGTCTTGGATTTTGGAAGTTTAAGAATGTGCGAATAAGATTGTGCCCTCAGAATGGAAAAAAAACCTATTACAATTTAAGTTAAGCTGGTGTATAAAAACTAAGAGCAACAAAAAGTTTGTTTAATGAAAGATTAAGTTTCAGTCCAAGATCTAACCTTGGAGTTATGAGGTAAATTAACCTGTTAAAACCAGACTTTCATTGTGGCCGCAGTGAAATTCTGGTTGATGTAAATTGGTGTAGTCCGAATTGAATAAGATAACTCCACTCCACAAGAATATCTGATAGTGGCAGGTCCCTCTACAATATTTAATTGACTATGGTACTGGGAGCTGTATAGAAGGCGGGACTAGAGTTAAACCTTAGAAAGGTATAGGTAGGGAAGGATGAAGTAGTCTATCTAGGATACATAGTGACACAAGGGAAGAGACAAATGCCCAAAAACAGATGGAAGGGGCATTAGGACTGGCTGCGTGCTTTGATTGCTCGCAAGCTTCTAGGGATGGCAGCAGGAAGGGACCGCGCAAAAGAGGGGAGGGGGATCCGAGGATGTTTGTTGACGCATTGGTAGGGGGCCGACAGTGCAAAATGTTAATAGACACAGGAGCCACAATCTCATTGACAGACTTACCCTTACCCCAAACGAAACTTTCAGTTAGTATAGCAGGAATCGATGGATGAAGAATCAGGACTTATAAGAGCGAAACAGTCTTACTAGAAATTGGATGTATAATAATACCTACACAGTTGTGGGTATGCGAGAACACCGAAGGAACAATCCTAGGGATAGATATACTGTGAGAAGTAGGATCTTTAGTCGACCCTAAAGCGAATGAAATGTACTGGCCCCCAGATTATAAGTTAAACAAACAGACAGGCCCGGGAAACAAAGTAGAAATGGCCCAGCCGATATAGGATTTGATCAAAGGGGGGTAGCCAAAGGAAAAAGTGTAAACCTATATAGATAGTCGGAATGCCTTTGGGGTGGTGTCTGATTACATGATAGCGGGAATAGGCAGGGATATATGGCACCAGGAGGAGGACCTGTAAGAGACAAGAATATAATCAAGGAATTAGTAGGAACCTCTCTCCTACCCAAAGAGTGCATAATAATAAATTAAAGCACACAAGAGGATGGGCAGCTAAACGAGCAACTGAGAGAGGGAATCTGACCAATGAAGCCCAAATATTCATGTTGAGTCAAAGTGTGAAACCACAACTATCTTTCAGTCAGGGGTGTTTTTTGGGTTGCGTGAAGTGACGCAATAATGTTTAGCTCCACCTTCAAAAGCCTGCGAAGGAGTTAACCCTTTCCACTGACAGCTGTTTGAGTTCACCAAGCAACATCTTCAGTATTACTGAATAGAATTTAAAGATATTGGACATTGTTAGGGTCTAATTGGAGCCTGAGCAGGCCAAGTGATATACGAGGTCGACGCGTTACCCAACTTAGACTTATGTGAATAAACTCACACAACCGAAGAAGAACAGTAGACCCCGCGGTCTCAGCTGCAAGCTTCTCGGTTTTACAATAGTAGCCGAGCTTCTTTTATACAGTTTAAAAACAGGAAAGGTACCATATCAGCAGTTATTACATTAATTCCTTGGCCAATCTGGTACTTTAGCATCCTTCAACTTTGGCCAATCCGATACCTTAGCAATCCTTAATCACATTCTGTCAAAAACAAGTTAATTATATTATTATACCGTTAGCTAGCTTCTTTCACAAACAACTTAATTATATTACTGTTAGCTAGCTTCTTTCATGTGACATGTTGGTATTTCGCAACCCTATTCTCACAGTGATACCTATGTCCTGCCAGTTGCGTAACCCTGCCCTTAAAAACCCTTTACCTCCCTTGTTCTTCCTAAACATAATTTTTCGCTCTTACAGTTTTACCCCAACAGTTGACTAGCCGTTCCTGTCTTACGTCTGTACAAGTGATATCACAAGTTGGTGCAAGCAGGTCAAGTCAGCTGTCTGTTATGCCAGTGTCTGCAAAATGTCAATAAATGTCAAGTATTTCAGCAGGCACTACGGTGCCATTTTAAATTTTCCTCCAACAGACATTATTAAATTTAAGTTTCTTAATGTTAAGCTGATATTTCCCCACAGTGATTGAAGGAAAATTAGGATTTGATAAATGGAAGTTATCTTATAAACTAATTGCAGCACCGTCTCAAACGGCCGGGAGACTGCTTGGGAGGCTGTCCTGTTACCCAAAGATAAATCTGGACAGATAGTTAGAGACATGAGGCCAAAGACCAACAGATTATACAGGATCGAGAACAGGATACACGGGACGACCAGAAGGAGGTCTTAGCAATAGATAGCAAAGTGATAGCAGAAATAATACCAGCCAAACCAGAGCTAGCACCCAGATGGTCGGGACCTTATGAAGTATTAATGAATAGTGATACATGTGCTCATATAGATGGGTCTGGAACGGGTAAAGGAAGGTGGAAACACTGGACTCAGTTAAAAATATATAAGAAAGACAATGAGTAAACCAGAGATGGTGCCCTTTTGACAGAGTGAGGAGTATACTAGAAGATATAAAGAATGGGAAGGGGAGTTACTACATATATCAATGATAGGGCTGTGTATGATGATAATGGGCTGTGTATGATGATAATATATGCCATAGTTTGCATCTTCAGGTATGTCTGGGGACAGAGCCACAGAACAAGAAATGAACCCGATGTACAGCATTTTGAACTGATAAAATGGATAAGAGCAGAATAATTCTAACTGTCTGGTGACGACCAGCCCCTTTTTGTAATTACAGGAACATTGGACGTCCGGAATGAGATGGAGCGTCCTCGCCTTGATCCTAGGGATGAACATAAGTATTGCCATTATCGAGGGGGATTAGTAATAAGGAGAACACAGGATGAGGTGTATTTTAGTGTGGCACATAGAGTTACTAAGCTTGCCATTAATATGAGTACTTTTGAGATACAGAACAAGCATAGAACTCCCTGTGGGTAAAACAATTAGAGGGTCCACAGGGAAAATCTATCTTACAAAGGTGTAAGAAACGGGGAGTATTGGAAACGACCGGAGCAGGGTATGCGGCCGGGTTAGCAACAGTTAATAGCTTGGATATAGAAGGAGTAAACGAAGGAGTAGAAGAATTACAAGCAAAAATAGAGAAGTTACTAAAACAAGCTACTGGAAATAGCCAGCAATTGACACTGGCAGGGAAACCAAACAATAATGCAATTGTCGGGGGTGGAAGAGATAGTAGCCCCCCATGCAGAAACAATCAATACAATTATTGATAGACTTAATAATGCTTCTCGCCAAATCGATAGGAACTAATATGTGCCACGTAGGGCTCATGGCTATTGTCGAATGCTCAGCATAACATGAGGCAAATAAATAATGGACAGATCCCTGATTGGATTACGAATGAGGATCTGGAACCTTGGATTGACACAAATAAAAGCCTATGCAAGGGATGTAAAATGGGACAAGTATACTGGGCAGGCGATTGTCTGACCCCATGGACTAAGATGATTGGCTTTATACTGGCCATCCCACAATTCCCAGAAGGGGGACAACCCCGATACGATGTGATTAATATAGGAGAAGTACAAAGGGAAAGTGGGTTAAATATCATGCTGTCCCTACCAAGGCGCTTTGGGAAAGGGATGAAGATAATAAACAGAAGAATGAAACCTAAAGGGGGGTGGTAATGGGCGGGTGCCACCACAAGGGAAGGACATGGGTGTGCACACACCCCCCCACCGAGGGAGACACATCCGAGTGCGGGTTTGCGAAAATTACCAATTGCACCCTCGAGGTACACCCAAGGGGGATACACCGGACAAGGGTGGCACCAAGGAACAACGGGACATGTTGTGTCACCACAATTGAATAGAAATATGAATATCAAGATATGGCTTGAACCATTCCCCAACCAAACCGTTGTTTTGGTCTAAAGATACCTACACAGATAGGAAAACCTGGTCATTTGATAATATGGGACTTACTAAAAAGGGTTGAAACTTATGTCATACCAGAGCCCAAGGCAATTCCTAAGTTAGAGGAAGCTTGGCAGAAGTTACGGCAGGACACGAAGGAAATTTTAAAGTATTATCATAAAATAGAAGAAGGCTTAAAGAGACAACCGAAAGACATTAGTACAACATTAGAGGAAACTCACCCACTTCCTCCTATTTTGATAATTGGGGACCAGGATGGTCAGGGTCATTAGGCGCCTCAGTGATACAAGGCACAATGATATTCTTCATGATTGTTATTACGATATGTTCTGTATTTTTACTGCTCCAGTGCCTCTGTACCAGAATGAGTAAGGCCAAAATTGGTGCAGTGAAAGAAGTCGAGCCTGAGGAGGGGCAGGTAGCGAAGTTAAGAATGGACAACTCCCCCGCCTCTCCAAGGCAAATGGTGTAAGACGTGATATGAAGCCCTGAAATTATGAGGGATTAATTGGGCACTGTAATTAAGGACCGGGCCGGCCAACCGTAAGATGGAGGTGGCAGAAGGAGGGTGGCAGGAGGGTGGTGAATGAGGATTGGTGAGTGATGACAGTCTCGAATTGGCATGTCACACACCCAACGCGGGAATGAGGGACAAGCTTGAGCAGAAAGCATAAACCATTAATGAAGGGTCTAAGGGGCCCCCGGGAATGGTTACACCGGAAGGAGTGCATAAAGGAAAGCCCACCGTAAAGGAAAGACCACCATACCACGGGGGGGGGGGAAGTAGGCCTCCAAATTGATAGGATATATACATGTATAACCTAGACTGGTAGAAAGCCAGGGAGTGCACGCTTTGGCAGACACCAGGCAGTAGAAATACATGTTGACCTGTTTTGGAACAGTTGTCCAAAAGGTCAAAAGGGGGGACTGAAGTAAGATATTAAAATTGAGCGTAACAGGGTATGTTTAGTAGAACTCAATCGCGGCCACAGAATGTTTAAAGATGAAGTGTACTAATTATTTGTATCTTTAATTGCAGAAATGACCCTACCAGTTTAGAGAGATGAACTTTACAAAAGGAGATACTGGCATAACCCTTCTCTGGAGAAACGAAACTTAGTAGGGGCCAGAAAGGGAATGACTCGTTTCCCAGAAGTCACATGACTGGATGACTCATTTCCAAGAAATCAGAGGGTCTGCATGCCCCCTTCAGTGGAAAATGAAACTTATCTTATAGGTTATTTTGTATGAGTTAGACACTCCTAGATAGTGATTAATGTATAGACTTTTAAATCAATTGGATCTCTGAGGAGGGAGGGCTTGCAAAATGTGTATAATTGTGTGGATCTGGAGAGGTTCAGTGGAGTTGGAGCCTTGTGTGGTGACACAAGAGACCTATCTCCCCAGGCCTGAATAAACCATTTTGACTTCAATTATTGGGTCTGTCTTTCTTTCGACAAGCCAGTGATGTCGACTTTGTATATCACTTAGTCCGCACTTTGGGGGCTTACATCAGAGAGAGGTAGAGAATAAGGATTATGAAGATAAAGAGAACTATGGCTAACAAAATAGCAGAGCAGGCTGGATGGGTTCAATGGCCGATTGCTTAGCTTATGTTATTTGGTTCAAGTAGAACACACACATATGGCCTGGATTTTAATGTTCAGACGCGCTAGCAGCAGATGGAGGGGGGGGGGCGCGATAACATGTGGGAAATCCGGAATTATGTGAAGTGCGTCAGTCAGTGGCTTTTTAACCCAGCCACTGCATTAACAACAACATCAACAACAACTTGTATTTATATAGCACCTTTAATGTAGTAAAACGTCCCAAGGCATTGCACAGGAGTATATTAAGACAAAAAAATTGACACCGATCCACATAAGGATAAATTAGGGCAGGTGACCAAAAGCTTGGTCAAAGAGGTAGGTTTTAAGGAGCGTCTTAAAGGAGGAAAGAGAGGTAGCGAGGCAGACAGGTTTAGGCAGGGAATTCCAGAGCCTAGGGCCGAGGCAACAGAAGGCACGGCCACCAAAGGTTGAGCGATTACAATCAAGGATGCTCAATAGGGCAGAATTAGAGGAGCGTGGATATCTCGGGGTGATTGTGGGTCTAAAGGAGATTACAGATAGGGAGGGACGAGGCTATGGAGGGTTTTGAAAACAAGGATGAGAATTTTGAAATCGAGGCACTGCTTAACCGGGAGCCAATGTAGGTCAGCGAGCACAGGGGTGATGGGTGAACGGAACTTGGTGCGAGTTAGGACACAGGCAGCTGAGTTTTGGATGACCTCAAGTTTACGTAGGGTAGAATGTGGGAGGCCAGCCAGGAGTGCATTGGAATATCCAAGTTTAGAGGTAACAAAGGCATGGATGAGGGTTTCAGCAGCAGATGAGCTGAGGCAAGGGCGGAGACAGGTGATGTTACGGAGGTGGAAGTAGGCGGTCTTTGTTATGCTGCGGATATGTGGTCGGAAGCTCATTTCGGGGTCAAATATGACACCAAGGTTGCGAACAGTGTGGTTCAGCCTCAGACAGATGTTAGGGAGAGGGATGGAGTCAGTGGCTGGAGAATGGAGTTTGTGGTGGGGAACTGAAAAAAATGGCTTCGGTCTTCCCAATATTTAATTGGAGAAAATCTTTGCTCATCCAGAACTGTATGTGATGGATAGTGTACTCCACCACAATCTGTAACCTCATGGCCCGGCATATCCCTCACTCGACCATTACCACCAAGCCAGGGGACCAGCCCTGGTTCAACAACGAGTGTAGAAGAGCATGCCAGAAGCAGCACCAGGCGTACCTAAAAATGAGGTGCCAACCTGGGAAAGCTGCAACACAGGACTACATGCATGCTAAAAAGCAGAAGCAGCATGCTATAGACAGGGCTAAGCGATCCCACAATCAACGGACCAGATCAAAGCTCTGCAGTCCTGCCACATCCAGTCGTGAATGGTGGTGGACCATTAAACAACTAACGGGAGGAGGAGGCTCCAAGAATATCCCTATCCTCAATGATGGTGGAGCCCAGCATGCGAGTGCAAAAGACAAGGCTGAAGCATTTGCAACCAACTTCAGCCAGAAGTGCCGAGTGGATGATCCATATTGGCCTACTCCCGAGGTCCCCACCATCACAGAAGCCAGTCTTCAGCCCATTCAATTCACTCCACGTGATATCAAGAAATGGCTGAGCGCACTGAACACAGCAAAGGCTATGTGCCCCGACAACATCCCGGCTATCGTGCTGAAGACTTGTGCTCCAGAACTAGCCAAGCTGTTCCAGTACAGCTACAACACTGGCATCTATCCGACAATGTTGAAAACTGCCCAGGTATGTCCTGTCCACACAAAGCATGACAAATCCAACCCGGCCAATTACCGCCCCATCAGTCTACTCTCAATCATCAGCAAAGCGATGGAAGGTGTCATCGACAGTGCTATCAAGCGGCACTCATTCAACAATAACCTGCTCACTGATGCCCAGTTTGGGTTGCACAAGGGCCACTCAGCTCCCGACCTCATTACAGCCTTGGTCCAAACATGGACAAAGGAGCTGAATTCCAGAGGTGAGGTGAAAGTGACTGCCCTTGACATCAAGGCAGCATTTGACCGAGTCTGGCATCAAGGAGTCCTAGTAAAACTGAAGTCAATGGGAATAAGGGGGAAAACGCTCCACTGGCTGGAGTCATACCTAGCACAAAGGAAGATGGTTGTGGTGGTTAACGGTCAATCATCACAGCCCCAGGACATCGCTGCAGGAATTCCTCAGGGCACTGTCCACGTTCCAAACATCTTCAGCTGCTTCATCAATGACCTTCCTTCCAACATAAGGTCAGAAATGGGGATGTTCGCTGATGGCTGCACAGTGTTCAGCGCCATTAGCAACTCCACAGATAATGAAGCAGTCCATGCCCACATGCAACAAGACCTGGACGACATTCAGGCTTGAGCTGATAAGTGGCAGGTAACATTCGCGCCACAGAGGTGCCAGACAATGACTATCTCCAACAAGCGAGAGTCTAACCACCTCCTCTTGACATTCAATGGCATTACCATCGCCGAATCCCCCACTATCAACATCCTGGGGGTCACCATCACAGAATCACAGAATCACAGAAACCCCACAGTGCAGATAGAGGCCATTTCGGCCCATCGAGCCTGCACCGACACATATCCCTCCCGATCCCCGTAACCCCTACACCAACACATATCCCACCCTATCCCCGTAACCCCACGTATTTAATCCCCCTCACACTAAGGGTCAATTTATCATAGCCAATCAACCTAACCCACACATCTTTGGACTGTGGGAGGAAACCATTAACCAGAAACTTAACTAGACTAGTCACATAAATACTGTGGCAACAAGAGCAGGTCAGAGGCTAGGTATTCTGCAGCGAATGTCTCACCTCCCGACTCTCCAGAGCCTTTCCAGCATCCACAAGGCACAAATGAGGAGTGTGATGGAATACTCTCCACTTGCCTGGATGAGTGCAGCTCCAACAACACTCAAGAAGCTCAACACCATCCAGGACAAAGCAGCCCGCTTGATTGGCACCCCATCCACCACCTTAAACATTCGCTCCCTCCACCACTGGCGTACCGTGGCTGGAGTGTCTACCATCTACAAGATGCACTGCAGCAACTCGCCAAGGCTTCTTCGGCAGCACCTCCCAAACCCGTGACCTCTTCCACCTTGAAGGACAAGGGCAGCAGGCGCATGGGAACACCACCACCTCCAAGTTCCCCTCCAAGGCACACACCATCCTGAGTTAGAAGTATATCGCCGATCCTTCATTGTCGCTGGGTCAAAATCCTGGCACTCCCTACCTAACAGCACTGTGGGAGTACCATCACCACACGGGCTGCAGCGTTTCAAGAAAGCGGCTCACCACCACCTTCTCAAGGGCAACTAGGGATGGGTAATAAATGCTGGCATTGCCAGCGACGCCCTGATCCCATAAAAATGAATAATTAAAAAAAGCAGACTGACAATTTAGACACCGTGGAGGGGTCGAGAGAAGAGGTGGCGAGGTAGAGCTGGGTGTCATCAACGTACATATCACATCCGGATTTCCCAACCAATTAGCGTGAGCGAGTGTGATGACGACCTGCATCACACGATTTCAACTCCACTATTTAAAGGGACACTCCAAAAAGGCAAGTTGAAGCAGTTGGTGGTAGGAAGGAGAGAGAAACAAGTGTTGCCATGGAAGGTAGAAGGTCAAAGGCTGCACCCTGCTTCAGCAACACCTCCCTGGATTTGCTGCTGGGGGCTGTGAGGGCCCGGAGGGATATACTGTTCCATAGCAATGGGAGGAAGAAGCCAGCTGGGGACAAGAAGGCGGCGTGGTTGGAGGTGGCACAAGAGGTCAGCAGCAGGAGCGTGGTGCCATGCTCTGGGATACAATTCAGGAAAAGGTTTAATGACGTAAGCAGGGCAGAAAAGATGAGAGCAATGGCACATTCACCTACATCCTTTTTTTTAATCATTCATGGGATGTGGGCGTCGTGGCAAGGCCAGCATTTATTGCCCATCCCTAATTGCCCTTGAGAAGGTGGTGGTGAGCCATCTTCTTGAACTGCTGCAGTCCGTGTGGTGAAGGTACTCCCACAGTGCTGTTAGGGAGTGAGTTCCAGGATTTTGACCCAGCGCCGATGAAGGAACGACAATATATTTCCAAGTCAGGATGGTGTGTGACTTGGAGGGGAACTTGGAAGTGGTGGTGTTCCCATGTGGCTGCTGCCCTTGTCCTTCTAGGTGGTAGAGGTTGCAGGTTTGGGAGGTGTTGTCGAAGAAGCCTTGACGAGTTGCTGCAGTGCATCTTGCAGATGGTACACACTGCAGCCACGGTATGCCGGTGGTGGAGGGAGTGAATGTTTAAGGTGTTGGAAGGGGTGCCAATCAAGCGGGCTACTTTGTCCTGGATAGTGTCGAGCTTCTGGAGTGTTGTTGGAGCTGCACTTATCCAGGCAAGTGGAGAGTATTAATTCATACTCTTGACTTGTGCTTTGTAGATGGTGGAAAGGCTCTAGGGAGTCAGGAGGTGAGACACTCGCTGCAGAATACCTAGCCTCTGACCTGCTCTTGTTGCCACAGTATTTATGTGGTGAGTCCAGTTAAGTTTCTGGTCAATGGTGACCCCCATGATGTTGATGGTGGGGGATTCAGCGATGGTAATCACATTGAATATCAAGGGGAAATGGCTAGGCTCCCTCTTGTTGGAGATGGGACGGAAAGTAGTGAGTGAGTACATAAAAAACCTGCAAAGGGACATAGACAGGCTAAGTAAGTGGGCAGAGATTTGGCAGATGGAATACAATACTGGAAAGTGTGAGGTTATGCACTTTGGCAGGAAAAATCATAGAGCAAGTTATTATCTTAATGGCAAGAAACTGGAAAGTACTGTAGTACAAAGGGATCTGGGGGTCCTGGTGCACGAAACTCAAAAAGTTAGTATGCAGGTGCAGCAAGTGATCAAGAAGGCCAATGGAATGTTGGCTTTTATTGCTAGGGGGATGGAATATAAAAACAGGGAGGTATTGCTGCAGTTGTACAAGGTATTGGTGAGACCGCACCTGGAATACTGCATACAGTTTTGGTGTCCATACTTAAGAAAAGACATACTTGCTCTCGAGTCAGTACAAAGAAGGTTCACTCGGTTAATCCCGGGGATGAGGGGGTGGTCATATGAGGAGAGGTTGAGTAGATTGGGACTCTACTCATTGGAGTTCAGAAGAATGAGAGGCGATCTTATTGAAACATATAAGATTGTGAAGGGGCTTGATTGGGTGGATGCGGTGAGGATGTTCCCAATGAAGGGTGAAACTAGAACTAGGGGGCATAATCTTAAAATAAGGGGCTGCTCTTTCAAAACTGAGATGAGGAGAAACTTCTTCACTCAGAGGGTGGTAGGTTTGTGGAATTTGCTGCCCCAGAAAGCTGTGGAAGCTACATCATTAAATAAATTTAAAACAGAAATAGATAGTTTCCTAGAGGTAAAGGGAATTAAGGGTTACGGGGAGCGGGCAGGAAATTGGACATGAGTCTAGGTTCGGAATGGTCATGGCCCTGTGGGTAGTGGAGTGGGCCCAGGGGCCGTGTAGCCTGGTTCTGCTCCTACTGTGTTCTAGTTCTGTGTTAGATTTCAGGAGATGGTTTTATTCCTGTTCCTGGCTGGGGTGGAGATCGCCTTTACAGAAGGTAAGTACTGTAGAAAATATAGGGACAGAGTGATCTCCTGGAATAATTTCGATCGCCTAGATGGGTCGGAGAGGAATTTCCCAGATTTTTTTCTCCCAAATTGGCCATTGGGTCTTTATCTGGTTTTTCGCCTCTCCCGGGAGATCACATGGGTTCAGGTGGATGCAGAGTGATAGAAGATTTGAGGTTAGGATCAGATCAGCCATGATCTTATTGAATAGTGGAGCAGGCTCGAGGGGCCGATTGGCCTACTCCTGCTCCTATTTCTTATGTTCTTATGTTCTTAAATGTTACTTGCCATTTATCAGCCCAAGCCTGATTGTTGTCCAGGTCTTGCTGCACGCAGGCACGGACTGCATCATTATCTGAGAAGTTGCAAATGGAACAGAACACTGTGCAATCATCAGTGAACAGCCCCACTTCTGGCCTTATGATGGAGGGAAGGTCATTGATGAAGCAGCTAAAGATGGTTGGGCCTAGGATAATGCCCTGAGGAATTCCTGCAGCGATGTCTTGGGGCTGAGATGTTTGGCCTCTAACAACCACAACCATCTTCCTTTGGGCTAGGTATGACTCCAGTCAGTGGAGAATTTTCCCCCAATTCCCATTGGCTTCAATTTTACTGGGGCTCCTTGATGCCACACTTGGTCAAATGCTGCCTTGATGTCAAGGGCAGTCACTCTCACCTCACCTCTGGAATTCAACTCTTTTGTCCATGTTTGGACCAAGGCTGTAATGAGGTCTGGAGCAGAGTGATCCTGGTGGAACCCAAACTGAGCATTGATGAGCAGGTTACTGGTGAGTAAGTTTCGCTTAATAGCACGTCGATGAACCCTCCATCCCTTTGCTGAAAATTGAGAGTAGGCTGATGGGGTGGCAATTGGCTGGATTGGTTTTGTCCTTTTTGTGGACAGGACATAACTGGGCAATTTTCCACTTTGGCGGGTAGATGCCAGTGTTGTAGCTGTACTGAAACAGCTTGGCTAGAGGCATGGCTTGTTCTGGAGCACATGTCTTCAGCAGTTCAGCCGGGATGTTGTCAGGGCCCATAGCATTTGCTGTATCCAGTACGCTGAGCCATTTCTTGAGATGATGTGGAGTGATTCGAATTAGCTGAAGACTGGCTTCTGTAATGGTGGGGACCTCAGGTTCCAGCCGCACTGTGCACACTTGCAGAGAGATTAGAGGAGTCCATCTCAAGCATGATATCGCAGATCTTTGCGATGATATCATTGCACATAGAATGAGTGGCCACCTACATGGAGCATGAAACGCAGCAATTGCATGAGTGCATGCAGGCCTTCACCAATGGCTTGCACACTATGAATGCCACCTTAAATAGGATGAATGATACCCTAACCGTGGCTGTTCATTGCCCCAGTGATCTGCAACAAAGTGTTCTTCAGCACATTGTTAGCTGGGAAGTGTGGCTGGGCCAAGAGAGGGATGATGGTGAAAGGGGACATGGAAGTGGGGACTCGGCTCAAAGTGCTTCCACTTCTCACCCGTTGCTCCCCCCTCAGTCAGTACCTCACATGTTGCCTCGTGTTCCAATGGTCAAGTCTGCCCTTGCAAAGGTGCAGTCTTTGCCGAGGCCCCCACCGACTCCAAAACCTGAAGGACGTCGGCCAAGAGCATCTCAGCAATCAGAGCAGGGATCCTAGAAGCCTGCCTCTACTGCTGAAGCCACTGGGGTTGCACCACGTAGAAGTGTTAGGAAAAGGAAGAGCAAAAATTTATAGTTGCAGAAGGGTATGCACATGGGTGAGTTACACATTGCTAGATTGTTAAGTTTCTATTTTATATGTGAACCACATAAATATTATTCTTTTGCACTACTTTCCTGTCTTACCTATTATTGGTTGCTGGCTGACAAGTGGCCTTTTTATTTGTGTGATGATGAATGGAAAGACATGAATTGACACTGAGCGATGCACAACTGCTTTGTGTTACTGGTATTGGGGTGGGCAAAAGTGGCTTTTGCATGTGGTTGTTTAATGGGTGTTCTGGTGGAACCTAAGTGAACCTCGCAATAATGCGGGCATCCCTGGCAACAATGTGCACCACTGGTGGTGATTTGCCCACATTACCTTCCACCTCCTCCTTCTCCTCCACCGCCTACGCCTCATCTTCTTCCTCCTCCTCAGAATCACCTGAAGAACCTCTGTCCTCTGCGCCTTGTTCCTCCTGCAGGTCCAAACCTCTCTGTCGTGCAAAGTTGTGAAGAGCGCAGCAAACCACGACCATTATGGAGACCCTGGCTGGTGTGTACTGAAGGGTGCCTCCAGATCGCTCCAGGCACCTGACGCACGTCTTCTGCATGCCAATGGCCTGTTCGATGACATATCTGGTGGTAATATGGCATTCATTGTATTGCTCCTGGGCCTCATTCCTCGGATTTCTGCGAGGTGTTATCAGCCACGTTTTAAGTGGGTATCCCTTGTCTCTGAGCAGCCAGCCAGTAAGCTCTGCTTCAAGGTGTAAAGAGATCAGGGAGGGTGAACTGCAGCAGGATGAAAGCCTCATGCCCATGAATCTTGCGCACACCTGCATAAAGATCTTTTTGTGGATGCACACCAGCTGCATGCTGATGGAATGGAAGCCCTTGCAGTTGATGAACATTCCTGGGTGATCTATGGGTGCTTTTATTGCCTGCAACTGTGGGAAACCAGCCAGAACCGCAAACCCAAGCGCCCGCTCATTCCGATTGGTGTCATCGCAGGCGAAGTTCACATAATTGCTGGCCCTGGCAAAGACGCAATCAGTCACTTGTCTTATGCATTTATGTGCCGCCAACTGTGAGATCCTGAAAATGTCTCCGGCAGAGCCCGGGAAGGATCCAGAGGCAAAAAATGTTAAGGGCGGTGGTAACTTTGACAGCCACTGGTAAAGCGTGGCCACCAGGTCCAGTTGGCAGCAGGTCTTGTGCCAGCAAATGCCTGCCACCACCTGACGTGACACCCTCAGCTCCCTCAGACACTGGTGTTCTGACATTTCGAGGAAGCTTATCCTCTGCCTGTCGACCCTGTGTGTCGGGTATGGCCTCCAGCGAGCGGCAGCTCTCTGCTGATCCCCTCACCTGTTGAGCTGCAGGTCTATGAGCAGCAGGCTGTTGCTGATGCAGGTCCTGCTACTCCTGTTGCTGGTGCAGGTCCTGTTTCTGCTACTGCTGATGCTACTGGTGGTCATCTTGGACCTCATCTGAGGTTCAAAGTAACACAGCGTAAGTGGCACCCATGCTGATGAGTATAGGTGACACCTCCAAAGTGTGTAAAGTAACCTCTCAGCACAAGTACTGTGAACAAACCCTTTGACACAAGCAGGTAGGAAAGCAGTTGTGAGCATTGAGTACCTATTGGCATATTTTCCTGTCATGGCTTCAGCCTCCTCAACTGCCATTGTGTTCTCGCCTTGCTTTCACTGGCGAGTTCCAGGAAGCCTGGGGAACCCGTGGACCCAAAGATAAATTGCAAAACCCTCGTCAATATCACTCTAGTTGACTGATTACCATATTGAAATTGACAACCCGCCTCTGCCGAGGGGGTTGTGGAAAGCGGCGATTTGTACCAGATTCCTGACGCGCTCACATTTTTCCAGGATTTCACCTCCACCCAAATCCTTGTTAAAATTCTCCCCTTTACAGCATAAATTAGGAAAACATCTGAAAATAATCTGCAATACTGTACTTCAATGAACACAAATTGCAGTTGATTTAATTTAATATGTAAATGTGGGAACTGAAATGTATTTATCAACAAGATACCATTTATCAAGATTAATTTTAGTGTTTAACTTAGTTCTACTTTAAGTCTGTCAGATATCTTGGCTCTTTAATGCGACTGATCCTAGAAAACAAATTATCATTCATATATTTCCCCTTTATGGGGAAACACGACCAGTGTCATCGGAGTTACATCGGAGCATAGATGACCAATGCACTCCCGTTATTAATGTTTAGCATAACTCAGTCGATTCTAATCTCAGGATTAAGTTTTTTCATTCCAGTCACATTTACTTACAAATTCTTGGACACTGGATGATAAAACGGAAAACAAATCGTCGGTTATGGAGCTGTTTTAGCATTTAGATGGTTTAGTGATATTTTCAGCAAATGATGTAGCAATGCAAGAAAATTGAAGGAAGTCTTGAGTTTTGCAATTGCTCTTTGGCACCATGGAACATGTTGATATTGGAATCTCAATGGTAAAGCAGTTGCTATCTGAGAACACAGTCGTTCAAATTGCTATTTGCATAATGCTAAAATAGTTATGTATTGTAAAATTCTTGGTACAGATTCCATAGAGCCATTACATTTTGAAGTATTGTTTACTAAACGTACTTAACCATCAAAGATAAACTCTATGGCCCTGAATTTGCGGTCGGTATGACAGCATAATCTCAGAGTATGCCGTCATACCGCCTTTGAAATTGACCGTAAATTGGGGATTTCCACATGCGCTTGTCAAGTTCCAACTGCACATTGGCTTCACTGCACGTTTCACCTCCTCATTCAAATCAACATGCTGGCATAAAGTTGGGCTAATTGCCCACCTACTGCGCATTAATTATCCTGAAAATGTTTACGTCTGGTGCAAACAGGTGCAGGAGCCTGTTGCACAGCATAAGGGGAGGATAAAAAAATTGTATTAGTTTATGCCACAGCCCATAACAATGAGGCACTGGTTCATGTCTGAACAGATACAAACTTTGAAAGAAACTTTCATTTGTTTGAGTTTGAAAACTGCCTTTTTGTGTCACCGCCTTTGCTGCCCAAAAGCCTTTCGGTTTAATTTCCCAACTTCTATTTAGATAGGATTTAATTCACTTTCATGATTTCCTCATGTTGTCAGACATTTAAGATTATTTAAATTAATCATAAGTTAGTTAGTCTAATAGAGGAGAAACGAATTGCGTGGGCAAAACCCAGAAGTCAATTCAGCGGGTCAGAATTTGCAATCGCGACTCAATTGAAGCAATTAATGTTGACTTCCGGGTTTCCTGTCTTCAAGCTGCACAGCGGGCATGATGCGCACCCGCCTGACACGATCTCGGCTGTATTTAAAGAGACAATGCACAGATGGAAATTGGAGGTGTTCACGATGGATGGTGCATATAGAGCAAGGGCAGCACCCAAATTCAATGAGCCATCACTGGAATTACTGCTGGGTGCGGTCAGGAGCAGGAGGGACATACTTTTCCACAGCAATGGGCGGAAGAAACCTACGACTCTCAACAAGCAGGCATGGTTAGAGGTAGCTGAGAAGGTGAGCAGCAGGAGCGTTGTGCCCAGGTCTTGGATGCAAAAATGGAGGAAGCGGTTTTAATGACCTAACCAGGTCAAGGAAAGTGAGTACTTGCCAATTCAACTACATCTTGTGGTTTAAGCCCCTGCCTCTTTTCACTCTGTCTTGCGAAGCGTTCTCTATCACATCTCTCCTTACATCCACTCAACTGTCAGCAGCACCTAGCCTTCACTTTCTATGCATTTCATCACCTCCCCATTTATCCATCCACTGTTGCCACTCACCCCAATGCTTATGCAGTGTGATGCATCTGTCTCATAGTCACCCTCACAGAATGCACTGCATCCATCGAGTGAAGACCTCACCTTCACTCACTCACAGGTCTGTTTTGTCGCCCCTTGTAGAAAGAGAGAGCACAAAACGCAAGGGAGAGGGAGAGGACTGTAGGTGGGCCACCACAAATAGTCCAGCTATCAGATGCAGAAGAGGAGGCCCTGGAGATAAGTGGCCCATCTGCGTCCCTCTCAGTTGGAGCTGGAGAAACAGGGAACTCGCAGATAGCTGGTGACAGAATTACAAATATCTCTAACGCATATTTATTTAATCAATGACTGAACTATAAGAAGTCTGAGTATGGTGATTGTCAAGATTGTTATTTTGCCACGAGTGAATCATATCCATTTCTTTTGTCTTTCAGGGCCTTCACATGTACAGCAAGTGTTGCAGGACATCCATGAGGACAATTCCTCAGAGGACCTCATTCCTTTTGAGGGTGCACCGTCACAGGACCTACAGCCATGCACCAGCACAGATACTCGCACTTTGGTGGGTCCAGTTAGACAGTTAGTTGGGTTTTCACCTGGTGAATTACATCTTACAAGTGAGCACAAGCAGACACTGGTGGCAGGGACAGCTGTGAAGAGTTCACATGGGGGGGCGCAATCCTCTCCACGCTCTGCTCAGCTGGACACAGATGCTGAACTCCAGGGACTATCACTGAGACTGAGACACCACCTGTAATCAGTGAGATTTTATTCAGATGAGGCAATGACAAGTTTAAATATCCACTTGAACTGCAACTCACTCTTGTCTCCTTTTCCCTGGTCAGTTTCCTGAGCCCTGGGAAACCCGTGCTGGAGACATTAATTTTAGAGTCAAGTAAAATTCAATTTCCAAGCTCATTAATATCTCCTAAGGATGTTAATTGCACCAGTAACTAACAGCCCGCCTGCAATAATTAAATCCCTGAGTTCAACGAGTAAGTTTCTCACCGGCATCCAAATGCACCACCGTTAAACCTGGAAGTGGGCGCGTTGGAGCCGGGTTGCGGTCACGATCAAAAGATCATTAATTTTAAAACCCCCCACCCATTCCTGGAAGTTAGAAGTTCCCCCAAAATTTCAAGCCAGTAACCTTTCGTCAGAACTGGAAGAATATCAGGGTTAACATAGTTGGATGTTGTATTGATTTTTAATTTTTTTTAAATTCATTTATTGGATGTGGGTGTCGCTGGCTGGCTAGGCCTGCATTTAGTGCCCATCCCTAATTGCCCTTGAGAAGATGGTGGTGAGCCGCCTTCTTGAACCGCTGCAGTCCATATGGTGTAGGTACACCCACAATGCTGTTAGGAAGGGAGTTCCAGGATTTTGGCCCAGCGACAGTGAAGGAACGGCGATACAGGTCCAAGTCAGGATGGTGTGTGGCTTGGAGGGGAACTTGTAGGTGGTGATGTTCCCATGCGTCTGCTGCCCTTGTCCTTCTAAGTGGTAGAGGTTGCGGGTTTAGAAGATGCTGTTGAAGGAGCTTTGGCGAGTTGCTGCAGTGCATCTTGTAGGTGGTACACACTGCAGCCACAGTGCGCCGGTGGTGGAGGGAGTGAATGTTGAAGGTGGTGGATGGAGTGCCAATCAAGCGGGCTGCTTTATCCTGAATGGTGTCGAGCTTCTTGAGTGTTGTTGGAGCTGCACTCATCCAGGCAAGTGGAGAGTATTCCATCACACTCCTGACTTGTGCCTTGTAGATGGTGGAAAGGCTTTGGGGAGTCAGGAGGTGAGACACTCGCCGCAGAATTCCCAGCCTCTGGCCTGCTCTTGTAGCCACAGTATTTATATGGCTGGTCCAGTTCAGTTTCTGATCAATGGTAACCCCCAGGGTGTTGATAGTGGGGGATTCAGCGATGGTAATGCCATTGAATGTCAAGGGGAGATGGTTAGAGTCTTGCTTGTTGGAGATGGTCATTGCCTGGCACTTGTGTGGTGCGAATGTTACTTTCCACTTGTCAGCCCAAGTCTGAATGTTGTCCAGGTCTTGCTGCATATGGACACGGACTGCGTCAGTATCTGACGAGTCTCGAATGGTGCTGAACAGTGTGCAATCATCAGCGAACATCCCCACTTCTGACCTTATGATGGAGGGAAGGTCATTGATGAAACAGCTGAAGATGGTTGGGCCTAGGACACTGCCCTGAGGAATGCCTGCAGTGATGTCATGTGATTGAGATGAATGACCTCCAACAACCACAGCCAACTTCCTTTGTGCTAGGTATGATTCCAACCAATGCAGAGTTTTCCCCTTGATTCCCATTGACTTCAGTTTTGCTAGGGCTCCTTGATGCCACACTCGATCAAATGCTGCCTTGATGTCAAGGGCAGTCACTCTCACCTCACCTCTTGACTTCAGCTCTTTTGTCCATGTTTGGACCAAGGCTGTAATGAGGTCAGGAGCTGAGTGGCCCTGGCGGAACCCAAACTGGGCGTCAGTTAGCAGGTTATTGCTGAGTAAGTGCCGCTTGATAGCACTCTCGACGACACCTTCCATCACTTTGCTGATGATTGAGAGTAGACTGATGGGACGGTAATTGGCCGGGTCGGATTTGTCCTGCTTTTTGTAGACAGGACATACTTGGGCAATTTTCCACATTGCCGGGTAGATGCCAGTGTTGTAGCTGTACTGGAACAGCTTGGCTTGGGGCGCAGCTAGTTCTGGAGCACAAGTCTTCAGTACTATTGCCGGAATGTTGTCAGGGCCCATAGCCTTTGCAGTATCCAGTGTCTTCTGCCGTTTCTTGACATCACGTGGAGTGAATTGAATGGGCTGAAGACTTGCGTCTGTGATGCTGGGGACCTCAGGAGGAGGCCGAGATGGATCATCCACTCGGCACTTCTGGCTGAAGATAGTTGCAAATGCTTCAGCCTGGTCTTTTGCACTCATGTGCTGGGTTCCACCATCATTGAGGATGGGGATATTTTTGGAGCCTCCTCCTCCTGTTAACTGTTTAATTGTCCACCACCACTCACGACTGGATGTGGCAGGACTGCAGAGCTTTGATTTGATCCGATGGTTGTGAGATCGCATAGCTCTGTCTATCGCATGTTGCTTCCGTTGTTTGGCATGCAAGTAGTCCTGTGTTGCAGCCTCACCAGGTTGACACCTCATTTTTCGGTATGCCTGGTGCTGTTCCCGGCATGCTCTCCTGCACTCTTTGTTAAACCAGGGTTGCTCTCCTGGCTTGATGGTAATGGTAGAGTGAGGGATATGCCGGGCCATGAGGTTACAGATTGTGGTTGAATACAATTCTGCTGCTGCTGATGGCCCACTGCGCCTCATGGATGCCCAGTTTTGAGTTGCCAGATCTGTTCGAAATCTGTCCCATTTAGCACGGTGGTAGTGCCACACAACACGGTGGAGTGTATCCTCAACATGACGACAGGACTTCGTCTCCACAAGGACTGTGCGGTGGTCACTTCCACCAATGCAGACATGTTTCTTTGTTAATTTGGATATTTCCATTTGTATTATTAGGACTTTATTTAAATTCTATTCTTGCCGGTGATCATCATTCACCTCTAGGACCGGGATTGAATTGCAGTTATGAATTTGTCTGTTTTCAGCACTGAACACCTCAGTCTGCAACTGCAGCAGGATGAGAATGGCTTTCTCAGCATTACAGACAGTGTCACCCAGCAAGTAAAAGATGCCCTGCCCATTACTGTAGTGATTTTTATCTGTGTTTTTGTGTATAGTATTGATGGTGATGTACATTCCAAAAGATTAATGGAGCTGAGTTCGGTGCGGGAAATCTTGCCTCAGGAGGCAGATGACTCTAGTGTTCCCCGCCTCGCGTTATGGAAAAGACTGAGCTCACTGTGGCAATCAGCCCTGAAACAATCAGACTCTATTCAATCAGGACACTTTGCTGCGATGTTCGCATTGTTCGTGTGTTCACCAACAACTGTTGGGATTGACTGAGCCAAATGTAATTTGGATCAGTTATATATACTGCTTGGAATAGCAATTCCAGTCTTCCCTTTTGGAGACTGATCCCAACTTAGATAGCCCAGTCTAACACTAGAAGTGCCACATTACCTCTGAGGACCACATCAGATTACATTCATTTGAAAAAAATGCATGAATTTACCTAAATGCCTAGTATAGTGTGGAGGTTTGATTTTATTATGTAATCTTTCTACAGTTTAGGGTAACATAGAAATATAGAAGATAGGAGCAGGAGTAGGCCATTCGGCCCCTCAAGCCTGCTCCGCCATTCAATGCAATCATGGCTGATCATCCAAATTCAGTACCCTGTCCCTGCTTCTCCCCATATCCCTTGATCCCCTTAGCCTTAAGAAATATATCTAATTCCTTCTTGAATATATTTAATGAATTGGCCTCAACTGCCTTCTGTGGTAGAGAATTCCACAGGTTCACCACTCTCTGGGTGAAGAAATTCCTCATCATCTCAGTCCTAAATGGCTTACCCCTTATCCTTAGACTGTGACCCCTGGTTCTGGACTCCCCTGCCATCGGGAACAGCCTTCCTGCATCTAGTCTGTCTAGTCCAGTTAGAATTTTATAAGTTTCAATGAGATCCCCTCTCATTCTTCTAAACTCTAGCGAATATAAGCCTAATCGACTCAATCTCTCTTCATACGTCATTCCTGCCGTCCCAGGTATCAGTCTGGTGAATCTTCGCTGCACTCCCTCCATGGCAAGAACATCCTTCCTCAGATAAGGCGACCAAAACTGCACACAATACTCAAGGTGTGGTCTCACCAACGCCCTGTACAACTACAGCAAGACATCCTTGCTCCTGTACTCGAATCCTCTCGCTATGAAGGCCAGCATACCATTTGCCTTCTTAACCGCCTGCTGTACCTGCATGCTTAACTTCAGCGACTGGTGCACAAGGACGCCCAGGTCTTGTTGCGCTTCCCCTTTTCCCAATCTATTGCCATTCAGATAATAATCTGCCTTCCTGTTTTTGCCATCAAAGTGGATAACCTCGCATTTATCCACATTATACTGCATCTGCCATATCGCCCAACCTGTCCAAATCGTACTGGAGTTTCTCTGCATCCTCCTCACAGCACACACGCCCACCCAGCTTTGTGTCATCTGCAAACTTGGAGATATTACACCTAGTTCCCTCATCTAGATCATTAATATATATTGTGAATAACTGGGGTCCTAGCACCGATCCCCACTAGTCACTGCCTTCCACTCGGAAAAAGACCCGTTTATTCCAACTCTTTGCTTCCTGTCTGCCAACCAGTTTTCTATCAAAGTCAGTATCTTACCCTCAATCCCATGTGCTTTAACTTTGCATGCTAGTCTCTTATGCGGGACCTTATCAAAAGCCTTCTGAAAGTCCAAATACACCAGATCCACTGGTTCTCCCTAATCTATTCTACCAGTTACATCCTCAAAAAATTCCAGTAGATTAGTCAAGCATGATTTATCTTTTGTAAATCCATGTTGACTTTGTCCGATCCTGTCACTGTTTTCCAAGTGCTCTGCTATTATATCTTTTATAATGGACTCTAGCATTTTCCCCACTACCGATGTCAGGCTTACCGGTCTATAATTTCCCGTTTTCTCTCTACCACCTTTTTTGAATAGTGGGGTAACATTAGCTACACTCCAATCCAAGGGAACTGTTCCAGAGTCTATAGAATTTTGGAAGATGACCAGCAATGCATCTACTATTTCTAGGGCCACTTCCTTAAGTACCCTAGAATGTTGATTATCAGGCCCTGGGGATTTATCGGCCTTCAATCCCGTCAATTTCCCTAACACCATTTCCCTACAAATACTGATTTCATTCAGTTCCTCCCTCTCATTAGACCCTATGTTCCCCAACATCTCTGGGAGGTTATTTGTGTCCTCCTTTGTGAAGACAGAACCAAAGTATGTATGTATTTAATTGGTCTGCCATTTCTTTGTTCCCCATTATAAATTCCCCTGATTGTGACTGCAAGGGACCTATGCTTGACTTTACCAATCTTTTTCTCTTCACATATCTATAGAAGCTTTTACAGTCAGTTTTTATGTTCCCCGCAAGCTTACTCTCATACTCTATTTTTCCCCTTTTAATTAATCCCTTTGTCCTCCTTTGCTAAAACCTAAACTGCTCCCAATCCTCAGGTTTGCTGCTTTTTCTGGCCAATTTATATGTCCTCTCCTTGGATCTTATGCTATCCCTAAGTTCCCTTGTTAGCCAATGTTGAGTCACCTTTTTTGTTTTATTTTTATGCCAAACAGGGATGAACAAATTCTGTAGTTCATCCATGCGATCTTTAAATGTTTGCCATTGCCTATTCACTGTCAACCCTTTAAGTAACATTCCCCAATCCATCCTAGCCAACTCGTGTCTCATACCATCATAGTTTCCTTTATTTAAATTCAGTACCAAGTCTCTGAATCAACTACTTCACGCTCCATCTTAATGAAGAATTCGATCATATTATGATCACTCCTCCCCAAGGGGCCTCGTACAAGATTGCTAATTAATCCTTTCTCATTACATAATACCCAGTCTAAGTGGCCTGATCTCTAGTTGGTTCCTCGACATATTGGTCCAGGAAACAATCCCGTATACACTCTAGGAATTCCTCTTCCACTATTGTTACTAATTTGGTTAGACCAATCTATATGTAGATTAAAGTCACCCATGATAACTGCTGTGCCCTTATTGCACGCATCTCTAATTTCCCTTTTAATGCCATCTCCAACCTCAGCATTACTGTTTGGGTGTCTGTATACAACTCCCACTAACGTTTTCTGCCCCTTTGTATGTCTCAGCTCTACCTATACAGATTCCACATCAGAGCTAATATCCTTCCTTACCATTGTGTTAATCTCCTCTTTAACCAGCAATGCTACCCCACTGCCTTTTCCTTTTTGCCTGTCCTTCCTGAATATTGAATACCCCTGGATGTTGAATTCCCAGCCTTGGTCACCCTGGGGCCATGTCTCCGTAATCCCAATTTGATCACATCCGTTTACATCTATTTGTGCAGCTAATTCATCCATCGTATTACGCATGCTCCTCGCATTAAGACACAAAGCCTTCAGGCTTGTTTTTTTAACACTCTTGGACCTTTTAGAATTATTGTTCACTGCGGCCATGTTTGATTTACACCCTTGATTTCTCTGACTTACACTTTTGCTTTTCTCCTTCCTGTCTTTTGCTTCTATCCTTGCTTCCCTTTCCTCTATCTCCCTGCACAGGTTCCCAACCCTCTGCCATTTTAGTTTAAACCCTCCCCAACAGCACTAGCAAACACTCCCCCTAGGCCATTGGTCCCGGTCCTGCCCAGGTGCAAACTGTGCAGTTTGTACTGGTCCCACCTCCCACAGAACCGGTTCCAATGTCCCAGGAGTTTGAATCCCTCCCCCTTGCACCATTCTTCTAGCCACGTATTCATCTGAAATATCCTTCTATTTCTACTCGGACTACCATGTGGCACTGGTAGCAATCCTGAGATTACTACCTTTGAGGTCCTAAATTTACCTCCTAACTCCCTATATTCAGCTTTTAGGACCTCATCCCATTTTTACCTATATTGTTGGTACCTATATGCACCACGACAACTGGCTGATCACCCTCCCCCTCCAGAATGCCCTGCAGCCGCTCCGAGACATCCTTGACCCTTGCACCAGGGAGGCAACATACCATCCTGGAGTCTCGTTTGCGGCCGCAGAAACGCCTATCTATTCCCCTTACAATAGAATCCCCTATCACTATAGCTCTTCCACTCTTTTTCCTCCCGTCCCGTGCAGCAGAACCACCCATGGTGCCAGGAAGTTGGCTGCTGCTGCCTTCCCCTGATAAGCCATCCTCCCCAACAATATCCAAAGCGGTATATCTGTTTGAGAGGGGGATGGCCACAAGGGACCACTGCACTACCTGCCTGCGCCTACTACTCTGCCTGGCGGTCACCCATTCCCTTCCTGCCTGTGCAGCTTTTACCCGCGGTGTGACCAACTGATTAAAAGTGATATCCATGACGTCCTCAACATCGCGAATGCTCCAGTATGTATCCATTCGCAGTTCCAGCGCCGCAATGCGGTCTGCCAGTAGCTGCAGCTGGATACACTTCCCGCACACATGGTCATCAGGAACACTTCAAGTGTCCCTGATTTCCCACATAGTGCAGGAGGAGCATGCCACGGGGCCGAGCTTTGCTGCCATGACTTACCCTTTAATTAATTTAAATTAAATCAATAGCACCAATTATACTACAATTAAATGATATACTCAAGGGCCCTTGTTTCCTAGCACTCCCTGCTACACAACAGACCTTAGAAACTATAACCACAAAATTAAGACCTTCTAAACTTTATAAACTATGAACCTTAACTGTCAAACTATAGAGTAGTATAAGTACTTATCCAATCAGCTGCTTCCTCCTGCCCGCATCACATTTTGAATCGTGACTTGGCTCTGGAATGCCGCCGCTGGTCTGCGAGATTGGTAAGCCTCTGTAAAAAAAATCCGCGAGTGAGTTTAAATACTCACTGAACCTTCGCTCTCACCGCTCCCGACATTGGCCTGTGAAACAAACATGCATTGCTAAAAACATGTAATCATTAATATTTGCATTTGCGCAGATATTACACCATAATTTACGCCGGTTTCGGTGCCGATCTTGCCAAAACGAAGCAGTGCTGAAATTTCCTGCGGAGTTCATTTTCTTATGCCGGAATGTAAAAATGGGCAGAAAACAAGTACAAATGCAGCATTACCAATCAGGTTAATAGTCAGTAGGCTAATGTCTTCTGAATAGGTGCCTCACTATCAGATCCTGTTGCCTCTTCTACTCCTCTTCCTCCATTATGCAGAACAGGGGTATGCTCATTGGAAAGGTCATTCCAGCTGCATAGTCCTTCTGAACATGTTTGGGAACGGATTATGACAATAATTTTGTTAAGTATGTTTCATGTCACAGGAAGAAATTTTTTTAAACAAACACACAGAAAATCACCAGCAAACTCCAGAAATCTCAGTTACACCAAGATCTGGTAACTTCAAGCCATGCTGAGCTTATATTTTTGGGCCTAAATCTACACCAGTTCAATACTGGTGTAAATGTAGGAAACTAGCAGGAGTTGGTCTTTTCAATAGATGTATCTTGGAAGCAATGCAAATGATCGGGGAAATTCACACACACCGCTGTTTTGGCTTAAAACCTGCGTAACTTAGTTACATGTGAGGAAAAAAAAAATACAATACAGCTCTTGCAAAATTGCTACGCTGAAAAATTCCATGAAACGCCGGGACATTAAGTATAATAATCAGCAAGAATAATCAGAGGCAGCAGTAGA
Organism: Somniosus microcephalus; assembly: GCF_052327205.1. Classification (NCBI taxonomy): domain Eukaryota; kingdom Metazoa; phylum Chordata; class Chondrichthyes; order Squaliformes; family Somniosidae; genus Somniosus; species Somniosus microcephalus. The sequence goes on along the minus strand of NC_140994.1, from coordinate 148,951,095 downwards.
AAGACTAATGTGTTTCGACACTGATTTTAATAGTTCCATACCCTGATCACTTTTCCTTTACATTACCCTTTCCCAGTATTTTTGTCCTTTTTTTTGTTTAAGCAAGAGCAAAGACACAATAGAATAGAAAGAATTTTTTTTAATGTATTTGCATTTTTACTGCATACTAGATGTTTTAAAACCTGTGATTATACAATAATATTTAAGTTGCTATGTATAATTTCATATTTTCTCAAGGGAATTTCAATAGCCATTACGTAGCTCCCATTGTTGTAAATCCCATATATTGGGTGATCTTCATAACTCTTTGCCAATATCTGTTTTTACACTAGAAATACTATGAAAACAGTAGCTAATGATTGAGAATACAGATATGTTTGAGAAATTTGTACTGGGTTGCCAGAGCTTTCAAATTCCTATTTCTGCTCTAAAACTGATGATTAATTCTGCATTTGGTCCTCTACATAAAAAGTAGAGTTCTGGATGACAACATTGGGAGTGTTCAACATTGCTTGGGAGGCTTATATTCCATGCCTATTTTCTTATTGCTGTACAATTTTGGGGTGCAGCTACAGCAGTTTTAATGTTTCTAGTACAAGCATGGAGAACTGGCTTAAATGCCATCAATTCTTGTCATGTTGCTCTAGTCATAATCCTATAAAGACTGATAACCAGCTATATCGCTCTGATGTTTTAAGGAACGATTAGTGACCATCATCCAGCTCACTGGTCTTAATGAATTTGGACTAATTCCATTTTTCAGCCTAAGTATTGTAGTTTATATAACAATAAAGATGCATTCTGACAAAAATTCTATAAACAGTACAGTGCTATTAATTGTTAGAGCCTACTTAGACAGCATGGCACAATCAACATTTTCAGGCAGATGAATTATCAATCCCTATCTCCTTCTCTCTTCTTTGGTTTACCTTGTTGGTCTTTAGTTAGCATTTTCTGCATGTTCCTGTATATGTCTATAAAATAAGAACATAAATAAGTATTTTTTTTCCACCCAGTACCTTTATTGTCAATACAGTGTTGGAAAAGTGACCTAATAGCTAAAGTCCTATGAAAAAACGACTTCCAATCTCAATACTTGAGTAACATTGTATATTCAATACCAAATAGTCTGGTCTTTTACAATATTGGAAATTGAGGCAATAAGAGATGATTTATAAATTTGAAAGGTAGCAATCCAAATATTTTAAAATATCCAGATCTGTCGTTAAAAAATATATCAATACTAGCTGGGGGGGCCCGGCGTTGCCAGGGTTTTTTTGGGCCATGCAGTTTACGGCTGGGCGCTGCTGCTCCCGCGCTCTGTGTCACTCTTTACCTCCCTGACCCTCTCTCTCTCCCTGCCCCCTCTCTCTCTCCCTGCCCCCTCTCTCTCTCCCTGCCCTCTCTCTCTCCCTGCCCCCTGTCTCTCTCTGCCCCCTCTCCCTGCCCCCTCTCTCCCTGCCTCCTCTTCTCTCTCTCCCTGCCCCCTCTCTCTCTCTCCCTGCCCCCTCTCTCTCTCCCTGCCCTCTCTCTCTCTCCCTGCCCTCTCTCTCTCTCCCTGCCCCCTCTCTCTCCCCCTGCCCCCTCTCTCTCCCTGCCCCCTCTCCCTCCCTGCCCCCTCTCTCCCTGCCCCCCTCTCTCTCCCTGCCCCCCCTCTCTCTCCCTGTCCCCTCTCTCCCTGCCCCCTCTCTCCCTGCCCCCTCTCTCTCCCTGCCCCCTCTCTCTCCCTGCCCCCTCTCTCTCCCTGCCCCCTCTCTCTCTCTCCCTGCCCCTGTCTGTCCCCTCTCTCTCTGTCTCTCTACCTCTCCCCCTCTCATCTCCCTCCCTCCCCCTCTTTTGGCACCCAGGGAAGGGCTTTGAAAATTGAGCCCAGCCACGGTGGCCATGCAGGGCCTAGCGGTTGAGGCCCGGCCGGGCTATCGGGCCGAGACGGACCCCAGCTGAGCTCCCAGTGGGGCCGGGCACTGCGCCACGGGTGGCGTGGTTTACGGCCGGCTGCTGACGCTCCCCCGCCCGCTCTGTGTCTCGGGCCAAGCGGTTGTGAGGCCCGGGCCGAGTGAGTCGAACTCACCTCCCGCTCCCGGAGCCATAATGTGGGGGTTTGTTTGGCTGGTGCTGTCGCTGTGGGGATGAAAAAAATGGCGGCGAAGTTTCGGGAGGCTGCAGGATTAGGTCCCGCCCGTGACGCACCGATTGGTCAACCATCAGGTCACTGAACTGTAGGATTGGTCAACCAGCACGTCACTCAACGCTAATGAGAGGTAGGATTGGTCAACCGCTAATGAGCGGATTTTTGAACATTTTTTGTATACTGTCCGAACAATTTTTGTGTGACCAAAAAGTAAATACGCCTATTAGACTCCCCTAATGATAACCTTTCTTTTGATATAACATGCGTGTAGGTACGCTCTATAACTTTTGAGTGTATAGCGGACAGACAGACAAACAGACAAACCAACCGCTTTATATACAGATAGATAGATAGATAGATAGAAGATATAGATAGATAGATTAAATCCTCCCGAGTCTTGATTTAGACACAGTACATAGTCAGCTAATAAAAATTAGATAAATATATGAAGAACACTTTCAGTAATTTACACTCTTCATAGCCGCAAGTTCTACAGCAATAGACTCTGTTCTGATTATTTACCCTTTGTTTACAGTTATATTTTACTTCATTCATAACATTCTAGATGTAAAATGCTACAGTACCAAAAGCAAATGTTCTAATCTAAATACATATTAATGGTATTTTGGGTTATTGTTTAAAGTAGGATTTATATGTCAAATTGGTTTGCTTATTTAAGATTATGGCTAAAAGCTATAAACAAGTTAATATTCAACATTATATCAATTTAATTATAATATGCAGTGCATAGTTTTTTCCCCTGTAATCTGGGAAAAATTCAATATTACTGAAGAGATGCATAAAGTCTCTGATATGCAACCGACCTGCTGCATGATCAAAAAAATCAAAAAGGATGACCAGATGGTACAGTGGTTGGAACACTTCAGAAGTACAGCAGGTCAGACTAATAGTTGGATGAAAGGTTATTCTTCAATGGCTTCATGGGCTTCAACTACCCACAATTCAGTAAATGATACTAAATTGAAAGTCATAGTCACACACAGATGGTTGTGGTTGAAAATGGTAATGTAACATCAGTGCTCTTTTGATATTGAAGTAAAAGTGGATTGTTGGGACAGTGCAGAGGGAACGTTATCTAATCTGTGTTACACCAAATCTAGGAGGGCTTAATGCTGAAGCTAAACTAAAGTGGGGAAAATGAAGAAAAACTGTTGCAGCACCGACATATTACATAGAAATTACAGTACAGAAATGGGCCATTCGGCCCAAGTGGTCTATGTTGCTGTTTATGGTCCCTCCTCCCACATCTAACAATATCAGCATACCTTTCTATTCCTTTCTCCCTCGTGTACTTCTGTAGCTTCCCCTTAAATGCATCTATGCTATTTACCTCAACTACTCCATGTGGTAGCAAGTTCTACATTCTAACCAATCCCTGGGTAAAGAAGTTTCTTCTGCATTCCCTATTGGATTTATTAGTGACTATCCTATATTTATGACCTGTAGTTTTGGAACATACTAAAACTAGACAGCAAGCAAAACAATAAACTAGACACTAAATATTATAGTTAGCTGGCAGTGAGTTAAGGCAATAATTTAATCGTGAAGTTCTACTGACTTGCAAAAACTGCTAAAGCTCCACTCTTGGAGTTTATTACATCAAGAGAATCACTATTATTGCCTTATTGCCAGCCATTTACTATCCTGTGTGCAGTACCATCATTATTCATAAAATAAGCTATTAAAGCACTCTTATTTTAGAAAGTACCCCCTCTATAGCAGGAAGAATAAAGTTCCTGGAAGTTGTGCAGAAACTTAGTTAATACAGGTCACTTTGGATTTAATGCTCAGAAGAAATATAGACAATTTTTAATACTAACAACAGGGTCTAAAATTATGCCACCACTAATTTCTGTAATATAATCTTAAAACAAAGTACCAATGAGAATTACAGAAAACATGTAATGTAAAGTTACAACATTTAATAATTTATACTCTGTAAAGGCTGTGGATCATCGCTCTCGCTGATCATTAATTGTTCACTTGCCAGTGAATCATTTAATGTTTCTTTCCAAGTGGTTTCTTCTGGTACAATGTATTCCATTCTCTCCTGCGCCATATGCTCCAGGATCTTTTTAGACAAAAAATGAGAGTCCATTTTTCCTTCCTCCAAATCATCTGGAATATAAAATGCATACATTCATAACTATACTAAAGAGAATCCTAAAAAAAAAATCAAAGGACTGTTGATTCTCAGTGGACAATAGCAGGACATGCTTTATTCAATGGAAAGGCACCTACCCTTTGGTGCATTCTGTATTATTGCTGACTACTAGCTGCATCAGAGAGGTTTGCATCCTCACGAACAAAGCCCTTGCTATTCACAACTCCATTGTGGATGAATCTATTGCCACTGCAGTGCTAACAGAAACTTGGCTTACAGATAGCATTTTTTCCTCCTTACTGAAGCCTCCTGACCTGGCATAGCACTTATTGCCAAGTCCTATTCAGGCCTCTCCCCCAACACCGGAGAGCTTTTCTTTGTTCAAGGACCTCACCCTTTTCCATTCCCCTCACCTCTCAAAATCCTAGCTGTATATTATCCTTCCAGATGTCATAACAACTTCCTCCCATAAATCTCCTCCATTAACATCGGACTCCTCAACTTTGGTGACTTCTATCTACACGTAAACTTCCCTTTCTTCCTCACTCAATATCACCCTCCACAAAAGTTCCACCACCCATGGCCACCTCTTGATCTCATCTTTTCTGATATCCTCTCTGGTCTCAAGGTCTTGGTCACCACAGGGCTAACACGAATTCTGCTCATAACCATCTACTTCCCCGCCCCCCCCCCCCCCCCCCGCTTCACCACTCTCGCTATCATCCATGGGAAAAACTGCCTTTCAGTTTCCTCATTAATTCATTCTTGAATTCCCAGAAACCTCTGTCCTGCCTCTCCACCCATCTTGACAAATCTACTGCAATTGATCTGCTAAACATCTCCCTTACTTCTGCCTCGGATACCTTCATTCCCACCAAATCATTCACCGTCTCCCACTCCTGCCATTCTCCGGATGCTGTCCCCATCTTCAAGTCGTTAAATCAAACAGCTCACCTGGTGCACAATTGATCCAGTCATTAGTCACCAGATATTGTTTAATCATGTCAAGTATTACCATTCTTCACTTTCCACAGCCAAAGCTCCTACTACTTCAGGGCCAGCCTGTTGGGTTAGGACAGTTGAAAAGCTCCTATTCTCATGACAAACTGCCTCATCAAACCCCTTTCCTATACCTTTACCAGCCTCAGCTCCAATACCATGGATTTATGCATCTTTCAGATTGAGACCATCCATGCTGCTGCCTCTGCTCTTTTTCCTCCCTTCTGCTTCCCAGAGTCTTACACCCATTCCAGTTCTGACCCCCTGCCACTTAGAAGCTTCTCGAACAACACCCCACTCCCTCAGGTCATCTCTTCCATAAAACCTACAATCTGCTCCCTTGATTCACTCCCTACTCAATTCTCAACCACTCAGCTACCACTTCAGGCTCTCTTGCTAGTTAACATTGTTAATGACTCAAATAAAAACAGAAAATGCTGGAAATACTCAGCAGGTCAAGTAGCATCAGTGGAGAGAGAACAGAGTTAACGTTTCAGGTCGATGTCTTTCGTCAGAAGTGGAATAAATTAGACATGTAACAGATTTTAAGCACTTGCAGGGGCAGGGAAAGGGGGAGGGGAGGAAAGAACAAAAGGGAAGGTCTATGATAGGATGGAAGGCAGGAGATTAAATGACAAAAGGTATGATTGTACAAAGCAAATGGGACAAGTAAAGGAACAAAAGATTGGTCTAGAAGAGGTATAAATGGGAATAGCAGAATCATCAACGGCTGCCATCTGAAAAAAATAGGTGTCAAGGTTATGGTCTGAAATTGTTGAACTCTATGTTGAATCTAGAAGGCTGTAAAGTGCCTAATCGAAAGGTGAGGTGCTATTCTTCGAGCTTGCGTTGAAACAGTGCAAGAGGCAGAGGACAGAGAGGTCAGAGTGGGAGTGGAGCGGAGAATTAAAGTGACAGGCGACCCAAAGCTCGGAGTCACGCTGCCGGACTGAGCATTGTTAATGACTCCCTGTCCCCACCCTTTTCAAGACCACTGTCATCACCCCATCCTCAAATAATCCACCCATCTGTCTTCTCCAACTACCACCCCATCTCTAAACTCTCTTTCCTGTCTGAGCTTGTTGAATGTGTCATCACCTCCCGGCTCTCCCAAGACTTCCAGTTTAAACCACTTCAGGCTTGCTTTCACCCTTCTCACAGCACTGAGTCTTCCCTGCCAAAGAGAATTAATATCATCCTCTGTTAAGGTGACCATGGGGCGTTAGCCCTCTTTGTCCTTCTCAACTTCTCCACAGTGTTTGATACATCTTCCTTTATCATCTCTCCTTTGGTGTCCAGCTCCATGGGATTGCCTTTGCATGGTTCCAATCCTACCTGTCCAAACTCAGCCAGTGCATCTTCAGCAATTACTTCTCTTCCCAACTCAACATCACCACCTCCAGAGTCCCCCAAGGATCCATCATCGGCCCTCCTCTTCCTCACCTCCATTTTCCCCTTCAGGAGATCACCCATAGGCATGGGGTCAAATTCTAGATGTAGATTGCAATTACTCAACTCTACCTCTCTGCCACCTCTGTGCTGTCAAATTGTCCAATGTCAAGTCCAATGAATAAGTTAATATGTCCTCCTGCTGAACATCAGAAAGACCAAAGCCAGCATTTGCAGCCCCTGCCATAAACTCTGTGTTCTTGATAATGACACCATCCCTCTCTCCAGCTTCTTGCTAAGGCTAAGCCAGGCTGTGCAAAATCTTGATATGCTTGGAGTCAGATTTGAGCTTTAAACCTTACATCCTATCCATCTGTCACCTCTGCCCCTACCTCAGCCACTCCACTGCTGAAGGCCTATCCATGCTTTTGTCACTTCTAGACTCATTGATGGTAATGTTCACTTTCACCGCTGGACTTCAACAGGATGAAAACCAGACAGCTTCTACAATGGGCAAGCGATCCGCTCCGCCAGTTTATTGTCCAGGTGGTGAAGGTCAAAATTATCCCTAATTTCTCCAATGTTTGCTTGTTGGCCTCTTATGCTCCATAAACTCCAACTTGCCCAAAATCAGCCATTTGTAGCTCGTCTCACATTGAGCACTACCTGCCAATCACCTGCTATCCTCATTAACCTACAGTGGCTCCCTATCCCTCAATGTATTAGATTTCAAGTCCTTATTGTTTTCAAATCTGTCCACCCTATCTCTGTAACCTTCTCCAGCCTTATATCCCCCTCACACACCCTTGGGTACTCCAACTCTGGCCTTTTGTGCATTCACCTCCCCTTCACCCCACCGCTGATGTCAAAGCTTTTAGCCACCTTGGCTTTACTCTCTGGAACTCCCTCCCTAAATCTTTGCCTTCACATTTTTTTAAAACCTTCTTTAAACCCATCTCCTTGACCAAGCTTTTGGTCTACCCTTTTAATTCCTTCGGTCCTTGCTATTGCACTTTCCTTTATTTATTTCTTCTGTTAAACACTGCATTATATTAGAGACTCTATATAAATGCAACTTGTTGTTGTGATGATTTAAAAAAAAGTATTTGTGATGCAGTCTTCACTGACTCAGTAATAAGTTGGAAAGGGAAAGAAATTGAAGGAAGCTTGTAATTCTGGCAACACACTTCCTCCGCACTAACTGCTCACCATTACAAGCTGGGTACCATTAATGCTGGGGCTTGTAGTCTGATAAATAAATCACCAACAGGATCAGTCACTCTTCATCCTGAAATGCATTCATTTTACATAGTACAGTCATACCCGGAACTCAGAAAGAGGTAAATTAGAGTTTGCGTATCCTTAGTGATAAGTTTCTGATCATAGTCATGTTATTGTTGGGGGATAGAACCATTTCAAGCATTGCAGATAATTATTACCCTTATACACACACTGTTTCACTGTGCAAAAACGGTGCAGCACACATACTTTTCCTGAAGGTAGAGGTGGTCGCTAAGGAACAGGTGGTCTTCTACTGTTAGGGGTATCTTAATAAGGTCAAGAACCATGGATGTAGAGGACCGTACTGGTCTTCCAAGAGTGATCTACTCAGTTTCTCTATGCCTTCAAACATTTTAGGTGCCATAGACTATCGCACAGTCCATGGTTGCTTCCTAGATAATTGTCACTGATGTACACAAGAATTTTAACAGTCAGATACTATTTCAACAGTAATTGAGTGCAAATCCTCTCTCTTCATGGAGGCCAGGGCCTTGATATGAAGAGCCCTGAAGCCCACATGAGGACCATGTGCGTTGCTCTGCACTTGAGAGCACCATGCCACCTTGTGAAAACTCAGTGCCCTATCCAGTTACCATCTATTTTTAGTAGGAAAAGTGATGAAGGTATTGTTTCTTGCAAACAAAGCATTTGCCATTTGCTTGACACAAGTATACAATGCAGACTCACTGATATGGCAGATGTTTTTGGAGTGTCTTGGAAGGATTTAGCAACATGAAAGCTTCATGCAGTGATCACCTTCTCTACTACGGAATGATTTTTCCCTGAGAGTTTGAGTACAGGTCATTGTGCAGCAGATAGCACAATTCTGTTATAGCCTATCTTGTGAAACAGCAGTGACAAGGAAAGTGCTCTTCTGATATGTCTAGGTGTGTGCATAGGAATCTATAAAAGGTTACGAAGCAGCAACCAGTAATCCTGGGGTAATGATGGGTGTGGCCAAATTAGCTTGAGTGTTGTACATTTGTTTGCCCTCATAAATTCCACTTCCTCATCTCAATTATGCAGCATGTTCAGAACCCCCAAAGAATATCCATCCTCAGCTCTTTGCATGGTGCAACTTTAGGGGCAGTAACAACCAAGAATAATGAATCAAAGTCTTGACAGGGAAAAAACACAAAAATGGAAGACTACCCAGCAAAACCAATTAAAGCACAGAGAAAAATATATTGGATCAGATTTTGCTGTCAAAATAACAGTGAGGCTAATGGCGCTCTCCATTATTTATGCGTAAATGGTACAGCAATTTCAGGCAAGGGCCAGATGTGCAGTTAAATGTGAATAAGAACATAAGAAATAGGAGCAGGAATAGGCCATTTGGCCCTTCGAGCCTGCTCCGCCATTCAATAAGATCAGGACTGATCTTCTACCGCATCTCCACTTTCCTGCACTATCCCCATATCCCTTGATTCCCTAAATATCCAAAAGTTGCTGTTTGAGTTGTGCTGCACCGCCGTTAGCTTTGCGAAAACGGCATTTTGCTGTCTGCTGCGCCATTGAAATGCATTCAATGTCATGAAGTTACTGCATTTGTGCGGTAGATACAAACTAGATGTTGAGAGCTAGTAATTACAAGCGTAGGTACCCTTTAATCAGCGCAATAAATGTTAATGACTACTAGTCAACCTCTCTGGCACCGAAAATTAACATTACAGATATGGAATCTCATTCCTGCAGGTTTTGAATTTTGGGGGGAAATTTAAAAAATGTCATATTATAATTTCTTTTTACTTTTCCTATCTGTCTCTTTTTTCTATCTCTCTTAATTCAATCTTTCTTTCCCTTTCTGTACCTGATTTGACATTGAATTCACCTGCTTTAATTCACCCTCCTTCTCAGTCCTTCCACTATTTATTTCTTATTTAATCCTTAAATCTCATTTATGAAAGATACCCTGTTGATTGCCACATTAACTCAGGTCCCAGATGCCCAGTTTCCCTCGCTGTGCCATTACCAGCTCGCACTTTTAGCAACTTCGTGGGCAAAATTATTTTGAACTGAAGGGTGCAGGGACCAGTCTAACTAATGGCAGACACCATTGGATGCCCTGCTACTGCAACATCTGTCCCAATAATTGAAAATGCAACAAAAAATATGACCTGCAACAAAAACCATCATCTCCATTCAGATGAGATTTAATCTGTAAGCAGCATGCTGTAGAAAGATTCAGCATGGGGCTTTTCAAAGGTAATTTAAATATGTGTGAGGCCCATGCATGCCAGTAATATGCCACAATGTTTTGACCCCTAGAAAATCAGGCACCTCACAAATTGGTCAGATGAGGTCAGGTGCCTGATTTTCCACAAGTAGAATCCAATAATAAAAACTCCAAAATTTTACTTTAACTAAAAGTAATCATGTGGCTACAAATCTGAGGTAATGTTCATTACTCAGGCTTGACAGGCGAGACCCCCATACTATTGATTAGACTGAAGTTACAATGAGCTTTTATATAGATTAAGAATGACAAAGATTTTTTTTAGCAAGTTACTTTCTATTCTTCTCATCTTTTTTTTTTCCAAGCCTTCTTGAGCTACCAGGTAAACTTTCTCATACACATTTAGAATTGCCACTCTAACCAGCTGCTAGGAAGTAGACACAAGAAGCCAAGGGTGACTCAGCTTTCGATTTTGCCTCATTCTCTATAGGGAAGTAACTAGAATTGCTATACGTAACTCACCATGTTGGGAAAACTGAATTCAGTGGCCTACTTCATCACATAGAGGGAGGAAGGAAAGAACGAGCCAGCCAGCCTGTGCCAGTTTCTTACAGTGGCCAGTTCAAGAGGTATACTGATTTCTTCAGTCACAGACTCATAACATTACAAAAGAAGAAAGGCTCACAGGAAGAGACAGGTGGGCAAGAAGTGAAGTGTGAGACTCTGACCATTCACAGAACAAGTTTTATCCTCTCAGGCATGATCCAGATGGTGCACCTTTGATGGTTTTACTTTGATGTTAAAGGGTGTGTCTGAAGTGGACAAACGTGCCAGTCAGAAATCCAGCAGATGTGTGGGCATTGTTTATATTTAAATAAAACAGCAACAGAAGAATGGCAGTTTACCTGAGCAGTGAAACTCTGCATACATTCCTCCTCAGCAGCTTCTGAGGATATGCACATGATTACTATTGGACTAATTCTCTCTCCAGCACGTGGAAGGAAAATTTGCGTATTGAATACTGATGAAAAATTGAGCTTTGCACCTATTTATACACTGGCATGTGCATTCTATGAAAGTCATATGATGAATAGTTCAATTAACTAAATTGGTGCTTCCAAGAGGAAAATCATACTAATTACAAGCGTAGAAATAAATATTGGTCACACCTACCATCATATGGAATTAATCTGAAGTAACCTGCGCATTCTTGAGAGTTGTTCAGGATAACCTTTAAAGTGATGTAGAACAACTTGGCCTGCTCTTGACGCTGCTCTTTGCTAAAGGCTGCAGTGGCATCATTGGACATTTCAAACAGGGACCACAGTGGTGTGGCATATTCAAGGATACAGTGATGAGGCTATGACAGGGAGCAGGATGGAGCATTAGTGTTATGGTAAAAGTAAATTGAAGGAGCAAGTTAACAAAATTGCTATCTAGACGCATATTTTTAAAAAGGTAATTTATGCAATAGTTTAAGTAGCTTCATATTTGTTTATTCATCTGATCCTTAATTTTTGGAATGTATTCAATCAAAAAAATGTCAAACTACGGTTTTTACTTTTACAGATCTTATTACGCAACTATACAAAATATCAATCCTGCATATTTTATTGAAATTCAACTCGAGAATGCAAAAGATATGTTCAGTTATTAAAAAATATATTCTGTACCCTGTCCTTTTGATCATAAATTGAATAAATACTGTGCTTGTAACTTCTTGCTTTTATCCCAGCTCTGTCAATACAGAGCTCCGGTAGGTTGCTAAAGAATTCAATCCTATTGTCCGCCTTTTCCAGTTTGTCATGAACCTTACAGCTGAATGGGATTAGGATATACAACTTCCAGGTTTCTTTACATTTTGGTACATTTTTAAAGGTGCGCTGGTGGTGCTTTATTTTTTCTTCCAGATCTGATAAATGCAACAAAACATTGTTAAGTTAACCAGTAACCCAAAATATACAAACAATGTGAAGGAACATTTTTAAATTAAAAAATGTAATTTCAAATTGTGTATTAAAGTGCAGAAGTCAAAAATGGTGAGTACAATATTGTCAATTTGACCATTTCATTTAAGTATTACAACTACAGGAAACTTTGTGATATCTGGCACCGACCGGACCGGGCTGTTGCCGTCCCATCAAAACTGCCGGACAAACCAGCGGTAATGTTAAAACATACGGAGCTCCGTATCTAGCAACAAACCCAACAGCTTCTAAACAGTCAGCCGTAGCTTGCAAGCGTCTCTGTAGCTAAGCAACAGCTTTAGCTAGACCTTGCAGAGCCTGACTGGTGAAAAAAAGAAAAAAAAACTTACTGAACCAACTCCTGAATTTTGCCAGTGGATCGAGCATTCCGGACAGTTAACCTCCGGATAAACCAGTTTCCTGTACTATTAACAACAGTCACATTAGTACTGTCCTTGCAATTGTGTAAAAAATATTCTATTTTATTATGATGGTGCAGATAAAGGGGAGAAAGTATTTTAAATCCAGAGTACTCCCCTGATGAAAGTTAAAAATGGTCTCAGTGAGTAAATGCACTGCAGAGTGTAATGCAGAAGCTCAAGTTCAGTCCTTGTTTGCTCCTGAATCAACTGACCTCCAAGCCAGAATTGGATTTGGTTAGGTTTCCAGCTTGTGATTGCTGTACAGTGATTCCAAATAGAAGTGCGTATGTGTGGAATTTGGATTGGATTTGACTATGACAGCCACCAGCCAAGCATACTGCTGAATGCTGTGCCCAGGCTCACAAATAATGTAAGGGGTTCTCCTCTTTGGATCGCAGAGGTTTCTCTCTCGAGAGGCCTCTCTCTCCCTTTTGCACAGTAAAACCTTGAGTGGTTCGACCCACTCACCCCTTAGGTTCTAGACACTGGACTTAGATGCAGGAACTACAATACAGAGAATACTCTTATAGACCAAGTTTAATGAAACGAAATGAAATTTTATTGCATAAGGAAAAACAAATCAAATGCAAGCAAATAAGAGGGTACATGGGAGGGAAAAACAAATCAAAATACAGTACTAACTAAAATAGATACAGGCATGTTATACTTTACAAACATCATCATGAAATGGGGAAACACACGGAACATCAAGGGACAACAACTCATGGTAATTATACCCAAAATGCCCACCCCCTTAAACTTATCTAGATCCAATTATGAAGGGCCAGAAACATGCTCACCAATCCAGTTGGAAAATTATAGAGTTTTGAAACACGTCTGCGCTTTGATCCCCTCAGGCGTCCTGTTTCCGCGTGGTCAGTGAAGCCACAGCGAGCTGCGCTATACTTCTCTCTCTCTCTCTCTCTCTCTCTCTCTCTCTCGAGGTGAAGGTCACGGGCAGGCTGGACACTGGCAGGCCTGGACGTCAGCGGGGACGGAGACCATCTGTTTGACCACGGTTGGAGAGGTCTCGAGCTGGTTACCATTTTCACATGGGTTTCTTCTGTAGGGCTGTTGCCCTTTTGTCTTGTCAGCGGCCCGGGGTTTGTCGACAATCTCCCGATGGTTACCCCGGGGCGGGACGTAGACTCGAATCACCTTCTTGATGGCTGCCTTATTCTTCTTCTTCTTCAATCCTTCCGAGCTGGTGATCTGTGAAGGAGGATGATGAGCCTCCTGATAGCTTCCGATGGCTACCCCGGGACTCCAGTTATACTTCTCAAAGAAGCCTTTATCTCCCGCCAAATCAAGGTTAGTCTTTGTTTAACTTTTGGTGGGCTTGTATCACAACGGGGTAGTTATTATATTTAAACTGCTTTCGGGATGGCCGTCTCTGGTCTGGAATGACCCTGCATTGTTTTGAATGTCTTCATGATGTCTTTAATGGGTCTTTGATGCTCCCCTTATGAATATAAAACTGTTTCCCTTTGTCTGGGTAAACATTTAGATGGCCTTTATCTACAGGCCGATCTGACTAGATCTGCATCCAATCCATATGTATGTGTTCGTGTCTGGTTTCGTTTACTCAGAAACGGCTTCCAGAACTTACTGTGGGTTGAATCCACAAAGGCTGTCTGGGGACTGCAGGAACCATTTTAAAGTGTCCAAAAAGCTGGTCACGGGGTCTGGCGGCCATTTTATATGCCCCTTTTTCCGGGCTTCTTTTAAAACAGTCTTTAAAACAAGGCCTCTTCTGCCAATAGACCCTTATAATACTGTTGTGTATGTCCCTTTAAGGGAATAACTGGTCTCAGACTGCAGTACCGGCAGTGACCACCCCTGTATAAAAGGCCCTAGCAGGCTTCTGTAGTTTCAGTTTCCAGGTTGTCTCCATTCAGTAAAGACTTGTTATAATCAACTCCTGCAGTCCGTGTCTCAATTATACACGGACATAATAAATACAATGTTCAATTTTGCGGATCTTACAATAACAAATGACCACTTTAGGTAGAGGACAGCTTCTGGTACCCCTTGGATTTAGTTGCGGTCTTCAAATGCAGAATGATAAAGAGGAAAAGTTGAAGCATATAAACGTGACATTTATTTCTGTTCCCCAGCAAGATAAAATGTTAGATCATCCTCCTCTCAGATTAAAAGATTATGATTGCCCTACAGCGCAAATACCTCCTTACGAACGTTTGTTACTTCACAAGGTTCAAATGATCTTCCTCAGCTCCTACGTCTTAGTCAGAAATTCTGCAATAACAAATCTAAGTAGCAAGCAAGAAAGTGTAATGAGGTCTGGAGTCCAGTGATCCTGGCAGAAGCCAAATTTTGGATGCAAGACCTTAATTCCAGAGATGATACAAGAGTGACTGCCCTTGACATTAAGGCAGCATTCGACCAAGTGCGGCACCAAGGAGCCTAGTGAAACTGAAGTCAATGGGAATCAGGGGGGAAACTCTCCAGTGGCTAGAGTCATACCTAGCACAAAAGAAAGATGGCTGTGGTTGCTGGAGGCCAATCATCTCAGCCCCAGGAAATCGTTGCAGGAGTTCCTCAGGACAGTGTCCTATGCCCAACTATCTTCAGCTGCTTCATCAATGACCTCCCCTCCTTCATACTGTCAGAAGTGGGGTTGTTTGCTGATGATTACGAAATGTTCAGTTCCATTCTTAATTCCTCAAATAATGAAGCAAGACCGTGACAACATCCAGGCTTGGGCTATTAGTGGCAAGTAACATTCGCAACACACAAGTGCCAGCCAATGACCATCTCCAACAAAAGAATGCACAACGACCTCCCCTTGATATTAAATGGCATTACTGTTGCAGAATGCCCAACCATCAATATCCTGGGTGTCACCATAGACCAGAAACTCAACTGGACCAGCCACATAAATGCTGTGGCTACTAAAGCAAGTTAGAAGCTGGCCATTCTGCAGTGATCCGATATGCACCTCCTGACTCCCCAATGTCTCTCCGCCACCTACAGGACACAAGTTGGAGTGTGATGGAACATTCTCCACTTGCCTAGATTGGTGCATTTGCAACAACAGTCAAGAAGTGCAACACCATCCAGGACAAAGTAGTCTGTTTGATCGGCACTTCATCCACTAGTCTAACAATATCTTGCATTTATATAGTGCCTTTAATGTACTAAAGATCCACCCCCTCCATCACTGGTGTACCATGGCTGCAGTGTGTACTATGGACAGCATGCACTGCAGCAACTTGCCATGGTTTCTTTAGTAGCACCTCCCAAATCTGTCACCTAAGGCAGCAGATGCATGGGAACACCCTCACCTCCAAGATACACACCATGCTGACTTGGACAAATATCACCGCTCATTCTTCATTGCTGTGGAAAAATCCTGGAACTCTTAAGCTACTAGCATTGTGGGAGTAACGTCAGCACACAGGCTACATCAGTTCAAGAAGGCCCACCATCAACTTAAGAGTAACAACTTGCATTTATAGAGCGCCTTTAACATAGTAAAATGACCCGAGGCAAACAAAATTTGACAAGCCACATAAGGAAATATTAGGACAGATGACCAAAAGTTTGGTCAAAGAGGTAGGTTTTAAAGAGCATCTTAAAAGGAGGAGAGTGCTAGAGAGGCGGAGAGGTTTAAGGGAGGGAATTCCAGAGCTTAGGGCCTCGCCAGCTGAAATTACGGCCACCAATGGTGGAGCGATTAAAATAGGGGACATGCAAGAGGCCAGAACCAAAGGAGTGCAGAGGTCTTAGAGGGTTGTTGGGCCGGAGAAGGCCACAGAGATAGGGCAGGGGCGTATGAGGCCATGGAGGGATTTGAAAACAAGGACGAGAATTTTAAAATTGAGGCGTTGCCGGACTGGGAGTCAATTTAGGTCAGCGAGCACAGGGGTGATGGGTGAATGGGACTTGGTGCGAGTTAAACTGGAATAATCTATCAATAGGGACGC
Organism: Somniosus microcephalus; assembly: GCF_052327205.1. Classification (NCBI taxonomy): domain Eukaryota; kingdom Metazoa; phylum Chordata; class Chondrichthyes; order Squaliformes; family Somniosidae; genus Somniosus; species Somniosus microcephalus. Next base: position 148,934,658 of record NC_140994.1, on the reverse strand, counting down.
TATCCAGCCCATCAATTGTTTTATAGACCTCTATCAGGTCGTCTCTATGTCTACACTGCTCCAAAGTAAATAGACCAAGGTCCTTGGGCCTATCTCAGTAGTTATGCAAGGGTTAAGAAGGTAGAGGAGTGCAATCAAATCCAAAAAGTGGGCCACGCATTGGCAAATGGAATTTAATTTAGATAAATGTAGTGTCAGGCAAGTTGGTCAGGACAACACAGAATACATGTATCATTTGCAGGGAACAATACTGAGAGAGGCTGAGAGAGAAAAAGATCTTGGTGTTATTATGCACAGATTAATGAAGGTTCATGACCAATGTAGAGAAACTATAGCTAAAGTGACCAAGGTATTGGGTCGTATTAATAGAACCAGTCAGTATAAATCAAAGGACACCATTTTAACACTGCACAGGTCACTGATCAGACCGTATCTGGAGTATTGTGCCCAGTTTTGGTCCCCCCACATGGTAGGTAGGTGATATAGTGGTCTTGGAAAAGGTCCAGAGGAGAGCTACAATAATGATTCCTATCATAAAGAACCTCAACTACTAAGTCTATTGGTCTATTTACTTTGGAGCAGCGTGGACTTAGAGGCAACCTGATATAAGAACATAAGAAATAGGGGGAGTAGGCCATTCGGCCCCTCAAGCCTGCTCCGCCATTCAATAAGATCATGTCTGATCTTCTACCTCAAATCCACTTTCCTGCACTATCCCCATATCCCTTGATTCCATTAATATTCAAAAATCTATTGATCTCTGTCTTGAATATACTCAATGACTGAGCCTCCACAGCCCTCTGGGGGAGCGAATTCCAAAGATTCACCACCCTCTGAGTGAAGAAATTTCTCATCTCAGTCCTAAATGGCTGACCCCTTATTCGGAGACTGTGACCCCTGGTTCTAGACTCCCCAGCCAGCGGAAACATCTTCCCTGCATCTACCCTGTCAAGCCCGGTAAGAATTTTGTGTGTTTCAATGAGATCACCTCTCATTCTTCTAAACTCTAGAGAATATAGGCCTAGTCTACTCATTCTCTCCTGATAGGACAATTCCCCCCATCCCAGGAACCAGTCTGGTGACCCTTCATTACACTCCCTCTATGGCAAGTATATCCTTCCTGAGGTAAGGAGACCAAAACTGTACACAATACTCCAGGTGTGGTCTTACCAGGGCCCTATATAATTGCAGTAAGACATCTTTATTCTTATACTCAAATCCTCTTGTATATCCAAGTTTGCTTTCTTAATTGCTTGCTGTACCTGTATGTTAACTTTCAGTGATTCGTGTACCAGGATACCCAGGTCCCTCTGGACACCAACATTTCCCAATCTCTCACCATTTAAAAAATACTCTGCTTTTCTATTTTTCCTACCAAAGTGGATAACTACACATTTCTCCACATTATATTCCATTTGCCATGTTCTTGCCCATTCACTTAGCCTGTCTATATCCCCTTGAAGCCTCTTTGCATCCTCTTCACAACTTACATTCCCACCTAGCTTTGTATCATCAGCAAACTTGGATATACAACATTTGGTCCCCTCATCCAAATCATTGATCTAGATTGTGAATAGCTGAGGCCCAAGCACTGATCCTTGCGGTACCCCACTAGTTGCAACCTGCCAACCCGAAAATGACCTGATTATTCCTACTCTGTTTTCTACCTGTTAACCAATCCTCAATCCATGCTAGTATATTACCTCCAATCCCATGAGCCCTAATTTTGTTTAATAACCTCTTGTGTGGCACCTTATCGAATGCCTTCTGAAAATCCAAATACACCACATCCATTGGTTCCCCCTCATCTATTCTGCTAGTTACAACCTCAAAAAACTCTTAACAGATTTGTCAAACATAACTTCCCTTTCATAAATCCGTGTTAACATGCCCAATCCTATTATTATCTTCCAAGTGCCCTGTTACTACATCCTTAATAATAGACTCTAGCATTTTCCCTACTACTGATGTCAGGCTAACTGTTCTGTAGCTCCCCATTTTCTCTCTCCCTCCTTTCTTAAATAGTAGGGTTACAATTGCTACCTTACAATCTGCAGGAACTGTTCTAAAATTATGGAATTTTAGAAGATGACAACCAATGCATCCACTATCTCTATAGCCACCTCTTTCAAACCCCTAGGATGTAGGCCATCAGGTCCAGGGGATTTATTGGCTTCCAGTTGCATTAATTTCTCCAGTACTATTTTTTTTTCTAATACTAATTTCTTTCAGTTCCTCATTCTCGCTAGACCCTAGGTTAGAGGTCTCTAAAATAATTGAAGGGCTGGATAGTGTTCCTATTGATAGATTATTCCAGTTTAACAGATTGGGGAGAACCAGAGGATAGGAGTTTAAACTATGTAAGAGTAGGAATTGGCTGGATGTTAGGTGGTTCTTCTTTGCCCAGAGAATTATGATTCTCTGGAATACACTGTCAGCTAGTGTGGTGGGTTCTGACTCTCTGTACACCTTCAAGAGGGAGCTGGACTGGTTCCTGACTGGGGCAGAGATTGCATCATATAGAAGGCAAGTGTCTTTATAAGCAACACTTTGTTCATGTGATCTCTTGGAATGGTTTTGATAACCTGAGGGGGTCGGAGCAGAATTTTACTAGTATTTTTTCCCTTATTGGTCCTGAGCTTTTTAGGCTTTTGTGCCTCTCCCAGGAGATTACATGGCTACGGGACTGAGTGTGAGGGGGTGGGGGAGAGTGAAGGCGTGTTTGGCCATGATGGTCGAACCATTGTTGTGTTGGGTAGGCTTGATGGACCAGCTGGTCTTTTCCTACCCGTCAATTTTGTATGTTCATAACTGGGGATGGGCAATAAATGCTGGCCTTACCGGTGACGGCCACATCCCAAGAATGAATAATAATTTATATAAAAAATATATATAATAATAATAGTAAATAAAAAGCCAACAAGAGAAAAAGCAGGATTGCAGAAATCAGCCAAACAGAGGAAGACTATGTTGGAAACTAGGGAGATAGTGACGTGTAGGAAAATTCAAAGGAAAGCACCACAAAAAGAACCTGAGGCGGGAACTTAATGAGCAAAAGAGAGTAGGCCAAAAGAAGATAATAAAAAGGTGCAGCAGCAAAGCCTAAAGGAAAAACAGTAACTGAGAAGGATTAAGCCACCACGGAAGCTCAAGAGTCAGGGCAGTGAACATTAACTCGGAAACAAAAGCTGTTGAGTTTCCAAGGTTTTTTGTGGAATTTGAAAGTTCTACACCTCATGAATATGACAAATACAGAACAAATTATAATTTTAAACATTGTACTTGTGACTCTGTGGCTGGGACTCGTCCAGTATTTGGCTCCTACTTACGGCATTTTGTAGCAGTTTGACTACTGTAAATACCGTGCCTGCAAGTACAGTGCCTAACCTCCTGCATCTAAAGGACAATGAGTACAAATATCAATATGCCAACATACATGCTCTTTCTCCTCCCTGTAAGTTCAAAATCATTCTTTCCTAGGACCTCAAACTGTGAACTTCTTTGCCTCTCTTTGCCTTTCCTTTCTTCTACAATCTGTGACCTTTAAAAATCCAAGCTTTGAATCATCTATTTTCTGATTTACTTTTTGTATTCTGTGTCAACCGTGGTGATATCCTGTTCTTCACCTTAGTTTCTCAATTTAAAAAAGCAATTTGTGCATTTGATTCCACTGGCTGGCCTTTATTCTGGCTAAGAAGTATGCAGCAGGGTGTGGCTGAGAAGTATGTAGCAGGGTGTGGGTAATAGAAAACTTCAGGCACCACCTTAATGGAGTACTACAAGACAACATGGTTATTCCCTGTGGGTTGCTTGAAGGTTTGTGTGTCATTAATGTTGAGGGTGGTTACCTTCATTGCCATTGGTAGTGCATTCCAAATGGTTATCTGTTCCTGCACGTCTTCCTAGATTACTTTAGTCAGAATTTGTCTGGTGAGCTTGAGAACTCCTCATGCACTGCTCCTCTGCCATGCCCTGGTAGCTGACTCTTGCAGTGCATCCGCTGTTTGGGACAGTACTTGCTGTGAATCAGGCACCTCTTATGCCCTCTCCATTCTAGGGCCACCTGTTCTGCTATGATAAACTGCCAATTATTTTTGGGCAGCACAAAGTAGTTTCTTAATCACTTCCCCCATTACGGTGATGATTATTAATTATTTTTCTTTTTGTTAATGTCATGTTGACTTCGAATGATATGCTTTCTTTCTGTACAAACATTTAATTCACTTATCAAATTCCTCTCTCCCTCATTTTATTGTTTGTTTTAAAGTGGTTAACTCCTCCATTAAAATGGCAGAGAAAGGAATTTGGTACGAGCCATCAAATGTTTGTACAATAACATTGACAACAGTAATTTCTATTCTGTGGTTTTTAACAGTAATGAAGAACAACTCCTGAGTAATCAGTCTGTTCATTATGAATACTGCAAAACCACAGATGGAACAAAGATTGTGAAATAAATATTTTTGAAGTCTGGGTATTGATAGACATATTCTATCAAGTAATCCCAAGTGACTTTAGGGATTAAAGTACAAATGTCATCTGTTCTGTTGCTGAATTAGGCACCAAGAATTCTGCCTTTGGATATACACAGATTATATGAATATAATATGCAATACTATGAAATGAGTTGACAAATCTGATTAGAATTTAACGTTAATATATACAATATACATGCAAATAATTCATAATGGGTGACTTGATGCAATTTGGTCAACAATGCAGTAGATATTGACTGACATTTTAATGCCATCAGCACAAATATGTTTATTCAGAAGAAATTTTATACTTACGAGGTAAAACTAACTTCAGGTAACCAACATAATAGGACCAAGCCAATCCATGAGCAACATTAAATTTATTCTCGTCGCAGATTTCTGAAATTTCAGCTGGAGTGGGATCCTGTAAAGTGATATCTATACATGCATTACTTCAGTAAAAAAAAAATCTTTCTAAGATGTCTTTTATACGCACAGTTTGATTCATTAGAGTTAACAGAATGGTTTTGTGATTTCAGAATTGAAAGAAATTGATGAAAAAACTATTCTCTCCAATCCTTTAAATACAGCACACTAATTTTTAAATGCAAATGTTTTCTAATTCCTACTGGAAGACAAATAATCAGCATCCATACACAGAATGGCAAGGAAGGCAAATGCTTTTCCGAAATTCAGAATATCTCAGCCCAAGTGCACTATGGGGGAGAAATTGGGTGAGTAGCGCCACCTGTTAGCGCCTAAAGAGGCAGGCAGTGGCTGTAGCGCCACTGGCTGCGCCTCCCGCGATATTCAGGAGGGGCGCTAATGGTGGCGTTAGCCTGTTGCGCTGCGCCGCCACCGATGACGTCATCGGTGTGCGCAGCGCCTCATTCGTGCCCCGTTCGCGATATTTGGTAGCGAACGCTGCAGTTGCGCCGTTCGCTACCCGCGCCCGGTTCACGGGGCCTTACTGTGCCGGCAGCGGCACAAGTTAAGGTGGAGGTGCAGGGCGGCCGTTTTTTCGGCGGCTGCCTGCCAGCACCTCTGTCCCCGGCCTCCTAACGCCCCCCCCCCCCCCGCGGCATTGCCGGCTGTTTCCCGAGAACCCGGCACTTCTCCTTGGTGCCGGGATCGCGCTGTTGCAGGCACCTCCCCCTTAACAGGGGGAGGAAGGCCTGCAGTACCGCAGCGTGGCGCTGCGGCACGTTGCGCTGCGATAATCAGTTTCAGCGCCCTAAGAGGGACGCGGAGCGCCTCGAGCCTCGCCCCGTGTCCCTCGAGGGGCACTGAAACTGAATTTCTGGCGATCGGTATTACTCCGATCGCTGCGCTAAATCCTGCGCTCAGGCGACTTTTGCGCCCCAACCCAATTTCTATGTCTATATTTCTAGAAGGTCACAATAAATATAGTTTTACTTCTATCGTTAGACCCCTTACTGTTTCGCAATTAAACCGTTAGGGCATTTTAAGCATTTTGTTACCATTTGACTGAATTTTACTGTATGCCTACAAACGTACTATAGCTAATACAAAATAAAACTAATTCTCAAGGTAAATGTATTTTAACCAACAGTAAGTTATTTCAAAGTTAAGCGGTCAGTACTGTATCATTCCTACACTTCAACTTCAATCTACCCCAGCCTAGTCCAAGCATGTGATACAATTCATCAGCCGAGCTGGTGTCTAAGGAAAACAAATTAAAACAAACAAGGCTCCCGAACAATTACTGCAGGATAAATATTGCAAAATATTGTATAATAAATACTTACAAGAAATCCAAAAATCTTGAGGAACGAATAGCAGAAACAGGAAAGGCTTACATTCCATGGAAAAGAACTCGGAAAATCTATGCCATCATTTTTACTGTCATGAATGAGGCAGTAGAACAGTGTTAAAGTTATTATTCCACAACCATACTGCTTTATATTAAGTGATGCCTTCAAAGCCTTCCAGCAGTTTTTGTATCTACAAAATAAGTACAGGTTTGAAAGTGCATGCAGTAGTAATTTAGGGGAAAAAAAATCAAAACAGCTTTAAATTTACAAGGATTAAGTACTGCACTCCCGTTATAATCTTTGTAATAAATTTAAATAACTACATGGCCTATTAAGAACTGTATAATATCTAAATTTCTTCAGTTTATACCTGCAGGCCACTACACAAACTAACCAATATCATGTGGAGAGGATTTAAATCTTGAAACTAAATGTTCCTTATTAATTAATACTTCAGTATTTTTTCTCAGATACAGTTATACAAATCAAGATTTCAGGCTGGGGAGTCAGTGATGAGAGAACAAGAGGTTTCTTTATGCAGAGAGTTGGTGGAGCCTGGAATGCTTTGCCACAGGGAGTGGGTGAGGTAGAGACCACTGCATCTTTTAGGGGAAAACTGGATAAATATTTGAAGCAGAGGAAAGTACAGGGATACAAGGAGAAAGCAGGCAGTGCGTCTGGTTTTGAATTGCTCTAGCAAAGAGGCAGCACAGATATGATGGTCCAAATGGCCTCTTTCTGTGCTGAAAACATCTATTTTTCTATGGAATTGTAACTGACTGGCTAAACAATTGCAACTGTGGCTAAAACATTCAGTATATTTTAGTTACACATGTTAATTTATGTATTACTATAGTGCTAACTTATATATCTAGCATTATGAATATTTGCATAAATTGAGATGAATTATTTAATTATCCATTGTATTGCAATTATTTCATGTTAACATCCAGCTTTCAGCATTGAAATATGATTACTGGAAATCTTTTGTTATAGCCCTGTAAAATGGCCTAATGGGGTAGTCTCAAAAGTGGTCACGACAACAATTTGTTTTAACTGGATGGATTGGGATTCATCTATGAAAATGTTACCCTTTTCTCAGGAATATTTTTTGCTTATCAACACTTGAATCAGAGAACAAGGCCACACAGCATATTTGTAATGATGCACAATGCAACATTAAGGACCTACCACCAGTCTGATTAGGTTAGCAATGGAAACAATAGAATTTTATCTGAAGATAAGAATATCCCTGAGATTTAATTACTTTTGTTACACTCTTGGTATCAATTGGGGAACATCCCACCCAAAAATCCAAAATATTAGAAATGCACAGCAAAATAAAAAGATTAAGGTTAATGAAAATTATTTGCAAATGTTTGACCTTTAAATAAATGCTGATAATAACACTCCTTTTTTAACCAAGGTATATACATACCTAGAAGGGATGTGCCTACATTCCTCCAGAAACCCACAAAGTCTTAGCATAGTGCCAGCTAGAAATGATATGAAAAGCTGAAACATGATTTGCTGCGCAATAATCTTTACTTCAGTGGAAAAAGCCATATAGGTGAAAGATGCAAACATAACGATGATGGAAGACCAAATGGCTGCATTTCCACGAGGCAATGGTATGTCATCCGAAAACATCTGCAAAAGTAACAGAAAATGTAATTACAGATGGTTACAAAACTAAGAATTGCATATTTCTCGATACAAATGTTAAATAAACTTTCACAAGATATTTACAGTTGAGGGAAGTCATTTGACCCATTTTAGTTCCTCCATCCAGAAACGTCCTGGAGTCCCTCCATTCAGAAACGTCCTGGAGTCCCTCCATTGCAGCATCCAATTTGTTCTTAAATGATTCCGGGTTTTCACTACCCCTATTCTATCTGAAACTCCATTCCATGTATTAATCACTATTTGGGGTAGTTCTTATAGAGTATATAAGATCATTAATGGAATGGAAAAATAAATGCAGAAAATTACTTCAAAGTAAGCTGTCTAAATAGGAGACATGGACACAGGTTCACACAATAAAATGCAGATTTAGAAGTGACATCAGGAAATTCATCTTCACATAGAGGGGTGGATCTTGACTTGGTGCGATAGTGTAAAATGGGCAATAGCGAATCAGCAGCCTGTTTTACATCTCTCCTGATTTTTATTTCCATTATGGAAAATGGAGATGTAAAACAGGCTTCTGATTCGCTATCGCCCATTTTACACTATCGCACAAAGTCAAGATCCACCCCTCTGTGTGAAGATGAATTTCCTGATGTCACTTCTAAATCTGCATTTTATTGTGTGAACCTATGTCCATGTCTCCTTTTTAGACAGCTTACTTTGAAGTAATTTTCTGCATTTATTTTTCCATTCCATTAATGATCTTATATACTCTATAAGATTACCTCTTTGATGTATTCTTTCAAAGCTGAAAAGGCAAAGTTTCCTCAATCTTTCCTCCAACTCAGGCATCCGACACTAGGGATCCGTCTTGTGACTCATATCTGCAATGGCTCCAATGCTTGAATGTTTCCCAGAACTGGACACAGTACTCAAGGCGTGGTCTTATCAGAGCACCATATAGTTTGTTCACTGACTAGCATGCCCTCCAACTAGAGATAGCTTAGGCAAAATTAATGAATGTGATATATGTGTAATGATATCAGCAAATAGTGATGATATTTGTCTGTGTTTGATTACTTATGCCTTACAGCATATTTGTCTGTGTTTTTGATTGCTTGTGCCTGAGCAGCAGAGGTCATGTGACACAGACAAGCAGGTTGACAGTTTTACTTTCAGTTTGATTCTAGATGCATCACAGCATGGTGTGTCCTGTAAAAGGCTGTATAAAGAGTTGAATATACTTTAGATTAAAACTCATTCTCTTTCATAAATGAGTCGTTATTGAACCCACAAAGAAATCAATACATGATGTCAGAAATGGCTGAAAGAGAAAAAATCTGAAGTTAGCAACTCGATGGGGCAGTGAAAGGAGTTGTGGCAAGTAAGCAAAATCAGCTCTCCACATATTAGCAAGCCAGAAGAGAACATCGTTGCTTACCATTAGAGAATAGCTAACGAAGTGAAAAATGGAAGATTTACTCCCACCGGCGACGCTTCAGTTGTCAGGTAATGTGGCTGAAAATTGGAGAAGGTTCAAACAACGCTTAGAGTTGTATTTAGCAGCAATCGGAGCTGACAAGAAAAGTAATAAAAGGAAATCGTCACTGTTCTTACATGTCGTGGGTGATGAAGCGCTGGAGGTATATAATAATTTCATATTTGCTGTTGATGGAGACAAAATGAAGCTAGATAAAATAATGGAACAGTTTGAGGCCTACTGCATACCTAAACGCAACGTGACCTTTGAGAGGCACAAATTTTTCACATGTGTACAGAAAATCGGCGAGACTATTGATCAGTATGTGACTGAACTGAGAAACCGAAGCAAATCGTGTGAATTTGGGGGACTGACAGACTCGCTGATAAAAGACAGACTGGTGTGTGGTATTCCAGATAATGGTCTAAGGGAAAGACTGCTAAGAGAGCAAGATCTAGACCTGGGAAAAGCCATAGCACTGTGTAGGGCTACAGAGACTGTGAAGTTGCAGGCAAAGGAGCTGTTCAGTGACAGTAGCTGCAACGTGGATGCAGGTGAGAAAGAACGGATACAAACCGTTTAACAAAGAGAGCGCCAATGTGAAAAAAGAGACGTGGCCAGCAAACAAAAATGAAAGGGACAATCGGAAGTCATGTAGTCGATGCGGTACACAGCATCCACCAAGAAAGTGTCCAGCATATGGTAAAACATGCAATAGATGCAACAAAAACAACCATTATGCCCGTTGCTGTAAGAACCAAGCGCAACAAAGCAAGGTCCATACAGTAGATGAAAGCGAGATAGAGGAATTCAATGTAGATGTTGTGTCTGAAAACAAAAAAGAAGAAGGAGACTGGATGTTGACACTAAAAGTGAATGACATACACATTCCATTTAAATTGGATACTGGAGCACAAGTTAATGTGATATCAGAGACCGATTTTAAGAGAATTAGACCCAGACCAAACTTACATGGAATACAAGTGAAAGTGACCGGATACTCAGGTACTGATATACCAGTGAAAGGAAAATGTATTGTCAAAGTAACACACAAGGACAGAGAGCACATGCTAGCATTAATCGTGGTGCCAAAGGATGTGCAAGCCATACTAGGGTTAAAAGCCTGTGAGAGACTGAACCTGGTAAAGAGAGTCCTCGTTGTGGAAAGCGAAGGAGAGACAGTCTATGATGAACTCATGACAGAGTACAAAGACCTATTTAAGGGTCTAGGCTGCATTCCAGGAGAACACACGATCAGAGTAGATAAAAGTATGACACCGGTCATACATCCATGCAGAAAAGTTCCGTTTGCTCTTCAAAAGCAACTGAAGGCAGAGTTGGACATGATGGAAAGCCTGAACGTGATTCAGAAGATAGATGAGCCAACTGAGTGCGTGAGTTCCCTCGTCGTAGTGGACAAAAAGAATGGAAAGCTCAGAATTTGCCTGGATCCAAGAGATTTAAACAGAGCAATAAAGAGAGAGCACTTCAAGCTTCCTACACGTGAGGAAATCATGGCACAGTTTGCAAATGCAAAATATTTCAGCAAGTTAGATGCGTCCTCAGGATTTTGGCAGATGAAGCTGGACGAAGCAAGTTCAAGACTGTGCACGTTCAACACTCCATTTGGCAGATACAAATTCCTAAGGTTACCATTTGGCATTGCCTCAGCTCCTGAAGTGTATCACAAGACTATCCATATGATCTATGAGCACCTGGAGGGAGTTGATACATCAATGGATGACATCATAGTATGGGGAACCACGAGAACTGAGCATGACGAGAGACTGAAAAAAGTGCTGGAAGCAACAAGGAAAACAAACCTGAAGCTGAATAGAGAGAAATGCCAGCTCGGGGTGACAGAACTGACATTCGTGGGAGATATCCTTAGCAGTGAGGGCATCAGACCAGATCCCAGAAAGGTGTCCGCCATTGAGAATATGCCAAGGCCACAATGCAAAAAGGACGTGCAGAGGTTTAATGGAATGATCAACTACATGGGTAAATTCATATCCAACCTCTCAGAAAAAATAGCGCCACTGAGAAGACTAACTGAAAAGAACATAGAATGGGAATGGAATCATGAGCATGAGAAGTCATGGAGCGATCTAAAGAAACTGCTCACAGAGGAACCAGTTCTGAGGTTTTATGACCCAGCGAGACCCATCAAGATATCATCAGATGCATCACAGAGTGGGCTCGGTGCCGTTCTTCTGCAACAATATGACTACTGGCAACCTATTGCATATGCATCGCGCTCAATGACAGACGCAGAGACGCGATATGCTCAAATAGAAAAGGAGCTGCTCAGCATCACATACGCCTGTGAAAGATTTCACCAGTTTGTGGCAGGACAAGCAATCAGTGTAGAGACTGACCATAAGCCCTTGATTGCATTGTTCCAAAAGCCACTGAATAGCTGTCTGCTTAGAATACAAAGAATGATGATCAGGCTGCAACGCTATACACTGAATGTTGCGTACACACCGGGTAAGCTGATGTATACAGCAGACACGTTGTCCAGAGCTGTTGACCCAAGTGAGCCCGCAAACACCACAATGGATGAAAAAGTGAACGCCTACGTGGACATGATCACAAGTGCACTGCCCATAGCAGATGCAAAAATGGAGCTCATAAAGACTGAGACAAACAAAGATGAAACAATGAGACGACAGAGAAAAAGCATCTTGGCTGGATGGCCCAACATGAATCAAGACTGCTCACCTGATATAGCAGAGTACTGGAACTGCAGGGCGGAACTATCAGTGGTCGAAGACATCATCTACAAAGGAAGTAAAATAGTTATCCCAAAGAGTCTGAGAAGAGAGATGCTAAAAAAGATCCATGGAGGACATCTGGGAATCGAAAAGTGTAAGAAAAGAGCACGAGAGGTGATGTACTGGCCACGAATCAACCAAGATGTGACAAATGAGGTGTCAAACTGCACAATATGCCTGAAATATCGAGCAAGCAATCCGGTAGAACCGCTAAAGCCACACCCAGCACCAGACAGACCTTACCAGAAGGTAGGCGCTGACCTATTCGTATGTCAAGGGAAGGACTATCTTGTCATCACAGACTATTACTCCCTGTATCCAGAGGTTTGTAGACTGTACACCACCACTGCAGAAGCTGTGATAAGAAGTATGAAAGCCATATTCTCCAGACATGGCGTGGCAAGCGAGGTCTTCACAGACAACGGACCCCAGTTTAACAATGCAAATTTCCGACACTTTGCCAAAGAGTGGGACTTTGTCCACACAACGTCAAGTCCTCACTATCCACAGTCCAATGGACTAGTGGAAAAATCGGTCCAGACAGTGAAAAGACTGATGTACAAGGCAAAAGACAGTGGAACTGACTTCTACCAAAGCATGCTTGTATACCGCACAACGCCGCTCGAGTGTGGTATGTCACCAGCCCAACTCCTGATGGGACGTCGGCTAAGGTCAAACCTACCCATCCCGGAGAACCTCCTGAAAACAAAAGAGGGGGAGAAAGTGAGGAAGTTCAAAGAAAAACAGAAAGAAAAGCAAAAGTACTATTATGACAGAGGAACACAAAACCTACCTGAACTCCACACTGGTGACCAAGTAAGGTTCAAAGACAAAACAAACACATGGACTCAGAAGGGAACTGTCCTGAGTGAAGTTCAACCAAGATCATACACCATTCAGACAGATGAGGGTGCTGTTCTGAGAAGAAATCGTCGAGATCTTCTCATGGGACCAGCTACAGCAGGTCAAGAGACTGATACTGTTGAACAACCTGATCACACAGCTGAGAACCAATCATCTGAGGCAACAACTCAGATTCAAGGACAATCAATCAGAAAATCCTCAAGACACGTGAAGCCTCCTGAGAGACTCATTGAGCAAATTTAAGGACTATTGTTATAGAAGGAAGTAATGTTATCTTATTCTTTCTTCAAGTTCTAGTGTATTGACATATTTCATGTGAACACACAAAGCAAGGGTAAAAAACCTTGATCATGATAATGATAATGTAAGTTCATTAAATGTTGTTAGTTAAAAGTAAAATACTTTTGTTTTAAGAAAGGGAGATGTAATGATATCAGCAAATAGTGATGATAATTGTCTGTGTTTGATTACTTATGCCTTACAGCATATTTGTCTGTGTTTTTGATTGCTTGTGCCTGAGCAGCAGAGGTCATGTGACACAGACAAGCAGGCTGACAGTTTTACTTTGTTTGATTCTAGATGCATCACAGCATGGTGTGTCCTGTAAAAGGCTGTATAAAGAGTTGAATATACTTTAGATTAAAACTCATTCTCTTTCATAAATGAGTCGTTATTGAACCCACAAAGAAATCAATACAATATGTGAGGTAGAAGTCCTAGAATGGCAAAAGAGCAACAGAACTAAAAAGGTAGGGAATGTGTAAATCAAAAGCAAGGAAAGTAGCTAGAGTACTACTAATGAGAAATTACTATACTTATGAAACCAACTAATCCTGAATGATCAATCAGGAGAACCTACCAATAAAAGGAGAGGTGAGACAGTCAAAACTCCTTTTGAATTAAAAAAAAATTGCATGTCATTTTCTGGTCAGTAATTTCAACTGGTCTAAATGTCTAAAATAAGGCTTGTAATAGAAATTTTTTTTTAAATGACATATTTCACGATAACATTATTAAAACCGACTATAAAGCCGACAGCAAATTCAAGTCTGCTGTAAGCATCTCAGGTTCATTAGCGTTTATTGTTCCTTTAAGTAGTCTGAGCATTTTACGTAATGGTGGTCGATTCACTTCTGCTCTGTATCTACTTTTATAGTAGCCTAGCCCAGCGATGTTACAATAGCATCCCCTTGTGGTCTGGACTGGATACTTGTGTATTTGACATGTGCATTTCTTCATACTCTCCAAAGGCAGACTAAGTGCACACTTGATTAGACAGGACTTGATATTGTTGGCAAAGGCTTTCAATTAATAAATGGTAAAAAAAAAACAAAAGCACCACCACGGTTTTTAGAGCAGGGGAAAAGCCTCTCAGTAAACATCAGAGTACTGTAAATGACATGATTGTCGAAGGATAATAAGGCTAGCAGCCTTGGAAGTGGCTGGGTGTAACAATGTATGTAATGGGTCAGAAATTCGGGTCCCCACGGGTGAGTACGCGCTGTGTACTCACGCGTAGGGCCAACGAAAGAGCCAGTTTTGTGCATGCACTGCGCATGCGCTGGAAACCGGAATTTCCGTTCCCTTGAAGGAAGGGATTCACAGGTCAAACACGTGCACCAGAGAGGCAGCGCGTACGCCTGGAACTTCTGATTTTTTTTTTTTTTTTTTATTACAGGTTTCTCCGTGCGGATAAGTCCCTAGCAGCTGTGCATGAAAAAAGCAGTCGCAAGGCCTGCTTTTAACAAGGTAAGAGGTCAATTAAGTAAAATTAAAACATTTTTTCCACAGGTTTATCATTTTAAAATAATTTAAAGAAACGTAAGTTTATTTTTAGCCCTGTTAAAAACTTAAATTTTTTCAAAAATTTAAATTTTTGTTTAAAATAGTTAATTTATGTAATTTATAGTTATTTTAAAAATGTGATTTTTAAAATTTTCTTTTGAAGTTTTACAGTACTTAGGTTTTGGGGCCGATCTCTATTCATAGATTTGACAGGTCTTCCTGTCAAATCTATGAATAGAGATTCCCTGCTCTGATTGGCTCCCCATGGCCCACATGATCCCAGGGGACACGGCGAACTAACTTCGCTGCTGGGATACGCAAGCACTGCACACCGGCAGCTGGAGGCGGCCCAGGATCGGGATCCCACGAGGCCCCACAGCACAACGGCAGGCGTACTATGCAAGTGCAGGTCGGGGGCTTGCGCCCGTGGGAAACCTCCAACCCAAATTTCTGGCCCAATAATTGATGAAGCTGTTGAGAGACGAGCAGGATCTTGCCCCATCTAGGTCCTCAAGGACTTATGGGATTCATTTTTTAAATTCTGGTTAGCCATAAATCAAGTGAGTAATATCTGTATAAATTCAATAATTATCCAATGTTGGTAATCAATTACATGGGTAATGCCTGTATGTCAAATTGCCTTGTTCACATTGAACTTCATTGTATGGAAAGAGGATGTTCAACCAGATGGCTTTGTATGGAAGATGGAGCAAAGGGGATAGCACTTCAAACTGATAAGATGTACTTTTGGAACCAAAGTTTGGAACTTCCTATGCCTATTATTGATTGGATAGTTGAAGATGTGCAGGTGAACATATATACAAATGATTGCTGGCAAGCACAAAGAATGGTGAGTAAGTAGCGTATATAAACCAGAGCATAGTTTGAATTGGTCAGATCAGACCTAGGAAGGAGACCATGCGATGAAGCCATTCTTCTCCAGAATTTCTGTATTTTCTACTGCGGTCAATAAAGTCGCGATAGAATTTATAAAACAACATTTCTTGGATTTAAAAGGTGTGGTGAATGGTGTTGCATATAGATCTATGTTGGGTCACCCTTAAAGAAAAAAGAATTTGCAATTAGAAAGCACCTTGTATCATCCTCAAGACATTACAAAATGCTTTGTAAGCAATGATTTCATTGGAAGTGCAGTCTAGGCTGCTGTATAGAAATTTACATAAATGATCTAGTTGGCTTTGCAGTAATGCCAACCCCACCATCTCATAAATCATGAGACAAACTCTTAAAAATCATGAGATTTGGCAAGAAATCATGGGTTGCTTTCCACCCCACCCCCAAACAAACTAATGTAGATTGACAGTTCATTTATAAACCTCAATTAGTGGCTTTATTTAATCTCCAACAGGTCACAGCTCTTTACAAAAACTATGGCATAGATATTCGAGGGTTTAATCACCACCCATTACCATGAGATTCGGGCGAACAATTGGCGGCCTCCGCTCTTACACCAGCTGCAGGTGGGTCCCATAGCGGCCGCCATTTTCATTTGGCTGGCAACACAGCCAATATCACTAAAATCATATAGTTGATGCAGATCGTGACATCAGCGAGTGTGCAATGCTCACTTGACGGCCGATCTGCAAGTTTGGAGTCTGCCATTCAACTTACCAGCATGCCTCACGTGTGACGAATTGAGCAAGCATTGACATGCAGGAAGGAGGCTCCAGCAGCGAAATTTAAAGGGATCATCAGCAACTACTTGCACCCGACATGTTTGTTCAGTTTGACTGGCTCTGTGGAACTTTCCGCAACTCCAGCAGCTTTATAAACTTGTTTCAAGCTTCTAAGGTAACAGGGAGTGTTGTTGCAAGTGGAGAACGCCTTCATTCTTATTTAAAGGCTTCTGCTCACAACACTTGCTCGCAGTCATGGGGGCTCTACTGGCAGTCCGCCTCGTGCTCGAGTATCGTCGGGAGAGGCAGCGGAGGCAACAAAGAGAAGAGCGTGCAGAGGGAGGAGGAGGAAGACCAGGAGGACTCTCAACAGGGGGCCTTACCCACCTAGGGTCTTCCGAGAGCACTTCTCATAGCCACTTAAGCGAGGAGCAGTGTATTAGGATGCTACGCTTCATCAAAGAGGTAGTCTCAGAACTCTGCTACCTCCTGCAACCAGACCTGCACGGCTCTCCCAGTGGCTGTCAAAGTCACCGTGGCCCTCAATTTCTTCACCAGCGGATCCTTCCAGTCTATAGCACGAAACATAGCTAACGTCTCATGGTTCAACATCCACTGCTGCATCAGGGAGGTCACTGAGGCTTTCTACATGAGGAGAAGGGACTGCGCTGTCTTCTGTCTGAGCAGAGAAAAGCAGGACGAGTGCGCGTGTGGCTTTGCCAGGATAGCGGGCTTCTCCATGGTGCAGACCATAATCGACTGCACCCACATGGCTTTGCGGGTGCCGCATAAAAATCCTGAGATATTCTGTAACCCAAAGGCTACCACTCACTTAATGTGGAGTTGGTGTGCGACCAGGCACAGAAAATCCTCAAGGTCAATCAATGCCTGCTATCCTGGCAGCAGCCATGATGCCTTCATCCTGCGCCAGCAATCTTCCAGCCACCACAGCAAACTCGAGGGTGGCTGCTCGGAGACAAGGGCTATCCACTCTCCACCGGGCTCATGACTCCCCTCCGCAACCTCAACACTCATGCCCAGCACTCAGAGCCATGCTTCCACCAGGAACGTCATTGAGCAGACCATCAGGCTCCGAACAACCGCTCAGAAGGAGCCCTCCACTACACGGCGGAGTACTGGGACATTGGCACCAGTACTGGGGCAGGAGGGAGCTGTTCCGTTGGGACAGGCTTCACTTGGCCAGTGCTGGGACTAGAGTCCTGGCGGATCATATAACTAGGGCTGTAGAGAGGGCTTTAAACTAACTAGTGGGGGGGAGGTTCCTAGAGAGCAAATAATAAAAATGACAACAGAGAAGGTCATAGACTTAGGTAGCAGTGGGGAAACTAAAAACCAGAGCGTGTCAGGAAGGGGCAGAAGGTATGGAGTAAAAGGTAAAGTAATAAAAAGGGCAAAAGCAGGAACTAAGGGTCACAAAACATCTTTGAAAGTTCTCTATCTGAATGCACGTAGCATTCGTAACAAAATAGACGAGTTAATGGCACAAATAACTACATATGGGTATGATCTTGTGGCCATTACAGAAACATGGCTGCAGGGTGACAATGCCTGGGAATTAAACATACCAGGTTATTTAACAATCAGGAAGGACAGGCAGGAAGGAAGGGGAGGTGGGGTGGCTATGTTAATAAAGGAAGGAATCACTGTAATACAGAGAAATGATATTGGGTCAAAAGATCAGGATAATGAAACAGTTTGGGTGGAGGTAAGGAATAATAAGGGGAAAAAAACACTAGTGGGCGTAGTCTATAGGCCTCCGAACAGTGGCAACTCTGTTGGACGGAGTATCAATCAGGAAATAGTTGAGGCTTGTAATAAGGGAACATCTATAATTATGGGGGATTTTAACTATCATATTAATTGGACAAATCAAATTGGGCAGGGCTGCCTTGAGGATGAGTTCATTGAGTATATTAGGGATGGGTTTCTTGAGCAGTATGTAACTGAACCGACCAGGGGGCAAGCAACCTTAGATCTGGTCCTGTGTAACGAGACAGGATTAATTAAAAATGTCCTAGTAAAGGATCCCCTTGGAATGAGTGACCATAACATGGTTGAATTCCATATTCAATTAGAGGGTGAGAAGGTTGGATCTCAAACAAGCATGCTAAGCTTGAATAAAGGAGACTATGAAGGTATGAGAGCGGAATTGAGTAGAGTGGATTGGGAAAATAGATTAAAGGGAAAGACGATACATGATCAGTGGTGTACATTTAAGGAGTTATTTTACAACTTCCAAAAAAAATATATTCCACTGAGAAGAAAAGGGTGTAAAAGAAAAGACAGCCATCCGTGGCTAAGTAAAGAAATTAAGGATGGTATTCGACTAAAAACAAGGGCATATAAGGTAGCCAAATCTAGTGGGAGGATAGAGGATTAGGAAAACTTTAAAAGACAGCAAAAAATAACAAAAAGATTGATTAAGAAAGGGAAGATAGATTATGAAAGTAAATTAGCAAAAAATATAAAAACAGATAGTAAGAGTTTTTATAGTTATATAAAAAGAAAAAGGGTGGTTAAAGTAAATGTTGGTCCCTTAGAGGATGAGACCGGGAAATTAATGGTGGGAAATATGGAGATGGCAAAAACACTGAATGAATATTTTATATCAGTCTTTACAGTAGAAGACACTAAGAATATCCCAACACTGGACAAACAGGAGGCTAAAGGGGGGGGGAGGAGCTAAACACGATCAAAATCACTAAGGAAGTGGTACTCGGTAAAATAATGGGACTCAAGGCGGATAAATCACCTGGACCTGATGGCTTACATCCTAGAGTCTTGAGGGAAGTGGCGGTAGGGATTGTGGATGCATTGGTAATAATTTTCCAAAACTCCCTGGACTCGGCAAAGGTCCCGGCAGACTGGAAAACTGCTAATGTAACACCCTTATTTAAAAAGGGCAGTAGACAGAAGGCTGGAAACTATAGACCGGTTAGCCTAACATCTGTGGTAGGTAAAATTTTGGAGTCCATTATTAAGGAGACAGTAACAGGACATTTGGATAATCATAATTTAATAGGACAAAGTCAGCATGGTTTTATGAAGGGGAAGTCATGTTTGACAAATTTGCTGGAGTTCTTTGAGGAAGTAACATATAGGGTGGATAAAGGGGAACCAGTGGACGTAGTTTATTTAGACTTCCAAAAGGCATTTGACAAGGTGCCACACAAAAGATTATTGCTTAAGATAAAAAATCACGGGATTGGGGGTAATATTCTGGCATGGATAGAGGATTGGCTATCTAACAGAAGGCAGAGAGTTGGGATAAATGGTTCATTCTCAGACTGGCAATCAGTAACTAGTGGTGTTCCGCAGGGGTCAGTGCTGGGTCCCCAACTCTTTACAATCTATATTAACGATTTGGAGGAGGGGACCGAGTGTAACATATCAAAGTTTGCAGATGATACTAAGATGGGAGGGAAAGTAGTGAGTGAGGAGGACATAAAAAACCTGCAAGGGGACATAGACAGGCTAAGTAAGTGGGCAGAGATTTGGCAGATGGAATACAATACTGGAAAGTGTGAGGTTATGCACTTTGGCAGGAAAAATCGTAGAGCAAGTTATTATCTTAATGGCAAGAAATTGGAAAGTACTGAAGTACAAAGGGATCTGGGGGTCCTGGTGCACGAAACTCAAAAGGTTAGTATGCAGGTGCAGCAAGTGATTAAGAAGGTCAATGGAATGTTGGCTTTCATTGCTAGGGGGATAGAATATAAAAATAGGGAGGTATTGCTTCAGTTGTACAAGGTATTGGTGAGGCCGCACCTGGAATACTGCGTACAGTTTTGGTGTCCATATTTAAGAAAGGACATACTTGCTCTCGAGTCAGTACAAAGAAGGTTCACTCGGTTAATCCCGGGGATGAGGGGATGGACATATGAGGAGAGGTTGAGTAGTTTGGGACTCTACTCTTTGGAGTTCAGAAGAATGAGAGGCGATCTTATTGAAACATATAAGATTGTGAAAGGGTTGGATCGGGTGGATGCGGGGAGGATGTTCCCGATGATGGGTGAAACTAGAACTAGGGGGCATAGTCTTAGAATAAGGGGCTGCTCTTTCAAAACTGAGATGAGGAGGAACTACTTCACTCAGAGGGTGGTAGGTCCATGGAATATGCTGCCCCAAAAAGCTATAGAAGCTACATCATTACATAAATTTAAAACAGAAATAGACAGTTTCCTAGAAGTAAAGGGAATTAAGGGTTATGGGGAGCGGGCAGGAATTTGGACATGAGTCTAGGTTCGGATCGGTCATGGCCCTGTGGGTAGCGGAGCGGGCCCAGGGGCCGTGTAGCCTGATCCTGCTCCTATTTCGTGTGTCTAATTCTGTTAGATTCAGGAGATGGTTCTGTGATAGTGGATTGGCGGTTAGGATCAGATCAGCCATGATCTTATTGAATGGCGGAGCAGGCTCGAGGGGCCGATTGGCCTACTCCTGCTCCTATTTCTTATGTTCTTATGTTCTAGGTGTCCCATTTCGTGGTGGTCTGCTGCATGCTTCACAACTTGGCCATCATGAGGGCACAGCCCTTGTCACCAGGGATTACGGGACCACCTCAGCAGGAGGAGGAAGAGGATGAGGAAGCAGGCAGCCTTCCAGACGGGCTGTCGGTGAAGCCCTCATCAGACTCTGATTCCAATGAATGAAGCCACAGGACCCCGTTGATCACCACATGCCCATCATACCATCCCTCTGCCATGAAATATCAGTGTCCACCTCGGCACAAAGCTAAAATGAGAGCCACCACAAAAGATTTCAAACAAAATTAATAAATTCAGCCAAAATCGCTTCATACATATTTACAATTACAATATGAATTAATCACCTTTGTGCAATCCCGTAGTGCCCGTCATTTGGGTGCCCTTTCCTGTCCTAGTGCTCATATGAACTACAACCCCAGTGGCTGCAACATGGCTGGTAGAAACATAGAAGATAGGAGCAGGAGTAGGCCATTCGGCCCTTCGAGCCTGCTCCGCCATTCAATGAGATCATGGCTGATCATTCAAATTCAGTACCCTGTCCCTGCCTTCTCCCCATATCCCTTGATCCCTTTAGCCTTAAGAAATATATCCAACTCTTTCTTGAATATATTTAATGAACTGGCCTCCACCGCCCTCTGTGGCATAGAATTCCACAGGCTCACCACTCTCTGGGTGAAGAAATTCCTCCTCATTTCAGTCCTAAATGTCCTACCCCATATCCTTAGACTATGACCCCTGGTTCTGGACTCCCCGACCATCGGGAACATCCTTCCTGCATCTAGTCTGTCTAGGCCTGACAGAATTTTATAGGTTTCGATGAGATCCCCTCTCAATCTTCTAAACTCCAGTGAGTATAAGCCCAATCGACACAATCTCTCCTCATACGTCATTCCTGCCATCCCAGGTATCAGCCTGGTGAATCTTCGCTGCACTCCTTCCATGGCAATGACGTCCTTCCTCAGATAAGGCGACCAATACTGTACACAATACAATACTCAAGGTGCGGTCTCACCAAGGCCCTGTACAACTGTAGCAAGACATCCTTGTTCCTGTACTCAAACCCTCTTGCTACGAAGGCCAACATACCATTTGCCTTCTTAACCGCCTGCTGCACCTGCATGCTTACCTTCAGCGACTGGTGCACAAGAACACCCAGGTCTCTTTGCACTTCCCCTTCTCCCAATCTATTGCCATTCAAATAATAATGTGCCTTCCTGTTTGTGCCACCAAAGTGGATAACCTCACATTTATCCACATTATAGTGCATTTGCCATGTTTCTGCCCAATCACCTAACCTGTCCAAATCATACTGGAGTTTCATGACATCCTCCTCGCAGCATACCCTCCCACCCAGCTTTGTGTCGTCTGCAAATTTGGAGATATTACATCCAATTCCCTCGTCCAGATCATTAATATATATTGTGAACAGCTGGGGTCCTCGGACCGATCCTTGCGGTACCCCACTAGTCACTGCCTGCCACTTGGAAAACGACCCGTTTATTCCAACTCTTTGCTTTCTGTCCGCCAATCAGTTCTCTATCCAAGTCAATACCTTGCCCCAATCCCATGTGCCTTAATTTTGCACGCTAATCTCTTATGCGGGGCCTTATCGAAAGCCTTCTGAAAGTCCAAATACACCACATCCACTGGTTCTCCCTTATCTATTTTACCAGTTACATCCTCAAAAAATTCCAGTAGATTAGTCAAGCATGATTTACCTTTTGTAAATCCATGTTGACTTTGTCCGATCCTGACACTGCTTTCCAAGTGCTCTGCTATTACATCTTTTATAATGGACTCTAGCATTTTCCCCACTACCGATGTCAGGCTTACCGGTCTATAATTCCCTGCTTTTTCTCTGCCACCTTTTTTGAATAGTGGGGTAACATTAGCTACCCTCCAATCCATGGGTACTGATCCAGAGTCTATCGAGTTCTGGGAGATGACCAGCAATGCATCTGCTATTTCTCGGGCCACTTCCTTAAGTACCCTGGGATGTAGATTATCAGGCCCTGGGGATTTATCGGCCTTCAGTCCCATCAATTTTCCTAACACCATTTCCCTACAAATACTGATTTATTTCAGTTCCACCCTTTCATCAGACCCTATCTTGCCCGGTATTTCTGGGAGGTTATTTGTGTCCTCATTTGTGAAGACAGAACCAAAATATGTATTTAGTTGATCTGCCATTTCTTTGTTCCCCATTATAAATTCCCCCAATTCTGACTGCAAGGGACCTACGCTTGACTTTACCAATCTTTTTCTCTTCACATATCTATAAAAGCTTTTACAGTCAGTTTTTATGTTCCCTGAAAGCTTACTCTCATATTCTATTTTCCCTTTCTTAATTAATCCCTTTGTCCTCCTTTGTTGAATCCTGAACTGCTCCCAATCCTCAGGATTATTGCTTTTTCTGGCCAATTTGTATGTCCTCTCCTTGGATCTTATGCTATCCCTAATTTCCCTTGTTACCCATGGTTGAGTCACCTTTTTTGTTTTATTTTTATGCCAAACTGGGATGAACAACTTCTGTAGTTCATCCATTCGGTCTTTGAATGTTTGCCATTGCCTATCCACCGTCAACCCTTTGAGTGCCATTCCCCAATCAATCCTACCCAACTCGCTCCTCAGACCATCGTAGTTTCCTTTATTTAAATTGAGGACCCTTGTTTCTGAGTCAACTACTTCATTCTCCATCTTAATGAAGAATTTGAGCATATTATGATCGCTCCGACCCAAGGGGCCTCGTACAACAAGATTGCTAATTAATCCTTTCTCGTTACATAGTACCCAGTCTAAGATGGCCTGATCTCTGGTTGGTTCCTCGACATATTGGTCCAGGAAACCATCCCGTAAACACTCCAAGAATTCCTCCTCCACAGTATTGTTACCAATTTGGTTAGCCCAATCTATATGTAGATTAAAGTCACCCATGATGACTACTGTGCCCTTATTGCACGCTTCTTTAATTTCCCTTTTAATGCCATCTCCAACCTCCGCCTTACTGTTGAGTTTCCTTGGGGGAGACTTCAGATGGCCTTGCAGGACGAGCTCAAGCAACTCTGGGCCTGGAAGGCCCGGCGGTAGACTGCACCACCTCGGCGGCAGCAATCCGGGCTGGCTGACTGACTGGCAGTGGCAAGGGCAATGGTGGAGTGGCAGTGGTGGCAACAGGAATGCTGTTATCCTGAGAGAGGACAGCAGGCTCCTGCTCCACTGACCCACTACCACTCCCCTGGGGCAGTGCCTCAGCATTCCTAGCAATCTGTCGGAGCACAGATTTCTGGGCTGCTGCATCACCCTGCATGCCCCGGTCGGCACTGGTAAACCCAGCCATGATGGCAGCAGTCTGTGCTTGGGTGGCAGCAAAGAAGAAAGAAAGACAGACTTGCATTTATATAGCGCCTTTCACGACCACCGGACGTCTCAAAGCGCTTTACAGCCAATGAAGTAGAGACACTGTTGTGATGTGGGAAATGCGGCGGCCAATTTGCGGACAGCAAGCTCCCACAAACAATGTGATAATAACCAGATAATCTGTTTTTTGTTATGTTGGTTGAGGGATAAATATTGGCCAGGATACCAGGGATAACTCGCCTACTCTTCTTCAAATAGTGCCATGGGATCTTTTACGTCCACCTGGGAGCGCAGACGGGGCCTCGGTTTAACGTCTCTTCCGAAAGTTGGCACCTCCGACAGTGCAGCACTCCCTCAGCACTGCACTGGAGTGTCAGCCTAGCTTTATGTGCTCAAGTCCCTGGCGTGGGACTTGAACCCACAACCTTCTGACTCAGAGGCGAGAGCACTACCGACTGAGCCACAGCTGACACTGTAGACTGCATGACAGCAGTCTGAGCTTGGGTGGCGTCAAGCTGAAACTTCATGAGAGCACTAAGACATTGGGTCGCTTCCGCCTGTGCTGCAATAGCAGCCGCGACATGGCCCATCACACGCAGCATCATGTCTGGGTCGACACGTTCTCTCGGGTGTCTTCCATCATTTCCAGCCTGGAAATCCTGGGCACCAAGCTCTGTGCAAAGCCCCGTGCAATGTTGATGGGGGGACTCCTCCACGCTCCCTGACATTGCCAAAAGGCTCTCTAGCAGGCTTGCCATTGCACTTCGCAATTCGATGTGCATGCCCATCACCCTTCTTCTAAAGGCCGTCCCATCGAGGTCCTCATCTGAGTCGTGTGCAGCAGAATTTGCACGTGAACTCGCCCTCCAGGCAGCTGGACCGGGAGCTACCCTATCCCCCTGGCCTTGCTGAAGCCCACTCATCCCCGGTACCTCACCCTGTGCTGATCCCACTTCTACACCAGTCTCTAAAGTACACGCAGTGTCAGTTTCTGAGCTGGTGTCTGCGAGTGACAGATGCAGTGACGTTGTGTCTTCTTCTCTCCCCCCCTCGCTCTCATGCATTGCCCCGGGAACAGGCTGCTCAGGTGCTTGTTCTTGATTACTTGAAAGCACAAAGGCACAGGAGTTGGGTTATGGTGAGGGGAAGAGGGAGAAAGCAAGATATGCATGCATACCGCATCAGCAGCTTGAAAGTGAGAAGCGATTGTGGGACAAGGGGGAAGTGGGATGTGAGAAGGATTAGGAATGAGCATATGATTATTGTCCCCAAGACCTTCAACCTCGCCGGTTGCCACAGCCTCCATGATCTGCCGCCCAATAATGTCCCACACTCTCTCCTCCAGCTGGCTGAGGTTGTGGACGGCAGCCTGCCCCCCCCCCGTTTGTCTGCCGCTGCTCGCTCAGATTATGGATGACCTTGGCCTGCGAAAGAAAGAGAAGTGTGTGAGTGAGTGTGGTGCAATGTGTTTGGGTGATGTGCCTGCCATATTTGAATAGGTATCAGTATGTGCAAAGCGTGAGATTTGGGTGTGGTGAGGTTGTGAGGGTGAAGTGAAGCTCTGTGTTCTGGACATTTTACATGCAGATAGCACCCTCTGGTGGTAGCTGTTGTATAGCAGTGATGTTCTGGACTGAGGAACCATTTTATATGCAGATAGCACCCTCTGGTGGTGGTTATCGTGTTAGCAGTTTGTATGAAGCAGAGGTCATTTGACCTTTCTACCTTTCTTCCTGTGTGACTCAGGAAGCAGAATCCCAGGAAGTAGAATTCCAGGAAGAACCTGACTTGAGTAATGGAGAATTTGCCATGAGGGGTTCCATTCACAATCCAATGTAATCTGATTTCATGTGTTAGGCCAAGCGCAATATCTGTGAGTATCTTTGTTTGTTAGCATAATAGCAACGTTGTCAGAGTAGTATTTTGATAACACTATGTTTATAAAAGGTTAATATTTGATAGTTACAGAAGTGAGTCCAAATGTTAGTTATACAATTAATCTATTCTACTGTTGTAAATATGTTATATCTTATGCAATATCGAATGTATAGTACTCAGTTTATGTACAAAACATACTTTGCCTTTGTTTACAGTTTCACAAATTTGTTCAAGTAAAGCTTCAAAACAGCAAATGGCTTCACAAGGAATTACTTTGAATAAGTGTTTAACTTGCTGGATAACTAGATAGGAGCACGTCTAGCGCGGCCAGTACAGTGAAAAGATAGCAATACAGCTAGCTGTGAAGAGCGGAGCAGGAGGAACCCAGTGTAAGCCTTAACCTCGTAGAGCACACCTACCTCACATCAACATGTCAGAAGATAATAACGAAAATGCTTTGCAGCGAGGAGAAGACCTTAAACGGGCAGACGAAACTGTAGAAGGTGACAATCGGTCTATAAGCTCCGGTTAGGTCAGATCGCAAGCTGGTTCACGGTCATCAGGTGGTTCTAGAATAAGCGTGACTATCGCCAGAGCACGGGCTAAGCTAGTGGCAGCTCAAGCCAGAGCTGCGCATGCGAACAGTGAAATAGAGATAAAAGTCAGACAGGCCCGTCTCCAAGCTGAATCCCAAGCCGAACAGGCCCGTCTCCAAGCTGAATTCCAAGCTGAACAGGCCAGTCACCAAGTTGAACGCCAGGCTGAACAGGCCGGTCTCCAAGCCACATTAGATGCTCTGCAGCAACAAAAAGAGATAGATGCTGCATTAGCTGAGACACAAGTATTCAAGGCAATTTTGGAGGGAGCTCCTCCCGAGACAGCTTACAAACCTTTAATTCCCGTTTCGTGGCAGAGTCCATGACAGCGCACCATAGATTACGTGAGCGACCATGCCGACATACAGTTTACAGGAGAAAGGGATGGAGGCCCGCACATCTCTACAGACGCAAGCACTTCGTATAACATGCCACAAGTTGCCAACCAAGGTCAAAGCAGACGGCGTGCCTCAAACCACAGAGTCTCCCCCAGCAGAACGGAAGACACGGTGCAAAGGAATAGGACGCCGGAAAGTCAGAGGCAAATCCCCTCTCGGTTCCTTGAGACCCCCAACAGAGCCCCTAGCCAAGGCAACCCTGGCACAGGTCCCAGCACCTACGACCTTGCCAAATACCTTGCACGCACCCAGCTGGTGACTTCGGGGTTAATTAAGTTTGATGACAGGCCGGAGAATTATCGGGCTTGGAAGTCCTGCTTCCACGATGCCATATCGAGCTTAGACCTGTCGGCAGAAGAGCTCGGCCTCCTTATCAAATGGCTCGGCCCAGAGTCCACCGGACAGGCCTGTAGGATAAAAGCGGCCAATGTGGGGCAGCTGCCAGAGGGGTTGAAGAAGGCTTGAGCGAGGCTGGAAGAAAGCTACGGCTCGCCCGAAGCCATTGAAAGGGCTCTCTTTGACAGGTTGGAGAACTTTCCGAGGTTGACGAGTAAGGAACCCCAGAAACTCCGCGACCTTGGAGATCTGCTGTCGGAACTCGAAGCCGCAAAGCAGGACGGCTACCTACGCGGTCTATCGTACTTAGACACTTCCAGAGGGGCAAGTCCCATCATTGAGAAGCTTCCATTTAACCTGCAGGAGAAGTGGATAACGTTTGGATCAAAGTTCAAGCTAAAGCAAAACGTGGCGTTCCCACCATTCTCTGCGTTTGTTAAATTCATCCGTAAAGAAGCCAAAGCCAGGAACGACCCCAGCTTCAACTTCTTCTCCTCCCACCCAGCACTTGCCAGAAGAGACAAGTTCGACAGACATGGAAAGACACCAATATCTGTCCACAAAATGCAAGTGTCCTCAACTGAGCACACAAAGATTCAGAAGAAACCTGAGGATATGAGCAAACAATGCCCTATCCACAACAAGTCCCATCCTTTAAAGAAATGCAGAGGCTTCAGGGAGATGTCCCTGGAAGATCGGAAACAATATCTTAAAGAGAACTCTATATGTTTCAAGTGCTGCTCGTCCACGAGCCATCTCGCCAAGAACTGCAAGGTAGATGCAAAATGCACTGAATGTGAAAGTGATCGGCACGTTTCAGCACGACACCCAGGCCCAGCTCCTTGGAAGTCAGAGACGCCTCCTCCCGCTTCAGAGCACGGCGGGGAGAGAGAGGGAGCTGCTGGTCCGGAGATTACATCCAGGTGCACCGAGGTGTGTGGAGAAGGAGTGAGCGCAAGAGCATGCTCCAAGATATGCCTCGTTAATGTGTACCCTGCAGGATGTCGCCAGGAATCTGAAAAGATGTATGCCATACTAGATGAACAAAGCAATCGTTCTCTAGCAAGATCCGAGTTCTTCAACATCTTCAAGGTCAAAGGAAGTCCGTCGCCTTACACGCTGAAGATGTGTGCTGGACTTTCAGAGACAGCCGGCAGGAGGGCCTGCGGTTACGTTGTTCAGTCAGCCGACGGGAAAATTAGTCTCCCCCTTCCTACACTCATCGAATGTAATCAAGTCCCCGACAACCGTTCTGAGATTCCCACTCCGAATGCAGCTCGTCATCACCGTCATCTGAGACGCATTGCAGACGAGATCCCACCTCTTGATCCAGATGCAAACATACTTCTGTTGTTGGGAAGACATCCTGAGGGTACATAAGATAAGGGAACAGATCAACGGTCCACATGACGCTCCTTTCGCCCAAAGGCTAGACCTCGGCTGGGTCGTTGTTGGAGATGTGTGCCTCAAGGGCACTCACAAGCCATCTCAGGTGAGCACACTCAAGACTTCCATCTTGGAGAATGGTCGTCCGAGCTACCTTACCCCATGCAGTAGTCAGATCCGAGTGACAGAGAAGTTCAGTCATATGGCTCAGCCTCAGAAAACCCCAGCGCTGATCTCCGCAGACAGCACACAGATGATGCTCACTGGAGAGAACCCGGGTCAGTCAGTCTTCTGTCGCACCGCCAACGACCACAAACTTGCTCCATCGATCGACGACAGATTATGGACAATGAGGTCTCTCGTGACAGCTCTAACAGCTGGGTTGCACCCTTACCCTTCCGGAACCCCAGACGACGGCTGCTGAACAACAGGGGGTATGCCTATAATCGTCTTAACTCACTCCGTCGCACACTAGAGAAGCCAGAGATGAAAGCACACTTCCTAGAATTTGTCAAGAAAATGCTCGTCAACGATCATGCAGAGATAGCTTCTCCACTCCAGGAAGGCCAAGAGTGTTGGTACCTCCCTTCCTTCGGAGCCTATCACCCCAAAAAGCCGGAACAGATCCACGTGGTGTTTGACTCCAGTGCACCATATCAGGGAGTCTCTCTCAACAATGTACTCCTCACAGGGCCCGATCTTAACAGCAGCCTCTGGGAGTGCTCATGAGATTCAGGAAAGAGCCCGTCACCATCACTGCCGATATCCAGCACATGTTTCATTGCTTCGTGGTGAGAGAAGACCACAGAGACTTCCTCCGCTTCCTGTGGTATCGGGACAACGACCCCAATAGAGACATTGTGGACTACAGAATGCGTGTCCATGTCTTTGGGAATAGCCCATCCCCTGCTGTCGCCATATACGGACTAAGGAGGGCTGC
This sequence comes from Somniosus microcephalus, assembly GCF_052327205.1. Classification (NCBI taxonomy): domain Eukaryota; kingdom Metazoa; phylum Chordata; class Chondrichthyes; order Squaliformes; family Somniosidae; genus Somniosus; species Somniosus microcephalus. The sequence goes on along the minus strand of NC_140994.1, from coordinate 148,904,840 downwards.
CAAGGAAGACGACGACTTTGGCAGTGATGTGAGAGGGTTCATCGAACGAGAGTTCTATGTCAACGACGCACTGAAGTCATTCCCGACCGAAGCAGAGGCCATCAGTACCCTCGGACGAGCCCAGGAACTACTTGCACTATCCAACCTCAGGCTGCATAAGATAGCCTCTAACAGACCAGCAGTGATGGAGGCATTCCCCCTGAAGATCGTGCTAAGGACGTCAAGGACCTAGACCTCTTCACTGATGACCTCCCCCTACAGCGTAGCCTAGGGGTGTCTTGGAACATAGCAACAGACACGTTCATGTTCCAAGTCTTAGACGCCAAGAAACCCTTCACACGTAGAGGAGTGCTCTCTACAGTCAACAGCCTATACGACCCTCTCGGCTTCTTAGCCCATCACCATACAAGGCAGGCTGCTCCTCGGGGAACTCTCCACATGCACTGAAGAGTGGGATTCACCTCTCTCTGAAGAGATGGAAGCAGAGTGGGACAGATGGAGAGACTCACTCCAAGACTTACAGGAGATCCGAATACCTCACTGCTATTCGTCTTTCTCTCCCTTAAATACCCAATTCAAAGAGCTTTGTGTCTTGTGTCTTAGCATCCGCTAAGGCCATTGCAAGTGTGGCTTATCTGAAGGTCACCACTCAAGAAGGACAAAGCAAAATCGGCTTCATCTTTGATAGAAACAATGAGCGCCTCCAGCTTCATAAACGCTCTGAGACAGTTTTTCTCAATTAGAGGCCCGGCAAAGCAAATACGCTCAGATTGCGGCACAAACTTTGTTGGCGCTTGCAGAGAGCTGAAGATGGATGGATCTAGTTCCAGCTCTGAGTGTGGAGAAGTATCTCCAAGAGCAGAAATGCACCTGGGTATTCAACCCACCTCACTCATCCCACATGGGCGGCGCATGGGAGCGTCTGATTGGCATTGCCCGCCGTATCCTCGACTGCATGCTTCTCCAAGGTAGATCGTCGTGCCTCACACATGAGGTCTTGACCACACTGATGGCTGAGGTCACCGTCGTGATGAATGCAAGGCCCCTCATTCCTGTATCTTCAGACCCAGAATCGCCCCTCATCCTCACTCCGGCCATGCTTTTGACCCAGAAGACAGGTGTTCCCCCTTGTCCTTCCAGGAGAGTTTGGGGAAAGAGAACTCTTCAAGGAAGAATGGAAACGAGTCGCGAGTCTGGCAGACACGTTTTGGAACAGGTGGTGAAGGGAGTACCTCAACACACTACAGAGCTGACGCAAGTGGCAGGACAAGAGGCCAGATCTCAAAGAAAAAGATGTTGTCTTGATGAGGGACAATCAGGTAAAAAGGAATGAGTGGCCTATGACTATCATCGTGAACTCCCATCCCAGCCGGGATGGGAGAGTGAGAAAGGTGGACTTGAGAGTCATCAAAGAAGGAACAGCGAAGGTCTTCTCTCGGCCCGTCTCTGAGGTGGTTCTTCTTTTGTCGCCAGAGGACTCCAGTGACAAGTAGAGTTCGGACTATGTGGAGTCGTTAACGACCCCAGACGGGGAGTGTTCTGGACATTTTACATGCAGATAGCACCCTCTGGTGGTAGCTATTGTATTGCAGTGATGTTCTGGACTGATGAACCATTTTATATGCAGATAGCACCCTCTGGTGGTGGTTATCGTGTTAGCAGTTTGTATGAAGCAGAGGTCATTTGACCTTTCTACCTTTCTTCCTGTGTGACTCAGGAAGCAGAATCCCAGGAAGTAGAATTCCAGGAAGAACCTGACTTGAGTAATGGAGAATCTGCCATGAGGGGTTCCATTCGCAATCCAATGTAATCTGATTTCATATGTTAGGCCAAGCACAATATCTGTGAGTATCTTTGTTTGTTAGCATAATAGCAACGTTGTCAGAGTAGTATTTTGATAACACTATGTTTATAAAAGGTTAATATTTGATAGTTACAGAAGTGAGTCCAAATGTTAGTTAGTTATACAATTAATCTATTCTACTGTTGTAAATATGTTATATCTTATGTAATATCGAATGTATAGTACTCAGTTTATGTACAAAACATACTTTGTCTTTGTTTACAGTTTCACAAATTTGTTCAAGTAAAGCTTCAAAACAGCAAACAGCTTCACGAGGAATTACTTTGAATAAGTGTTTAACTTGCTGGATAACTAGATAGGAGCACGTCTAGCGTGGCCAGTACACTCTGATTGTGAGATGTGAGTGGTGATAGGTAGAGATTGTTGGTAGGTGTTGTGCATTGGGCAGTGTGTGAGGCTTGTGGTGCAGATGGTGAGTTATGGCATTTGCTGAAGCATTCACTCACCTTGACCTGCCATGTGAGGTCATTAAACTTCTTTCGGCATTGAATGGCTGAGCTTGGGATGACAGTGCTGGCCTTGACATGGGCGGCTATCCCCTGCCAGAGCTTTTGCAAGGTGTGTGGCGAAGGCTTCCTGCCAGTGTGTGGGAAGAGGACAGCCCACCTCCTCTCCACGGCCATGACCAGCACATCAAGAGCTGCTGCAGAAAATCTGTGGGCTCTCTCCGTGCTGACGCTCCACTGTGGGTTTACACGACCGTCTTCTTGCAGCTGCAGTTCTGAGTGGCTTGACAATGAGGTGCTGCAGCATCAATGCACCTCCCCTTTAAGTACTGAATAAAGCCTGTGGCAAACCTGACTGGGAATTAGATTGGACCCGATATTGGCCCACCTGTTGAGCGGTAAGCCAATAAGCAGCACTTTTAGCTCTGAAATCAAGACTATAATCATGTTAATGAGTACTGAGTCTGAACTTTGCGTGCTACCGAGACCATTTTGACCTGGCACAGCTTAACATCATTGGGCCTTAACAGTGTCCATTTCGTGACTATATCCAATATCTAAGTCTATATTACTACATTGAAAAGGCTTTACAAAAAACCTCCAAAAAAATTCTACCTGTTACCACCACGTTGCTATGTTTGGGTACTCCTCGCGTTTTCGGTAGGCAATTTTTCAGTATCAGGCAAGCACAAAATTATTGTATTCTAAACAAAAATTATGACTTTATAATGCCCATTTTTGAAAGATTCAGTGAGGTGTGTCACAGTGCTAATGATATGTGTGGTCTGATGGTGTGGGTGATATTTGGGCTCAGGCCGCTGTGGGCTCGAAACACAGACCTGTCCTTGGGAGTGACAGCCACAATCCTGCTCCGCAGCTCACTGTCTGCCCATTAGGCTGTTTACTATTCTTATCACGGCACCAACAGCCGTCTTCAATGAACGAATGAATACTATGTAAAAGGATGCTGAATCAGGGATCAGCAGAGTCTTTTGACAGCTTCCCGCCTACTTGTCAGACACTAGGCGAAAAGCATATCTCTTCAGATCCCACTGCTAGCTGCTGGTACACAGGAAGGCAATCATACATATTCCTCAAAACGCGACAGCATTTATGAAAGAGAACATTTAGTGCCTAGTACATGTTAGGAACCTGCTGGAGACCCACAGAATACAATATGACATTGGATATTTATGATGTCTGCCCCTTAGATATCTCCCTTGTATGTAAACAGAAATTGTGAATTTGAGGAGAAAAAAAAGTTAATAAAACCCAGGAAACGAAGTGGACTGAATACTGTCTCTTACAGGTAACTGACTGATACATACACGCACGCACTGTACGTTCTGGTACCTAACACTACACGGAGAGATCGGCAGCACGGAGCGGGGTGGGGGGGGTTAAAAGGAAGAAACATTGGACAGGGTGGGGAAGAGGGACGTGGTTGAAGGACGGATCGGCGATGGGGGTAGGGGGTGAGAGATCGGTGATTGTGATCACAAAGCATCTCTACCTTCTACAAGGAGCAGCGCGGTGTGAGCCGAACACTCGCCAGGCAAAGCAAGGCAAGGCAAGGCTGATCTCTCCCAGCAACACTGTCTGTCCATCTATCATCTTTTAGAAAGCGCGTGCCCTGGGGACCGTTCCAATCTCCATGGCCAATGCTGAGCAGCGCTGCCACGCACTGACCAATCAGAGTACTGCCATTCTGTTCAACTCCCGCCCAGTGTCATTGTGTCATTCCCTGAGAAAAAAAATTATGCGGTTTCGTTTTTGAATTGAGAGATCGTGAGTTGGGGTAGATTTTCATTAAAATCGCGTGTCTCACGATTAATTCGCAGTAGTTGGCATTATTGGCTTTGTATCTAGAGGCATAGGGTATAAATGCAATTAATAATGGCCCTCTACAAGATCTTAGTTAGACCACAATTGGAGTATTGCGTGCAGTTTTGGGTATCCCATTATAAAAAGATGTAAAAGCAATGGGAAAGATACAGCACAGATTTATTGCAATGAAACCAGGGTTAAGAGGTTACACTTATGAAGGAAGATTGTATTATCTTATCTAAATGAATCACCTCACACTTCACTATTGAATTTCATTTATCCGCCCACTCTGCAATCCTGTTTATGTCTTCCTGTAAGAGTATTGCCACTGAGCCAAGGCTGGCACTTACTGATAAAGAATGCCAAATGAACTGCTCTTTAATTGCATGCAGACCTGCTGTGCTAACTTACATTACAACAATGACTACACTTCAAAATCACTTTTGTCAGCTGTGGAGCATTTTGGAACATCCTGAGGATGTGAAAGACGCTATATAAATGCAAGTTCTTTCTTTGAATAATATAACAAATGGCTACTGCTGTGGGGTATGTTTATACAACCTGTAGACTAGATTGAACACTGCACAGCTTTTCTACTTATAGGGGGAAAAATTGAGTTGCGCCCCCTTTGGGGCGCTAACTTCACCGGGGCGCTACTTTTAGTGCCCTGAAAAAATTAGCGCCCCTGTGGATGAAATTCAACAGTAGCGCCCCAAAAGGGTGCTTTCAGTCCCTCTTGGGGCACTGCGAGGGAATATCGCGGTGCTACGTGCCGCAGCGCCACACTCTGTGGCATGCCGTGCCGCGGTACTGCAGGCCTTCCTCCCCTTCTTAAAGGGGAGGGGCCTTGCGCAACGCGATCCGGAGCCCAGCTGGGCCACCAGGTATCGGAGTGTCAGCAAAAGAACTCGGCACTCAAGAGAAGTGCCGGGCTCACGTAGCGCAGCCGGCACTCCGCGGCGGGGTCGGGGGGGGGGGGGGGGGAGTTCTGGTCAGGGGGCCGGGTACAGCAATGGGGGCAGGTGCTGGCAGGCGGCCAGCATCCAAAATGGCACCTCACCTTTAATTAGCACCGCCCTGGCTACAGGTAGGCCCCCCTGACCCCGTTGGACATAGCGTCTGGAGGTAAGTCAGGGGGCGCTACCGAAGATTGCGGCCGGGGCGCTGCGCACGGCAATGACGTTATCGCCGGCAGCGTAGCGCCGCGCTAACGGTTATCGCCGCCGCTAACCTCTCGCTGAATTTTGTGGGAGGCATTGGCGGCGCTGGGCGCTAGTTGCTTTGCGCCCCGGGAGGCGCAAAGCAACCAAATTTTTAGGCCATGGTGTTTTCCGGTTCATTACAATCATATCGCACAAGAGATGTAGGATGTCATCTATTTCTTGCATCCCAGATGTGACAGTCAAATCTTCCCAAAAGAATTTAGAGTTTGGAATTGGAGCTATGATGGTGTTGAATGGTACCAAAGTGGGAGGTATAGCTAATAATCTAGAAGACTGCAGGAAGACATAAACAAGCTTGCAGAGTGGACAGATAAATGGCAAATGAAATTCAATTATAGATGCAACTGCATAATCTAAAGATGACACTTTAGTGCACAGCAAGGTCCCACAAACAGCAATGAGACAAATGACCAGATAATCTATTTTAGTTGTTGATTGAGGGATAAACATTGGCCAGGACACCAGGAGAACCCCCCTGCTCTTTTTCAAAATAGTGCTATGAGATCGTTTACATCCACCAGCAAAGGCAGATCGAGCTTTAGTTTATCATCTTATTCGAAAGACAGCACTGCCAAAAGTGCAGGACTCCCACGGCAATGCATTAAATTGACAGCCTAGATCATGCACTTGGAGTGAGGCTTAAACCCACAACTTTCTGAAAACCATTTTCAAAAGTATGAGGGGGTAATATGGGAAGGGGGAAAAGTAAATAAATTCCATCTCCACACAAATGTGATCAGACATCAAACCTGTTGCTAATGTGAAAGTGAAACTTTGCATTTGAAATTGCTTGCTTATTTTGTAATTTTTTTGAGTGATGGGGGTATTAAACTTCTTCAATATATGCACTTCTCAGAAAGAACATAGAACTAGAACAGTAATGAAAGAGCTAGTTTAAAGGAAAGAGTTTATTGGAGGCTCCCAGTTCAGAGTTGTCACCTTCACACAAAACGAGTCCAAGGAGATAGAAAGAGATGGAGCCTTTTACAAATGGCATTGATTTTGGGACCTTGTGTAGTGCAGGGGAATTCTGGCTGTGTTACAGGCTGAATATCAGTGGTTATAGGATTACTACTAGTTACATGTAGGATACCAGGGCATTACACCTATTACTACCAGTTACATATAGGCTATCAGTGAGATACTAGAGTACTGTTGGTTATGAGTGGAATGTGAGTGTTACGAGTATTATTAGTTATTGGGGTAATTTCAGGGAGATACTATTAGTTACTGGTGGAATCAAAGTTCCTCCCACCTCTTGTTTCTCCCGAGACTCTCTCCTGCTCATGGGTGGTTTCCTAGTTCTTACACAACAGCTGTTGGCACCAAACCTGGAAGAAAAATACTCAACTGCAGGGCACCCAAACTTTATAAAGTGAATACAATAACATTTACAGCCATAATGTGATTAAACCTCCAGGATTCCTCCAACCAGTGCAGCCTGACAGTGGGACAACACAAATCTGGTACATCTCATGCACAAAGAGCAATGTCTTACCAAACCAAGATTGATTTCCGTATATCATTTGCCTAAACACTAGGTGAGGTGGGGGGAATGGGTGGGAAAGAGACCTTGCTGAATGCAACGTTTACCGTGATAAAATACTGGCAATGCAGCAAAAAAAAGGTTCAGTGTTGCCAGATTATCGAAGAGGTTTTCCTAAGTATCAAGTTATTTCCTGAGATAACTTTGCATATAGAAGCATTCACATATACTCCAACAAAAAGCCATCACAGGCACGATGGGCCGAATGGCCTCCTTCTGTGCTGTATGATTCTATGAGAAGGATGAAACTTGCCACACTGGCATCCGAGATAGAAGCATGAGAATTATGCTTGCATTGCTCTGGAGTGGGAATCACATCCAGAACTTTTTAGAATCACAGAATGGTTACAGCACAGAAAGAGGCCTTTTGGCCCGTCGAGCCCGTGCCGGCTTCTCTGTAAGAGAACTTCAGCTAGTCCCACTCCCCCGCTAGACTGGGCAGCTGAGCCGCACGGGCACCTACAATCCACACTCCCTGGTTTTTTGCAGTTTGCACATCCTTTCTCTAAACGTCCACATTTCATTATATCATAAAAGAAAGACTTGCATTTATATAGCACCTTACACAATCACCAGACGTCTCAAAGCACTTTACAGCCAATGAAGTCACTGTTGTAATGTGAGAAACGCAGCAGTAAGGTCCCACAAACAGCAATGTGATAATGACCAGATAATCTGTTTTTGTTATGTTGGTTGAGGGATAAATATTGGCCACGACACCAGGGGTAATTCTTCTTCAAAATAGTGCCATGGGATCTTTTACGTCCACCTGAGAGAGCAGACGGTTTAACATCTCATCCAAAAGACGGCGCAGCACTCCACTGGAGTGTCAGCCTCGCTTTTTTATGTGCTCAAGTCCCTGGAGTGGGACTTGAACCCACAACCTTCTGACGCAGAGGCAAGTGTGCTACCCTCTGAGCCACAGCTGACACTTTCAGATAATTACTTTTCGAAGTCTATTTTTGGAAGGATAGGGAGAATTTGTACTCTTATGGCAGCTTCCGGTTAAGATAAGATCCGCATCCAGCAGATATTGAGCAAGTGCAGTTGGCCCCGGGCTGGCCGGTTGAAGGTGCACTCACCTCGCAGTCTGTGCTGGCGGAGCGGTCCCCAGAGTGAGAGGGTGAAGGCAAAAACACGCAGGGATGCTAATGAAGAGCCGCCGCCTTCTCCTCCTGCTGCGCCGGCTCGTATTTGGCAGTGCCGCCGCTTTCTGATAAAACAGGCGAGCTTGAATTCCGGAAATTACTGAAAATACTTCAGAGGGAAAAAAAGCCACTCCCATCCGGTGGAATCAGAAACCGAGAATTTGTGATAAGTTTCGTTTTACTGGAGATTGTTCAACTGGGGCTGTAGAGCGCACATGACCACAAAGTTTCGTCCCCTCTCCCCGGACTGCGCACCTGAGCTTTCCTGTTTGGTGAGGAATGGTGTCCAACTACAAACTGGGAGGTTCAGCATCTGCTGAGATGCGGATTTCTTCAACTGCGCGTTCAGCAATATGATGGGGGATTACTCTAGTTCCTGAGGTTCGAATCCCCTGTTACTAAGGGCATTTATTTTGTTTACCCACAATATTTGTTTGCATTACATTTTTTCTATCTTGATACTGAAGTAAAAAAAGTATAAAATCTAGATACAATTATCTCTGTTATAAGGCTTTGTACATTTTTCTATTTCTTGACATTGAAGTAAAAAGTATTAAAAAAACTAAATATTCTCTGGCAGATGGAGGTTGAAAGCCTGAAATATAAACTGAATTTTTTGGATATACACAGATTAGTCTACATCTGAAGCGAGTAAAGATAGGTTCATATTTTGTGGGGGGTTTTTGTATTTTCTGGCCTTATTTCAGAGTTTCAGCATTTGCATTTTTTGTCTTATCCATTGCAACTGGCAGCCTCATATATACATCAGTGTCTGACTGTAAAGGAAATCCCCAGCTATAGAGAGGAAGGTGATGGAAGGAAAGACCCTGATTCTGGCTTTATTTGAGAGAGGTGGTCAGGTTGAAATTTGTTTTTCCTGATTTTTTTTCTCCCTCTTTTCATGACCTGTCATTAATTGATAGACTACATCCTGCTAATAACTGTGACCACAGAGCTTGCCTTCCTTAACTACTGATACTTTTCCGACCCTGGCCAGTGGCACAGCAGCTATCACTATCATTGTCAAACTGTATCTCTCAGGTTGTTACTTCCTTGCTCAGGAGAATGGAGGGCCACTCTGCTTCTCTAACTTCTCAGCAGCAACTGAGAGCAAAACAGGAGGTTAGTGAAGTTGCAAGATTTCTGCAATCAGAAAGAAAGTAACTATAAAATATTTGCTGTTACTGCTGAGTAGGAGCCTTCAGCAGAGATGCACACTGCACCTACTGAGACAAAGTGAAACCAAAACAAACAGGAGTTTCACTGAGTTAGCACAAGATTTATTACAACATCAACCCCTTTCTAAAAGCATATATCCAACCATGAATGAACTAAGTGCAAAACTTGGATTAATATATAATACAGGTAATGACATTAAACAAGTTTCTGGATTATTTGAACTGGCCTGGTTAATTGTTCATTAGAATCATAGAATGGTTACAGCACGGAAGACGGCCCGTCGAGCCCATGCCGACTCATAAAATCATAGAAATTCACAGCACAGAAGGAGGCCACTCGGCCCATCCTGTCCGTGCCAGCTGACAAAGAGCTATCTACCCTAATCCCACTTTCCAGCACTTGGTCTGCAGCCTTGTAGGTTATGGCACTTCAAGTGCATATCTAAGTACTTTTTAAATGTGATGAGGGTCTCTGCTTCTACCACCCTTTCGGGCTATGAGTTCCAGAACCCCATCACCCTCTGGGTGAAAACAATTCTCCTCAACTCCCCTCTAAACCTCTGACCAATTACTTTAAATCTATGCCCCCTGGTTATTGACTGTTCTGCTAAGGACAGACCAGGAATAAAGGTTCTCAATTGGGGAAAAGCTAATTTTACTAAGCTGAGAGGTGATTTGGCCAAAGTGGACTGGAGACAGAAACTTGAAGGTAAATCAGTGTCAGAGCAGTGGGATGCAGTCAAGGAGGAGATAGTGAGTGTTCAGAGCAAGTATGTCCCCTTAAAGAAAAAGGGAGGGCCTAACAAATCTAGAGCTCCCTGGATGTCAAGGGGCATAGAGGGTAGGATAAAGAAAAAAAGGGAAGCTTATGACAGATACCGAGGACTCAATACTGCAGAAAGCCTGGAGGAGTACAGAAAGTCCAGGGGTGAAATCAAAAAGGAAATTAGGAAAGCAAAGAGAGGGCATGAAAAAATATTGGCAAGTAAAATCAAGGAAAACCCAAAGATGTTTTATAAATAATTTAAGAGCAAGAGGATAACCAAAGTAAGAGTAGGGTCTATTAGGGACCATAAGGGTAACTGTGTGTGGAGGCAGAAGACATGGGTATGGCTCTTAATGAATACTTTGCGTCTGTTTTCACAAAAGAGAGGGATGATGCAGACATTGCAATCGAGGAGGAGTGTGAAATATTAGATGAAATAAACATAGCTTCTTTGAAAGTGGATAAATCCCCAGGCCCGGATGAAATGTATCCCAGACTGTTAATAGAAATGAGAGAGGAAATAGCAGAGGCTCGGACCATCATTTTCCAATCCTCTCTTGCTACAGGTGTGGTGCCAGAGGACTGGAGGACTGTTAACGTGGTACCGTTGTTTAAAAAGGGAGAAAGGAATAGACCGAGTAATTACAGGCCAGTCAGCCTAACCTCGGTGGTGGGAAAATTATTGGAAAAAATTCTGAGGGACAGGATAAATCTTCATTTAGAAAGACACTGATTAATCAGGGACAGTCAGCATGGATTTGTCAAGGGAAAGTCGCGTCTGACTAACTTGATTGAATTTTTTGAGGAGGCAACAAGGAGGGTTGATGAAGGTTTGATGTAGTCTATTTTTTGTAGTATATATCAATGATTTGGACTTGAATGTAGGAAGTATGATTAAGAAGTTTGCAGATGAGACAAAAATTGGCCATGTGTTTGATAATGAAGAAGAAGGCTGCAGACTGCAAGAAGATATCAATGGACTAGTCAGGAGGCAGAACAGTGGCAAATAGAATTCAATCTGGAGAAGTGCGAGGAAATGCATTTGGGGAGGGCTAACAAGGCAAGGGAATACACTATAAATGGTAGGACACCGAGAAGTGCAGAAGATCAGAGAGACCTTGGAGTGCATGTCCACAGATCCCTGAAGGTAGCAGGACAGGTAGATAAAGTGTTTAAGAAGGCATACAGGATACTTGCCTTTATTAGCTGAGGCATAGAATATAAGAGCAGGGAGATTATGCTTGAACTGTATAAAACACTAGTTAGGCCACAGCTAGAATACTGAGTGCAGTTTTGGTCACCACATTACAGGAAGAATGTGATTGCACTAGAGGGGGTGCGGAGGAGATTTATGAGGATGTTGCCTGGGCTGGGGAATTTTAGCTATGAGGAAAGATTGGATAGGCTGGGGTTGTTTTCTTTGGAACAGAGGAGGCTGAGGGGAGACCTAATTGTGGTGTATAAAATTATGAGGGGCCTAGATAGAGTGGATAGGAAGGAACTATGTTGAGGTTGAAGTATCAGTTTGTCCCCGTCAGCAGGAAACGAAATGGAGAATCATAGAATGGGAATAAAGATAAACAAAGTAAAACTTTGGATGGAATTTGTATTTGTGCTGTGAAAATATTCCTAAAAGGTCAGCTATTCCTAGAAATTCTCACAATTAGTGTTCCCTTAAATGCAAGGTATTGCTTTTATTAAAACAGTTACGGCTAGTTCTAGTTAACTCAATGTGAAAACAAGTGATAATAAAGGTAGTGAAAACAAGAAAAAACAAAGCTATTGTGGTAAACCACTGTTATACCTGTCTGTATGTGTATGTGTATTCCACTAGGTACAGGTCTGGACATGCCTCGGCTGACTCCTCCCACTATTCCAGGTATATAAGTGACTACCTCCCAGTCCCTTAGTATTCTGGACGGGGCGACCACTCGAGACTAGACCTTCATTCTTTAGTTAATAAAAGCCTGGTTGTTACTCGCTTAACCTCAGTCTTTTGAGTAATTGATGGCGCATCAATTTTATTAACTAAATTTTTTATAATGGAGAAGATCCTCACACCAGCATGCCTGGACCTGGACAGTCGGGAAGCGGACGCTTCCACCAAGTTTGCTCACTGGCTCATGTGCTTCGAGGCATTCCTGACTGCCTCCACTGCGGTCGTAACGGATGCGAACAAACTGTCTGTCCTGATCGCCAAGGTGAACCACCGAGTGTACTCAGTCATCCGGGACGCGACCTCGTACACAGCCGCCCTCCAGCTCCTCAAGACCCAGTACACGCGCCCTGTGAACGAAGTTTATGCCAGGCACCTCCTGGGGAGTCGCAAGCAACAACCTGGGGAATCGACTGAGGAATACCTCCAAGCACTGTCCGTGCTTGGCCGGGCCTGTGGGTGTAAGGCGGTAACGTCCACTAAGTACATGGAGGAACTGATCCGGGATGCCTTCGTAGCGGGCCACAGGTCCAACTACACCCGACAGCGACTGCTGGAGCAGAGTGACCTCACCCTCGACAAAGCCTCCGAAATCGCACTAACGCTGGACGCAGCCTACCGGGGCATGGATGCCTACTCCTCTGCACCGTGGACGCCGCGGGGAACGACAACCTGGGACACGGTCGGACAGCCCCATAGCACCGTGCCACCCCAGCCACAGCCAATGAAATTCCCTGTAGGAAGCCAACCGTGGCTCACGTTTCATTAAGAACTGGATATCACACATATTGAAGTGCAATGAGGCATTGAATCTTGATCTTGGCATCAATAATAAAGCTGAATGGAGCCTAGCTAAATACTGATGGCTACTGAATGGGACTTGGTCTTGAGAAAATGTGAGATTTTCTGCTTTATTGATTCAGCCATGATTTACCATCTATTAATTTTAATGAATGGAAAATTATATGCTCGGATGTGCAATTTTCCAATATACGCTCCTGACCAGTCAATTAGCTTGTAATAAAAGTTTTTTTAAATATTCTTTAAGTAGGTTTTGCTATTTCTATTTTGTCATTATTTTCGTGGCCATGTTAATTTTCAGTAAGGAAACACAAAGGCCGGATTTTGCAGTCAGCGCTGAAGGGACGGCGCTCACTGCTGACCTTGAGAAAAGCAGACCACAAAGATTTTGCGGACTCTAGAATGTTGATTTGCTCTATTCAGAGGTGACTTTCAATCTGTCTCCATCTGAGATGTCTAGCAACAGCCCAGGCAGCAGGCAGGCTAATCAGATTGAAGAATTCTCACAGACAGCAAAGTAGGAAGTAAAAAGCAGGGATAATAATTCACATCTTAAGACATTGTACAGAAAACAAAATAAAGATTGGGACATACACATGGGATTAAGGTAGAAGCTGAAATATCATAAACTTCAGAAAAAAAGTTTTCATTATTTTAAAAATCATAGCATTTTTAAATGATCTTCTGTGGGAATGAGACTCCACACTGGTAAAATTCATTTTTCAGGGCCAGAGAGATTGTTCAGCAGTAATTATGACTTTGTACACCATTAAAAACTCAGTTACACCTCATTCAACAAGGCTTAACATTTTCAATGGGGTTTACAGTGAGAATAGTGCTTAAAAAGTTAAAGTTTACGTCAATTCACTGGAGGAACAGGGTATCACTGACAGCAACTTCTGGATTTCCATGTTTAATTGTGTATGTGCAGACGCCAGAAGTTGAAGTAAGTTTTACACAGTAATGACAGCAAGCGCTGACAGTTTTGCCATCATTACAACTGCAAATTCAGGGTCATAGAGATTTGAGTCACTGGCCTGAACTTTTGAAAAACAGTTATAGAATCAAGCATGGGCTAACAAATATGCTACTATCTATGAATGCTAAGATCCAGTGGGTGAATGGAGTGGAACAAAGTGCATTAGATCCAGAATGTGCAGCCATGAATTGGTTGAGGATGTAATAGAATCAGATGAGCCCCATAGGAGAGACATGTATGGATAGTGTGGGGAAAAATATACAAGTAACACATGCATGCATTATCCAAGTAACAATTTACAATTGTAGAGTATACTGCATAAGAAATTATTGAATGCACTTTTTATTATATAGGTGAAGGAGACTACATAACTCAAGCAAAACAAATGCTACAAGAAGTTATACAGTGCATCTTTAGAACAAAGAACATAAGAGCATAGAATCTATTATTAAGGATGTGGTAATAGGGCACTTAGAAAATACAAGTCCACTACAAGCCCACTGACTCCCACAGCTACCTGGACTACACTTCCTCCCACCCCGCCTCCTGTAAGGACTCTATTCCATTCTTCCAGTTTCTCCGTCTCCGCCGCATCTGCTCTGACGATGCCACCTTCCATACCAGTGCTTCCGACATGTCTTCCTTTTTCCTCAACCGAGGATTCCCCTCTACTGTGATTGACACGGCCCTCGACCGTGTCTGTACTATCTCCCGCCCGACACCTTCCCGTGCAAGCGCAGGAGATGCAACACATGCTCTTATACCTCCCCCCTTCCCACTGTCCAGGGTCCCAAACATCCCTTCCAGGTGAAACAACGATTTACTTGTATTTCTTGCAATTTAGTATACTGTATTCGCTGCTCACGATGTGGTCTCCTCTACATTAGGGCGACTAAACGCAGATTGGGTGACTGCTTTGCGGAACACCTCCGTTCAGTTCGTAAGGGGGACCCCGAGCTTCTGGTCACCTGTCACTTTAATTCACCGCTCCACTCCCACTCAGACCTCACCGTCCTCGGCCTCTTGCATTGTTCTACGGAAGCTCAGCGTAAGCTCAAGGAACATCACCTCATCTTTCGATTAGGCACTTTACAGCCCTCTGGACTCAACATAGAGTTCAACAATTTCAGATCATAACCTCGGCCCCTATCACATATATATATTTTCCTTTTTTTTATTCACACTTTTTGTTTGGCCTTTTTTTCTTCACTCCCACATGGCAGCTGTCCTTCATTCTGACAGCACAATTCACACTTCATCTAGTGCTATCCTTTGTTCCTTAACCAGGCCCATTACCACCTCCTCTTGCCTTAATGTCTCTCAATCTCTCCTGCTTTCTATCCTATCACTGACCTTCCCTTTTGTTCTTTCATCCCCTCCCCCTTTTCCCAGCCCCTAAACTTGCTTTCCATTTCCTGCTTTTTTCCAGTTCTGACGAAAGGTCATCGACCTGAAACGTTAATTCTGTTTCTCTCTCCACGGATGCTGCCTGGCCTGCTGAGTTTAACCAGCATTTTCTGTTGTTATTTTGGATTTCCAGCATCCGCAGTATTTTGCTATTGTAGAAAATAATAAATCCGTGTTGACTCTGCCAAATCTTATGAAAGGGAAATTGTGTTTGACAAATCTGTTAAGAGTTTTTTGAGGTTGTAACTAGCAGAATAGATAAGGGGGAACCAATGGATGTGGTGTATTTGGATTTTCAGAAGGCATTCGATAAGGTGCCACACAAGAGGTTATTAAACAAAATTAGGGCTCATGGGATTGGGGATAATATACTAGCATGGATTGAGGATTGGTTAATGGACAGAAAACAGAGAGTAGGAATAAACGTATCATTTTCAGGTTGGCAGGCTGTAACTAGCGGGGTACCGCAAAGATCAGTGCTTGGGCCTCAGCTATTCACAATCTACATCAATGATTTGGATGAGGGGACCAAATGTAATATATCCAAGTTTGCTGATGATACAAAGCTGGGTGGGAATGTAAATTGTGAGGAGGGTACAAGAAGGCTTCAAGGGGATATAGACACTAAGTGAGGGGGAAAGAACATGGCAAATGGAATATAATGTGGAGAAATGTGAAGTTATCCACTTTGGTAGGAAAAATAGAAAAGCAGAGTATTTTTTTAAATGGTGAGAGATTGGGAAATGTTGGTGTTCAGAGGGACCTGGGTATCCTTGTACATGAATCACTGAAAGTTAACATGCAGGTACAGCAAGCAATTAGGAAAGCAAATGGTATGTTGGGCTTTATTACAAGAGGATTTGAGTAGAAGAGTAAAGATGTCTTACTGCAATTATTAAGGCCCTGGTGAGACCACACCTGGAGTATTGTGTACAGTTTTGGTCTCCTCACCTAAGGAAGGATATACTTGCCATAGAGAGCGTGCAATGAAGGTTCACCAGACTGGTTCCTGGGATGGGGGAACTGTCCTATCAGGAGAGAATGAGTAGACTAGGCCTATATTCTCTAGAGTTTAGAAGAATGAGAGGTGATCTCATTGAAACATACAAAATTCTTACAAGGCTTGACAAGGTAGATGCAGGGAGGATGTTACCCTGGCTGGGGAGTCTAGAACCAAGGGTCACAGTCTCAGAATAAGGATTGAGATGAGGAGAAAGCTTGTCACTCAGAGGGTGATGAATCTTTGAAATTCTCTACCCCAGAGGGCTGTGGAGGCTCAGTCGTTGAGTATTTTCAAGACAGAGATCGATAGATTTTTGTATATTAAGGGAATCAAGGGCTATGGGGATAGTTCAGGAAAGTGAAGATGACGTAGACGATCAGCCATGATCATCTTCAATGGCGGAGCAGGCTTGAAGGGCCAAATGGCCTACTCCTGCTCCTATTTCTTATAAGAACATAATGATGATTGCACAGTGTTCAGTTCCAGTCATAACTCCTCAGATAATGAAGCAGTCCATGCGCGAATGCAGCAAGACCTGGATGACATTTGGGCTTGGGCTGATATGTGGCAATTAACATTCGCGCCACACAAGTGCCAGGCAATGACTATCTCCAACAAGCGAGAGTCTAACCACTGCTCCTTGACTTTCAATGGCATTTCCATCACCGAATCCCCCACCATAAACATCCTGGGGCTCACCATTGACTAGTAACTTACTGGACCAGCCACATAAATACTGTGGCTACAAGAGCAGATCACAGGCTGAGTATTCTGCGGTGAGTATCTCACCTCCTGACTCCCCAAAGCCTTTCCACCATCTACAAGGCACAAGTCAGGAGTGTGATGGAATACTCTCCACTTGCCTGGATGAGTGCAGCTCCAATAACACTCCAGCTCGACACCATCCAGGACAAAGCAGACCGCTTGATTGGCACCCCATCCACCACCTTAAAAATTCACTCCCTCCACCACCGGCGTACATTGGCTGCAGTGTGTACCATCTACAAAATGCACTGCAGCAACTTGCCAAGGCTTCTTCGGCAGCACCTCCCAAACCCGCGGCCTCTACCACCTAGAAAGACAAGGGTAGCAGGCACTTGGGAACACCATCACCTGCAAGTTCCTTTCCAAGTTACACACCATCCTGACTTGGAAATATATCGCCAATCCTTCATCGTTGCTGGGTCAAAATCCTGGAACTCCCTTCCTAACAGCACTGTGGGAGTACCTTCACCACATGGACTGCAGCGGTTCAAGAAGGCGGCTCACCACCACCTTCTCAAGGGCAATTAGGGATGGGCAATAAATGCTGGCCTTGCCAACGATGCCCACATCCCAGGAACAAATTTTAAAAAAGTTTCCATCCAATCTGTTGGGGAATTACACAGGGCAAAAGAGAGAAGATGACTAGAAATTCCTGTTACGTTCAATATAGCCTCAATTTTAACTCGGAGTGGGGAGCGGGCAGGCGGTGGCCAAGGTGGGCAGAAGATCATCTTGACCTCGACAGTGTGCGGCCTGGGTGATTTTAACTTCTGGGAGTTACTGTTGCTGGCTTATTCACTGCAGGTAGAGGTATCAAGGCCTAGAAATTCAGTTGCGTTCGCCAGCCGTTAACGCCATAAGAGGGGTAGATTTCCAGCGCTAGGCACTTGGCGCCCGGGCGCAGGCCAGTCTGCGCCAACGCCCAACTTCAGTTGACATTTAGCGCCGGCGCAAAGTGTTTGCGCCCGCTCAGCTGCGCGCGCAGCTTATGACGTGATTTCGTCGTGCAACGCTGTTTGTGCGCCCCAAACCGGAAATTCAGTGGCGCCCGCCCAATGTGGGCGTGGCGCTGTTAAGAACTGTGAAGTGGAACGCAGCAGAGGCCCTGCGGGCCTCGGGAGCGCTAATTAAAGGGCACTTACACTGAACTATAAAGGCCAGCCATTTTGCTGCAATGACTTTAGTGCTTTGGATTTCTGGACAGAGACCAAGGAACAGACCTTACTGATTTGGGACAACATAGGAGAGGTATTTTTGGCTTCTGGCCAGAGCTTGGAAATTTGACTCTTTGTGATTTCACTGTTTGCAAGTTTATTATGGGGGCTGCATGGGGTTCCAACCCTCAGTTCCAGCATTATGTGCGAAGGGCTCGCAGACGCTGTGTGAGAGGGCCAGCCATGCCTAGACGCAGAGGGGCCATCAGGCGTCGGCAACGTAGGCCTTACCCACTCAGGGAATACCGGCAGCAGATGTCCTATCTCACCATGACTGCCGCGCATTGTGTTAAGAGGCTGCGCTTCAGAAGGGAGGTGGTTGCAGAGATCTGCCAGCTGCTTCACAGAGATCTGCGTCCACAGCTGATGTGCAGGACGTCTCTGTCGGTGGAAGTGAAGGTCACGGTGGCTCTGAACTTTTATGCAAGCGGCTCCTTCCAAGCCGCTGCTGGGGACATCGCGAACATCTCCCAGTTCGCCGTGCATCGCTGCATCCGGCAGGTCACCGATGCCCTTTTCGCAAGGAGACACCAATTCATCTCCTTCCCCATGACCCTAGAGAGGCAGGAGCAGCGTGCAGTCGGATTTGCCAGGATCGCCGACTTCCCCATGGTGCAGGGCGCCATTGACTGCACGCAAGTGGCTATGCGGGCACCTATCGACAATGCCGAGGATTACCGCAACCGGAAGGGCTACCATTCCCTCAATGTACAGCTGGTGTGTGACCACAGGCAGCGCATCCTAGCTGTCAATGCCCGCTTTCCAGGAAGCAGCCACGATGCATTTATCCTGCGCCAGACTACTGTGGCTGACATGTTCGAGGCACAGCCTCCACCAAGGGGATGGCTTATTGGGGACAAGGGCTACCCTTTGTGCACATGGCTCATGACCCCGCTCCGTGCGCCCAGGACCCCTGCGGAGGAGGCATACAACGAAAGCCATCAAGCCACAAGGAACATCATAGAGCAAACGATTGGCATCCTGAAGCAACGGTTCCGCTGCCTGGATCGATCCGGCGGATCTCTACAGTATTCGCCGGATAGAGTCTCCCAGTTCGTCGTCGTTTGCTGCATAACCTGGCTATCCGCAGCACTCAGGCACTGCCACCTCACGTTGGGCCACCACCTCAGGAGGACGAGCAGGAGGACCATGAGGAGGAGGAGGAGGAGGAGTACCAGCCCAGAAGGGAGCCACAAGGTCCAAGGGCCGTCCGCCGGCGGCTTATTGAACGACACTTCTAGGCCCCCTGTCAGGGAATGGCTTGTGGCAATGAACGCACCTGAATGCAGCCGCTCCGCAAGCCCTCAGCCGGTTAACGCAACAACCACTTGAAACATGACACCTGGACAAGCTGAATAAATAAAAAGCTTTATTTAACAAACTCAGG
Source organism: Somniosus microcephalus (assembly GCF_052327205.1). NCBI lineage: Eukaryota > Metazoa > Chordata > Chondrichthyes > Squaliformes > Somniosidae > Somniosus > Somniosus microcephalus. The sequence continues at coordinate 148,885,350 of NC_140994.1, read as the reverse complement.
GCCCTTCCCACATGAAACAGAAAAACAGAAAAGACCCCCAAAAAACAGTGAAAAACATATCTCACTCCCACAACCTGGGGAGGAATAACAAAACTTGTCAATCCAATTGGCCTTCATCTTTGGCCTTTCCAAAATAAGCCCCCCCCCTCCAGAACACAAACACCCCCATATAAAAAAAACAGTTGCCGACACCCTCTACTTGGTGTGCCGAGAGGGCGAGTCCTTGTGCAGGCTTCTCCGGCCCCTGCCCGACCTGTTGCTCCACCTCAACCTGGGCCCTGTGGGTGTTGGAAGGCTGGGGGAAGGCTCCTGAGGGCCGCAATGCGTCACGGCAGATGCCCTTGGGGATCGGCCTAGACGAGGTCCGGCCCTGGAGGGTCCGGCTACTGACTGCTGCAGCTGTGGCTGGGCAGCATCAGTCTCTGCAGCAGCTCGTCGCACCTTGGCTGGGGGAGTGGCAGTGGCGGCTGCAGCAATGGGGGCAAGCTGGCTGATGCCAGGCGCTCGCTGGTCGCCAGAGACATTGGCACTCGGCCGGGCTGGCAGTGCAGCAAGCGCAGCAATCTGGTGGAGGCTAGACCGCTGTGCTGCAGCAGGGCGGCGGGTGCCCTGTCGATGCTTCCGTGACACAGCGAGTGTGGCAGAAGTGAGTGCCCGAACTGCCCTGTTCTGTGCCTGCATCAGATCAGCCAGTGTCTGCACGGCACCACTCATGAACTCGCGACTCGCGTCCTGTGCTGCCGCGAGTTGGTCGACACCCCTGGCCTGTGCTGCCGCGAGTTGCTCGACACCCCTGGCCTGTGAGTCCCCGAAAGCGGCCACACTATGAGCCAGGGACTCAATGGCCTGAGGCAACTGTCCCACAACCCCCATGAACTCGTTGTGGCGTCGCTCGGAGGCCGCGGACATTTCATCAAGGAGGCGCACCTCCTGGGCGAGGACCGTCTCCGGACTGGAGGGCGGACTCTCCATCTGGGGAGAAGGCCGCCGAGCTGCCCGACCCTTCCCGCGTGCCTGGACGCCACTGGGCCCAGCAACTGCCCTTCCCTGCAACACTTCCCCCCTCTGGGGAGAAAGCAGCCGTGCTGCCCGACCCTTCCCGCCTGCCTGGACGCCACTGGGCCCAGGAGCTGCACCCCCCTGCAACACTTCCCCCTGGCTCTCCTCCAGGCAAGACGTGTCCCCTCCATTGCCATCCCCTGGCGCGGATGAGGGTTCCCCCGATGTGTCGTCCTCCTCTTCCGAGGGACTGGCACTCTCAGCTTCATGGACCTCCTCCTCACCAGCTGAAAGCAGGAAGGCACAAGAGTAGCTTTAGAGTGAGGACAGGGCGTCAGCGAGGGAGGCATGAGTGGTGGCATTATGCGCATTGGTCGGACAGTGGCAAAGGATGTAGATCTGAAGCGCAAGGGGAACGAGAGAGGTCCAAACAGTCATGTCCTTACCATTGGGGCCCAGCACAGGGTCGGCATCTCCAATAGCAACGGGGCCAACCACCCGGCCACACATGAGTCGAGCCACGCGCTCCTCCAGGTCACTGAGCTCCTGGAACTGGCCACGGCCTCCCCCGGTGACATTCCGGCTCTTCATATTCTTGGCCAGCTTGGCCTGCAAGAGAAAGGACGGCCTCTAAGTACAGTGTGTTGCCCTGTTGTTGTCTGCACTGCCTCCCATGGTCGATTAGCATGGCCAGTGTGGTGCCCTGTTGTTGTGTGCACTGCCTCCCATGGTCGAATAGCATGGCCAGTGTGGTGCCCTGTTGTTGTGTGCACTGCCTCCCATGGTCGAATAGCTTGGCCAGTGTGTAAAGTGCAGAAAGTGCTATTGATGATCATGCCAGTGCCATAGCTGCGGGAGGAGGGATGGCCATTAGGCCTTTGAGGTCCCTTTGCCCATAATGTGAGGTGCACATGCAAGGATGAGGAGGACACTGGAAAGGGTACTCACCCTGACCATCCGAGTGAGGTCGTTGTACTTCTTGCGGCATTGGTCCGCACTCCTGGGGACATCGCTGGTGGATGACACCCTGTGGGCGATTTCCCTCCAGGCTCTCCTGTACTGCCTCCTGGGAGCCTTCTTGCCACTGTCCGGGCACAAGATCTCTCTTCTCTTTTCAAAAGCCTTAAGCAGCACCCTCAAAGCATGCTCTGAGAAGCGCTGCGCTCGTTCACGGGCCTTCTGCATGGCTTCAGGCGCTATTTGGGTCCACCAGCAGTGTTCAGGCCTAGCTGCAGGGCTCCACTATCCAGGGCGTGGCAGCAGACAAAGTCGACCCTTCCCCCTTTAAGAGCTGGCCGGCGTCAGGGTGTCTGCTGTCAATCAAAACATGACCGCACCTGCGCTGCGCCCGGCCTCGGCGTTATCAGTCTGCACCGCCGGCTTAGCGCCTAAAGATAGGAGTGCAACGCCAGTTTCAGCGCTCGCCCAAACTCCTTGGCCAAATCTACTGAATTTCGGCGAAGTGGCCTACACTTTCCGGCGGGCGCTAACTTTAGCGCCCGCCCGACTTTAGCGCCCCAGAAGTGGCGCGACTGAATTTCTAGGCCCAAGTTTCAAAAAGGAATATTGAAATTACTGGACACCATGAACTAACCCAAACCAAATTTCCTCACCCGACATTATATCTTGGGTCTGATATATTTTTCGGATGGAACTAGCCTATGATTGTAGTGGCACAAAAATGTATAAAAAGTGTATACCAGTAATAAGACATTGGGAAGAGACAAGAGAGTTTAAGTTCCATCCTGGCCCAGTTTGATTAGCATTCTTTGCATGTTTAGATATATGGCTGTTATAATGTTGTTTCATGACAACACGCTTAGAGCCAGAGTTTTGAATACATAGGCCCCGATAATAATTCGGAGGTGCGGTGGGAGTAGGGGTCTGATATCGGGTGGGAAACCCGGATTAAATTTTTGCGCGTTGGTCTGATGCATTTTAACACAGCCACCTAATTAGAATAGAACTTCCGTGATTGGCGAATGCGCGACAGCGGGCGTGGTGTGGACCCGCATGACATGATCTCAACTGGAGTATTTAAAGGGCCAATCCAAAGATGGAACTTGGAGGAGCTAAGAGTTTGGACCAAGAGAGGGTGAAGTCTCCGAATGGATTCAGGATGCTCAAGGGCGGCGCCTTGATTTAATGATGCATCACCTTGCTGGGTGCAGTCAGGCGTCTGAGGGAAATACTCTTCCCCAGCAACAGGAGGAAGAAACCAGCTGCTGCAACAAAGAAGGTGTGACTGGAGGTGGCCGAGGAGGTCAGCAGCAGGAGCATTGTGCCACGCTCCTGGATTCAGTGCTGGGAACGCTTTAATGACCTAACCATGTTAGGAAAGGTGAGTATAGTTGCACATTCACCTACATCCTGCTGTGTGCATCACTCCCCGCCCCCTCCCCACTGTGTATTGTCAAGCCTACTGTATCACATCACTCCTCACACCTTGCAAGTGCACACATCCCTATTTTCTATGCACTTCCTCCCATCCCCATCTATCCATCACTGCCACTCACCCTGACCCTTATGCAATTTGATGCCTCTCCCTGATAGTCACCTTCATCAAACGCACTGCATCTGCCTGGTGAACGCATGCGATTATAGTCATCCATAGGTCTGTTCTCTTCCCCCCTTGCAGGAGAAGAGAACGCAGAACATTGGGAAAGGGAGAGAATCCGAGTGGGCCCTCCATAGATTTCCCAGTTAACAGCTGCAGAGGAGGAAGTGCTGGAGATCAGAGGCATTTTGACATCCCTGGCCATTGGAGATGGGGAGATTGGGACCTCCGAGCTACCCTGTGACAGAATTAAATATCAGCGACCCAAAAGTCATACAACACTCAGACATGTTGACTTGATTTCAGCAGCGAGTGAAATATGATCATCTTTGTAATGATAAGTAGCAACATTCTTACCTTGCCAATACTAATTCGTATCTTTCTCTCCGCAGCCACCCCTTAAGTCTACTTGCAGGTCCAAAGAGGTCGGGAGTTTGGATTGCTGCAGGATAAAACCATCATGGCAACTCCCCAGGAAACTGTCCCACGCCTGCATAAACCTTTTCTTGTGGTTGCACACCAGCTGAACACTGATGAAATGATGCAACACCTTGCAGTTCACAAATACACCTGGTTGATCTGGGGGTGCGCGGATTGCCATGTGTGTGCAGTTGATGACACCCTACACCTGTGGGAAGCCAGCCAGAGACACAAACCCAAGTACCTGTTTATTCTGACTAGCGTTATCACAGGCAAAATTAACATAATTGCCGGCCCCAGCAAACAACCCATCAGCGACCTGCCTTATGCATTTATGTGCAGCCAGCTGGGAGATCCTGGATATATCTCCAGCAGCGCCCTGGAAGGATCCGGAGGCAAAAATGTTGAGGATGATGGACCGGTGGGCACTTGCACAGCCAATGTAATGCATGGCCACCAGGTCCATCAGGAAGCAGGTCTTCTCGGAGGCTGCAGATGTCTGCCAGCACCTGCCGTGACAACCTCAGCTCCAGAAGCACTGCTCTTCTGAGAGGTCAAGGAAGCTGAGCCTCTGCCTTTGTAGTGCCTCCTCTGAGCTCGACCCCTCTGCTGTTCCCATCTCTGCTGTTCTGTTTTCTTCTCTGCTCACCGCCTGCAGGTCTCTCCACAGCAGGCTGTTGCTGCTGCTGCTGTTGCTGCTGCTCAACTTGCTTCTCGTCCGTGGTCCTATCTAAGGCAGCCATGGTGCCACCCATCGTGATTTTGAGCCTCAATACCTCCAAAGTGCAGAAATTAATCTTTCACCACAATCTTTCAATCATTCGCCTGCGACATTGTCATGCATCTGTCCATGACAGTATTGGTAAAAGTGACCACCGCACAGTCATTGTGGAGACGAAGTCCCGTCTTCACACTGAGAACACCCTCCATCGTGTTGTGTGGCACTACCACCATGCTAAATGGGATAGATACAGAACAGATCTAGCAGCTGAAAACTGGGCATCCATGAGGCGCTGTGGGCCATCAGCAGCAGCAGAATTTTATTCCACCACAATCAGTGACCTCATGGCCTGGCATATGACTCACTCTACCATTACCATCAAGCCAGGAGACCAACCCTGATTCAATAAGGTGTGTAGAAGAGCATGCCAGGAGCAGCACCAGGGGTACCTAAAGATGAGGTGCCAACCTGGGGAAGCTGCAACACAGGACTACATGCATGCTAAAAAGCGGAAGCAGCATGCTATAGACAGGGCTAAACAATCCCACAATCAATGGATCAGATCAAAGCTCTGCAGTCCTGCCACATCCAGTCGTGAATGGTGGTGGACCATTAAACAACTAACGGGAGCAGGAGGCTCTATGAATATCCCCATCCTCAATGATGACGGAGCCCAGCACGTGTGCAAAAGACAAGCCTGAAGCATTTGCAACCATCTTCAGCCAGAAGTGCCAAGTGGATGATCTATATCGGCCTGCTCCTGAGGTCGCCACCATCACAGAAGTCAGTCTTCAGCCAATTCGATTCACTCCACGTGATATCAAGAAACGGCTGAGCGCACTGGATATAGCAAAGGCTATGGGCCCAGACAACATCCCGGCTATCATGCTGAAGATTTGTGCTCCAGAACTAGCCGTGCCTCTAGCCAAGTTGTTCCAGTACAGCTACAACACTGGCATCTATCCGACAATGTGGAAAACTGCCCAGGTATGTCCTATCTACAAAAAGCAGGACAAATCCAACCCGACCAATTACTGCCTCATCAGTCTACTCTCAATCATCAGCAAAGTGATGGAAGGTGTCATCGACAGTGCTATCAAGCGGCAATTACTCACCAATAACCTGCTCACTGATGCCCAGTTTGGGTTCCGCCAAGACCACTCAGCTCCCAACCTCATTACAGCCTTGGTCCAAACATGGACAAAGGAGCTGAATTCCAGAGGTGAGGTGAGAGTGACTGCCCTTGACATCAAGGCAGCATTTGACTGAGTGTGGCATCAAGGAGCCCAAGTAAAACTGAAGTCAATGGGAATTGTGGGGAAAATGCTCCACTGGCTGGAGTCATACCTAGCACAAAGGAAGATGGTTGTGGTGGTTGAAGATCAATCATCACAGCCCCAGGACATCGCTGCAGGAGTTCCTCAGGGTAGTGTCCTAGGCCCAACCATCTTCATCTGCTTCATCAATGACCTTCCCTCCAATATAAGGTCAGAAATGTTTGCTGATGACTGCACAGTGTTCAGCGCCATTCACAACTCAGATAATAAAGCAGTCCATGCCATGCAACAAGACCTGGACGACGTTCAGTCTTGGGCTGATAAGTGGCAGGTAACATTCGCGCCACACAAGTGCCAGGCAATGACTATCCATAACAAGCGAGAGTCTAACCACCTCCCCTTGACATTCAATGGCATTACCATCGCCAAATCCCCCACTATCAACATCCTGGGAGTCACCATTGACCAGAAACTTAACTGGACCAGCCACATAAATACTGTGGCAACAAGAGCAGGTCAGAGGCTGGGTATTCTGTGGCGAGTGTCTCACCTCCTGACTCCCCAAAGCCTTTCCACCATCTACAAGGCACAAGTAAGGAGTGTGATGGGATACTCTCCACTTGCCTGGATGAGGGCAGCCCCAACAACACTCAAGAAGCTCGACAGCATCCAGGTCAAAGCAGCCCACTTGAATGGCACCCCTCCACCACCTTAAACATTCACTCCCTCCACCACCGAAGTACCATGGCTGCAGTGTGTACCATCTACAAGATTTCACTGCAGCACTGTGTCAAGGCTTCTTCGGCAGCACTTCCCAAACCCGGGACCTCTTCCACCTAGAATGACAAGGGCAGCAAGGGGATAGGAATACCACCACCTCCACGGTCCCCTCCAACTCACACACCATACTGACTTAGAAGTATATCGCCGATCCTTCATCGTCGCTGGGTCAAAATCCTGGAACTCCCTCCCTAACAGCACTGTGGGAGTACTTTCACCACACGGACTGCAGCAGTTCAAGAAGGCGGCTCACCACCACCTTCTCAAGGGCATTTAGGGATGGCCAATAAATACTGGCCTTGCCAGTGATGCCGACATCCCACAAACGAATAAAAAAAAACTGTACTCTCAACAAATCCTTTCCTAATGGTAGGTAAGAATGCAGCTGTGAGCACTGAGTATTGCAGTATTTGCCTGACTTTTAATGAGCCCCATGATTTGCTGTTATGCTCGCGCCTTGGTTTCAATGGTGAGTTTCAGGAAGCCCGGGAAACCCATGGATTCGCTGTTAAATTTAAATGCCAGTTAAAATATTGCTGTAATTCATGGATTTACATATTGAAATCGCATACCCGCCTCTCCGGAGGGGGTTACGCACAACCAGCCAAACGTACTAGTGTTAAACCCAGAAATTGGCACGCTGGAACCGGCTTCCGGATGTGATCACATTTTTGCCAACTTTAACCCCCACCTGCACCTAAACCCTCATGCTCCTCCATGTTAAATTTCCCCCTTTAGTGACTATAAACAATATACCGGACATTTTAGATTTTGGAATTCAAAATAAAATTGTTAGGAATATGCTTCAAGACCAGCCTATAATTTTTAAAATAATGAAAAGTTCTGGGCAGTTTTTAATTGGTGCATTAGTCAAAAATGGCAAGACAAAAGCCACATTCAGCATTGGTTTAAATATTTCAATTATTCTGTACAACAATGCAATGCCAAAGCATACAACATACTCAAAAAACAAGACACAAAGGCCGAGAAAATCGTCCCCACAGCGCCTGTGATTCAGGCGCTAAGTGGCCTATTAAGCTCCAATATTGCGATCAGGAAGCATTCACGCACTTCATGCTGGAAGTGCACTGTCAGCCATATTGGTAGAGGAGTCCATGCCGGCAACATTATAAGTAAAGAATAATGTATGTAAATTAGGGTCCTGTCCTTCTTGCATGACCCGTTTTCCATTTTTGATCACTCCATTGTTTCACTTGCCATGTGCTGACCTTGCACAGCAGAATGTGGCACTAACTACAAGAAACTCTCTGGTATCCGGTACCAACGGGACCAGGGTGGTGCCGGTTGATTAAAAATTCCGGATGACGGAGAGGGTTATCTACCGAGGCTATTTTTAACAAACAAAGAGTCAGACTCCTGTTATTGAGGTGTTCAGACTTCGGACAGTGCCAAGAAGCCGAGTAGTGGCAGTTTGGAGAACTATCCCCACTGACTAACTCGGCCACCACGGGAGACTCGGACTCGGCAACATTTCCGGTTATTGAGGTGTTTTCGGAGTGTGAATTTTGCCGGTTAATAGAAAATTCCGGATATTTAGGTGCCGTTTAAACGAGAGTTTCCTGTGCTATTTAAAGGGATCATGTCACACTTACAGGTTAGTTGCTAGTTTTTCATTTGTTGCTGGTGCTTGACTTCTTGAAATGTTTTGATGTATTACTCTGGAAAGTTTACTTTGTCGGCACAGAGAGAGTTTTCGCTGATCTTACACTGTTGTTCTTTGCCTCACAAATAGTCTGGCTGCAGACATGGGTTTCCTTTGGGGTTAGAGGACAAGGGGAGCAGCAAGGAAGACACCACAGAGCATGAGAATCTGCCAGAAGAGGGAGGAGGAGGAGGAGGAGGAGGAGGGCATTGAACAGGAGGCCATATCTACAGAGGGTCTTCAGGGAGCACTTCTCCTACATCAACTTTACTCAGGAGGCCTGCGATCTGGAAAAATCTGCGCCCTTACCTGAGGGCTCCCGGGACGTACATAGTTCCGATGCTGGGCCTCACCAAACACCAAGTGTGCAGGGCGCATGTAGTTCACAGCGTCCCTGGGATCACGTGGGCCATGGGGAGTCAATCACAGAAGGGAATCTCCCTTCATACACATGAATGGCGATCAATGAAAAAACACAGTAAAACTTTAAATACATTTTTTTTAAATCACATTTTTAAAATGACTTGAACAAAAATTTAATTTTTTGAAAAAAATAATTAAAGTATTTTACAGGGCTAAAAATAAACTTATCTTTTTTAAAAGTATTTTTAAATGATAAATCAGTGAAATTTAAAAAGAAACTTTTATCTACTCTTATCCTGGTAAAAGCAGGCCTTACGCCTGCTTTTACCAGGCGTAAGAATTGTAAGGGTTTTCTGCAGGCGGGGGGTCTCCAAAAAGCGGAACTATCCACCCACAGAGGCCCTTCTCTAGGGCAGCCGGAGGATCTGTCAAGAGGATTCTTGACAGATCGGAAATGCCGGTTTTCAGTGCATGCACTGTGCATGCCTGAAACTGGAATTTCCAATGTCCCTACGGGTGGGTGCACAGCGCGTACCCACCCGTAGGGATCGGAATATCCGGCCCAATGTGTGAGGTGCCTTCACTTCACCAAGAAAGTTATCTCCAAGCTATGTCAGCTGCTGCAGCCACAACTCGAGCCTCAAACCATGGCATGGACAGCACCGCCTGTGACTTTCAAGGTCACCATCATCCTCATCTTTTATGTCACGGATTCCTTTCAGTCTGCAACAGGTGACATCAGCAACATCTCACTGTTCGCAGTATCCCGAAATAGCAAGGAGGCTCCCTAAGCAAGGAGAAACACTAACATCCCCTTAGGACGAGAGAGCGCCAGGTTTTACATGCATGGCAGGCTTTCCCAGGATGCAGGGTGCCATTGACTGCACACACATTGGGCTGGATCTTGCTGGAGCGGGTCATCGTGCTGCAAATGCCGTCAATTGGACTTTTTCCTGTACCCATCAGCTCAAAATCTTTTTGCACCGTAACTTGCTGGAAGTGTGACCTTATAACAATGTTACAAGGGCAACGAGCCATCTGGGACCTTAGCGAATGGCAGGACCAACAGTGTTATCTCCTTAACCAATGAAATTTTAGGATTAAGCAGGAAACAGAGGAATGACAGTGAAGGTGGTGAATTAGAGTCAAATCAGGTACAGAAAGAGAAAAAAAAATTGGATTAAGAGAGAGCGAAAAAAGAGACAAAATAGGCAATTAATGTGCAAATCCAGCAAGTTCTTAAAAATGATGGGAAGGCTAAAGGTGAGATGTTGTTTGTGTGAAGCAAATGGCAGAGCGATGTACATTGACTAGCAAATTCTGGAGATTTGCAACTCACAGGGTTTCTCTTGATCCTCTGAATTTGCTGGCCAATTTGCACATTAATAATGCTGTGCGTTGTTAACACGCCATTATTTTTCCAGCAGGATCCGGCCCATTGCCTTGCGTGCGGCCTTATCACCAGCCTGGCATCTTTATCAATCGAAAGATATCCAACTCCCTCAGTGTACAGCGTATGCAGGTCTTTTCCCGCTATCCTAGCAGCAGTCATGACTCATCCTGCGCCAGTCCTCTGGGCCTTGCCCTCACTTCACTACAAAGACAAACACCAACACCAAGTGCAGAACAAAGAACAAATTTATCAAACATATGTCAGCAGTGATAAAAAAAAATGACATCGCTGTTGTGCAAGTTTTGTGTGCTCGCTTTCCAATCCTGGTGCTCCTGTGAAGTGTTTCCCCAATGGCTACAGCGTGGGAAGCTGAAGCCTGCAGAGCTTCCATTGTGGACATGTCAGAGGGCCTTGGAGGATGATCTTGAGCAGCTCTGGGACAAGTGGGCCCGGCTGCAGATTGCAGCATCTCGCCGTGATCTGCAGCAGAAGGGGCTGGTTGGCCGAGTGGCACCAGCAAGTGTACTGGCCGAGTGTCTGTCGGGGGAGCAGGCACGCTGTCATCCTGAGAGAGGACAGCAGGTGCCTCACCCATGGAGCCAAGGCCACTCTCCTGGGGTAGCGCCTCAGCACTCCTCGGGCTCAGCTGGGCCGTTGAACAGTGACACCCAGAGCCAAGCTGACAGCTGTCTGAGCTTCCATGCCAGTAGAGCTTCCATGACATGCTCTGTGCAAAGTCTTGAGACAAGTTGGAGTTGGGCTCCTCCAGGCTTCACAACATTTTGCACAAGCTCTCTGGCAGGCTGCCCAATGCACCTAGCATTTCCCAGTGTATGTCAATAAGCTGTCTTCAGTAGCCTGCACCCTCGAAGTCTGCATCCGAGTCCTCTGTAGCAGAACTAGTATGTGACTTTGCCTTCCAATGAGCTGACACCTGTGGCGTTCTATCCCCCTGATCTAGGTCTTCCACACTTGTGCCCGGTGAGTCACCACATGCAGATACCTCTAACCTAGCCTCTAAAGTCTGCATGGTGTCACTATCTGAGCTGCTACTGGTAATAGTCAGATCAAGTGACGGTACTTCTTCAGGCATGCTGGGCTCCTCTTTCTCCACTGGCTGAGGGCGCAACATTCTCAGCAACTGAAATGAAAGAGGGGGACAAGGGTTAGCTTGTGGTGTGAGGAACAGCAGAGAAAGAAGTGGGTGTTGAAAACATCTGCAGCTTGTCATGCAGACTGTGTGGGGTGAGGGAGCAGTCTGAAGAGACAAAAAGGATTAGGTATAAAGAAACCCTGCAAGCCATCTCCTCCAGTGTCGCCAATGGCCATGGGATCTCTGCTCTTCCCCTTCCCATGATGGCCAGTCCACTCTCTTCAAGGGAGAGAGGGTGTGTAGGTGGGCTCTTTCTCCTCCGGTGCCAGTCTGTTGCTTGCTGCTGTGTGCAACCTTCTCCTGCTAGAAAGAGGGCAAGTATGTTAGTGAGAGTTTTGTGAGGTGGTTGGAGAATGTAGCTATCATGGTACAATAGCTGATAGTCTGTGTGTGAGATGTGAGCTATAGGTAAGTGAGGGTTGTAATCGTGCTGTGTGAGTATGAGAAGTAGGAGGTTTAATGTTGTGTTGCAGTGATTGTAGGAGAATGAAGCGTAGTGGGGGAGGGCAATATTGTGAATGTTGTCAGTGCTGTAAGTAATTAGGCTGTGAGTTGTGCATCTGTGATCAGAATGTATGAGTATAGTCTTCTTACCTGAATAACTCTAGTTAGATCACTGATTTTTTTTCCAGCATTGCAGCCATGTTCTTGATGCAATGCGCCTGGCAGTGATGTACTCAGCAATCTCTTTCCATTGTTTCCTCAGTTGAAGCCTGGAGAGCTTCCTTACCCTCTGGGGGAAAAAGATGTCCCTCTGTCTCCACTGCCAGCACCAAGGAATTCAGTGCAACATCAGAGAACCTTGGTGTCCGTTCACTTCTGACCTCAGCCATTTGCTCAGCAAGTTGTTCCTTGTTCTATGCAGTAGATTGCATCTCCCCTCTAAGAGTTGCTGGCACCACCAATATTGCGTGCTGCTTGAATTGACCTTAACTAGTCGGGTGCGTGCCCAGTCCCCTCGACACCCATTTTTGGGCGAGATCCAATTTCTAGGCTATAGTGTTGACTTATTGAGAACATCAATCAAGCAGGGACAATCATATGAAATTGCTGTAAAATCCCACGTATCCTAACACCGTTTTCTACTCTCCAAATCGTTCATTGTCGATGCATGATCTCTGCTGTGGGCATGGGTGACAAAGTATTCAGACTCTATGCACCATTTAAACAAATCCCAATTTCTAGTTTGGTTGTGTATTGTGTGTGTGACACTGGCAGCTATTTAAGTTGAATATAAATGCTCAGTAGTAAGCAAACACTGAAAAAAAAACAATTCCTTGGTTTATCTGTATGCAAAACAGATATAACCAAAACTGTTACATAATGTGAATTGTTAACAGCAATAAAGGAATTTCCCATATCATGGATCAAACTTTCTCCTAGTAACTGACAATTTAAAACATCTCCAATGAAAAGTTGCAAATACAACTATAGGTATAGGGTCTGAAGTTTGTATTCTGGTTTTCATGTGTACTTTTTCAGCACCCACTGTGTCCAGTGTTAGAGTTCAAAGTCCGTGGATAATTGTAGTGCACAGGTAAGTTGTTGTGTGCCATGGTGTTTCCTTTGTGTTCTAAGGTCCCATTTGAAATGAGTTTGGGAAGTTTTGACGCACTTCCTATTGGGCGTGAGTCTACAATACTAAATTTGGCACTTTTGAGAAAAAAAAATACATGAATTTTTGGTGTGGGAAATGGAAAACATTAAATTGACACAAGAAAGGATGGTCTTGTAAGGTTGCATTAATGTGCATTACTGGGGTTGTATAGTAGATAGTTACTTTGCATCATGGCTTTGACCTGGAAGCAAGATGGATGAAAAGGTGGAAAAACATACCATTCCCCAGAAATGACATTCCAGCAAATGTTAACAACATGCTTTATTAATTGAGAATGTCAGCTTCAAGACTGCTTTAAAAGTAAAACAGTTACAATGAATTATGACTAGCTTTTAAAAAAACACACAAAATGAATCAATAGAATTTAGCAAAATAATAAAAATCAGAATTTGTTTTCAAATTTGACATGACATACAGATGATGAGACTCTAAAAGACGAATCACTGCTTCCAAAATAACATAGACTCATTTTAGAGATTAAAATGCTGCTTTTCCTGTATAAAAGTGACTTCCATTCATTGCAATATATTTTATCGTGTACAAAATCAGCTGATTAAAATCCAGTTTTAAGATAATATTCTTCCATTTCATTTTAACTTAGTCACATTTCCTGTCCTCCCTCAGGCAGTTTGTTAATGGCTATGTATGAAATCGAAAATCTCGAAAGATCTGATGGTAGACAGCTGGTACAGGCAGCACTTTTCTTAATAAGTGGAAACCTGGAGGATTATTGAAGATTCATTTCTGATCATTTTTTGTGGAAAGTAATAATTCACTATTGGTTCCACTGTAATATTTTTCTATTCCATATATCTACAACTGGTGAAAATACTTCTTTTTCTGAACCCTTTCAATGCACCATTGTCCTTTTAAAGGAGGGATGCCCAAAATTGAACTCAAGATCCAAAATGTGGTCTTCGCAATGAGTTGTGCACTGTTTCAATTGATAACCAAAATAGATGTAGGATGAATCCTGTGCTTATTAACCTTGTTAATCGCAAGTTCAGGTTGATTAGATACTTTCAGGGAATTGTTCACAATCATACACAAATCCTTTTCCTTTTGTTAATGGAATGTAATGAATTGTGTACAATTTTCTTGGTGTTAACTATTTAAATTCCCAAACTGTAACACAAAATATGAATGACAAACATATATTAAGGTTTTCCACACTAGTGATTGTTTTGGGGCATGGTAAAGTTAAATACTAAAATAATTGATATAGAGTGCTGCACCAATAGAATCAGGTACGCAGATGAAGTTATAAATATGCAAAATGAGAACAGTGAGCATTTGAGGGGTTTTCATACCATTACAAGAACTAAGCACAGCACTGTCATTGTCTGCTCACTGAGTTCAAATTATAGTGCTGCATCTTGTAGTGAGGCATGAATTTAAATAATACATAATGCAAGCACCCTGCAAAATAACAAAGCAGATTAGAAAGCTTAGTGACAGAAGCACTCAAGTTGTAAGCATCTTGTCATATATCCATTAACAATTTCTTTTTATTAGGAAACCATGTTGGCATTGCTCTCCAACTAGGAATTGCAATTTGAATCCTTTTAACCACTTTCCCTTTTGTGTTACTGAATGGAATTGTGTGATTACTGAAGCTTTCTAATGACAGGTTGAGCATTCTACAGTATTCTAACATTCAGTGAATTACATAGGATATACGGTACAGACAAGGCCATTCGACCCAAGCAGTCTATGCCGGCGTTTATGCTCCACTCAAACCTCCGTCTTTCCTCATCTAAATCTATCAGCATAGCCGTCTATTTCCTTCTCCCTCATATGCTTGTCTAGTGTCCCCTTAAATGCATCTATACTTTTTGCTTCGACCACTCCCTGTGGTAGCGAGTTCCACATTCTCACCACTCTTTGGGTAAAGAAGTTTCTCCTCAATTCCCTATTTGATTTATTGGTGACTATCTTCTATGATGGCCTCTAGTTTTGCTCTTCCCCACAAGTGGAAACCCTCTATCTACTCTATCAAAACCTTTCATAATTTTAAAGACCTCTATTAAGTTACCCCTCAGCCTTTTTACAAAAGAGACGCAGCTTGTTCATCCTTTCCTGATATGTATACCCTCGCATTTCTGCTATCATCCTTGTAAATCTTCTGCACCCTCGCCAGTGCCTCTATATCCTTTTTATAATATGGTGACCAGAACTGTATGCAGTACTCGAAGTGTGGTCTAACCAAGGTTCGATACAGGTTTAGCATAACTTCCCTACTTTTTAATTCTATACCTCTAGAAATAAACCCTAGTGCTTGATTTGCTTTTTTTATGGCCTTGCTAACCTGTGTCACAACTTTTAGTGATTTGTGTATTTGTACTGTGAGATCCCTTTGTTCCTCTACCCCACCTAGACTCGCACCCTCCAAGTAATAAGTGACCTCCCTATTCCTCCTACCACCACCTTCTCAAGGGCAATTAGGGATGGGCAATAAATGCTGGCCTTGCCAACGATGCCCACATCCCATAAACAAATTAAAAAAAAACTTGTCCCCTGACTCCGCATTCTCTGACCATGTTCATCAGTCTATTATGGGGTACCTTATCGAAGCCCTTTTGAAAATCTAGATAAATTACATCCATTGTGTTACCATTGTCTACTCTCTCTGTTACCTCTTCAAAAAATTCAATGAGGTTAGTCAAGCAAGACTTTCCCTTTTGAAATCTATGCTAACTATTCATTACTATGCTTTTGGTTTCTAGATGTTCTTCTATTTTCTCCTTTAGTAGGGATTCCATTATTTTTTCCTACCAATGATGTTAAGCTGACTGGTCTATATTTCCCTAGACATGTTCTATCCCCCTTCTTAAATATAGGTATTACGTTAGCTATCTGCCAGTCCTCTGGCAGTACACTGTCTTTTAACGAATTGTTAGATATGTGTAGTAATGCCTCTGCTATCTCTTCCCTAGATTATTTTAAAATGCATGGATGCAATCCATTCGGACCAGGGGTTTTATCCTCTTTGAGTTTGATTAGTTTATTTAATATATCCCCTCTTTTTATTTTAAATGCACTTATCTCATTACTAATCTCATCATCCGATGTCATGTCCACCTGTTCTATCTCCCTGGTAAATATTGAAGCAAAATAATTATTTAATATTTCTGCCATCTCTCTATTGTTTCATGTGGTAGTATCCTGTCTATCCCTTAATAGCCCCATTCCTATCCCAACCTTCCTTTTTTATTGATGTGCCTGTAAAATAGTTTACTATTTTGTTTTATGTTCCTTGGTAATTTAATTTCATAGTTCCTCTTTGACTTCCTAATTTTTTTTTTACTTCTCTCCTAATCTCTTTGTATTCTCCCTTATCATGCGCTCCCCTGCTGTCTATGTACTTAATGTATGCCTCTTTCCTTACCCTCAATTGTTCCCTTATGGCTTTATTCATCCATGGAATCTCATTAGTGTTTAATGTGTTCTTTCCTTTTAGCGGAATATATTGTTCCTGCACTCTGTTGAACACCATTTTAAATGTTTCCCATTGCTGTTCTACATCCTGCACTCTGTTGAACACCATTTTAAATGTTTCCCATTGCTGTTCTACATCATTGTTTGCCAATATTGTTACCCATTTTATTTTCTCAAGTTCTATTCTCAGCCCTTGAAAATCAGCTTTTTTCCAATCTATTACCCTGGTTTTTGTCATAATTATGTCCTTCTCAATTATCCTCTTAAAGTGTATTATAATGTGGTCAATATTGCCTAGATGTTCCCCTACTTTTACTTCTCTGGTTCATTACCCATTACTAGATCCAATAGCAAATCCTCCCTTGTTGGGCTTTTTACATATTGGGTTAGGAGTCCTGTACACATTGTAGGAACTCCATTTCCGTATCCCCTTTACCTACCTCTTCTGTCCAATTAATATCGGAGTAGGTGAAATCTCCCATGATTATTATTCTATGTTTTTTACTCATTTCCCTAATTTGTCTGCATATTTCTTCCCCCACCTCCTTTCCACTATTAGGTGGTCTGTTGACTACACCTATTAGTGTGATTGATCCTTTAACTTAACAGATGGGTATGTAATATATAGTGTTTACTTTTGTAATCATAATTGCCTACTTACTATTGCAACAGTTAGTAAAATTTTATTCATGATTTTATAAAACAGTATCTTCAAGAAATTGATGGGTTCATGCACATTTTATTGAATAGTAAAAAAAGTGTTTCTGAGTTTCCAGAGGGCATGCTTACAATGTCAGTGTTTCAAATAACAAGTTAAATGTGAAGCCTCGGTTCCAGATGAGAAAATTACAAGAGGAATTACAAGATCAGATCCATGAAAATCTTCAAAAAGTTTTCACGCTTTGACAAAACAAGAGTCAACAAAGAGTGGAAGAAAATGGATAGTATGCTTAACTTTAACTTTTAGTGAGGCACCACACTGTGCCTTAATTAATTTAACAGTTTTGATACCCATGCTATCATGCATTGGCAGCCAAACATGTTGCTTTGGACTAATCAACGTTTCACTGAATATGCTCATTCGTGCTATCAGCCACTCCTTTACATACAGAGAACTTAAAAAATACAAATAATTTCAACTGTCAAAGTAACTTCAATGTTTGTACACCAATTGCGATAACTCAAAAGCTTTACCAATTCTGCAGAGAGAAAGCAAGTAAGAATACAACACAGCCAGATTTTTTAACACAGCACAAATATAGCTCCACATATTGTTAAGAAACTTAACCACATGCATAGATGCATTCTATAGATGCTGTACAAATCCTATTCTGGCACTATAGTGGTGCACGTTAATTACTTTACAAAAAATACTGTGCCATTTGTAACTGTTCATTACAGGCAAGTGACAAGCAAAACCTAGTTATTTTATGTCAGAACTTAGCAACAAAAAGATAAATACCAGTAATTTAGATTTCAGTTACAAGCAACATGATCGGATAGTAGGTTACCATCAAACAGACCTGATAGCATCCAAATACGCAAAATTCGGGCGGGGGGAGTTTTATACAAAACAGAATCATCTGGTATTTGGCATTTGAAACATTTTGCAACTTCAAATTTGTTTTTCTAAGACTTATATAATTCCAGAATTTCAATACTAGTAGCAAAACTTTTATTTTAAATTAAGTTATATTAATCATATAACTATATTTATGCATGAAACATTTTTACTTTTAACAGTTTTGAAATGTTTGGTGCTACTTCTCAAATGCACCATTGGATGTATCAATGTGAAACAATTTACCCAAGTTTACAAGAGATCTTTGTAAATGTCTACCCTTGCTTTCATTAGGGAAAACAAGTAAACAACTGAACAGCCTCAGACCACGCTTTAATACATAACCTGCATTGAGTCTCACCTTGTCTATAAGCACTGATGGCAGTCCCTCTAAACAAGATGGCTAAGGTTTCCAGCTTTCTAACACTAATTTTCTGTGTGGAAGTTATGGGGTTTGTGTTTTCTTTTATAAATTTATTCAAACACATTGCTCTGAGTGAGCAGTACACTGTCTTGGATATCAGAGGCTGGAACACCAAACAGTTGACACAGTACAACTGCAGAGCTGTTAGAGTCTTAAAAGCAGGTCACTGGATGTTGCTGTTGTCATCTGTCCCATTAGACTCGGACACATTCATTTTCCCAGTTGAATGAACACTGCCAGAATTGGACACTCCATCTCTTCGAGGAGGCATCCTCTCATTGATACGGTCCAGGCCTTTTGCTTCTTCAAAACTACTGATTTTATGCTGAGGTGTAAATCCTCGGATGGCTAGAATTGGATTATTGTTTTGAGTAGGTTAAGAAGTAAACAGAAAAAGAAGAAAAATAATTAACCTCTTGATTGTATTTTTCCACCACATATATGTTAAAAAATAAAAGTCTTGTCTGATCAATATTTAGTTTCACTTTGCCTGAAGTAAATTTGGGATTGAATTTCTGCAGGGGGTCTCCTGATTGCCATGGAAACTCTGATTCTCTGGGGTTTTTGCAGATCTTCCGCTGAAATTACAGCGGATGTTCAGCACAGCCCTGTGGAAATTCAACCGCTAAATCTATAAAGAATTTACCTTTTAATTGCATTTATCTTATATTTTGTTTTGCAACTCAGTAACAATCACTTTAATTTGTATCAGTTGATTCAGTGACTTACTACATATTTGCTTCATAAGCAAGTATTAACAATGAATTTTCTTTACTAAATACCATCAGCTGAAGACTTTTCCTTACACAGACATTGTTTCCAGCTATCCGTGATATTTCTTCTGCATGGATGTTAACAAGAGGTATAAAAACATCACAGTACGTTACTGTTATCCACAGAGAAACTAAAACATAACGAACTGGCACAAATATCTATTGTAGCATAGAGGTCACTGCTGCATTCTTCTGTAACTTTGTAATGTTTTAGTTAGTGATTGGATGCAGACTAAAGTCCTACATATGAAACATGACAGAACACTTTGTCTGCCCCGAGAACTTTTTGTCTAAGAAACAGGTGATTTAAAAAAAATATACTATTTAGGATCATTGTAAAATAAAGAAGTAAATCTCCATGGGGACAGTCAAAGGTTAATGTCATAAGACATGGAAAAATTACAAGACCTTCAAAAGGAAATTAAAACCAAAAGTAAACAAACTCTTGCAACCTGCAAGGGTTTGAGGAGCACTGCTGTTCCTCTGTACAATAAACATCACCAGTCACCAGACAACCACTTAGTCAACAGTTGTTGTTTTTGCTCTTGTGTATTGCAAACATATATTTAGAGAAGAACACTTGACTACCTGTACAAATTGGTCAGCTGTATTTCGCAGCGCTGTGCTGTTAAATTTAAAAGTCAACAAGAACAAACTGTGCAACTGCAGCTAAATAATGGAAAGGATCAAGACACAAAAATGATGGAGTTTGTTAACGCTGCAGCGCAAGTTATGGTTATGGCACGTAGCCCACTTTCTACTTTCATAGGCGTAAATATGGCAAAGTGAAAACAATCCACTATCCTACTTTTTCAACAGGAGGTGAATTATAGAAACATATAGAAACATAGAAGATAGGAGCAGGAGTAGGCCATTCGGCCCTTCGAGCCTGCTCCGCCATTCAACGAGATCATGGCTGATCATCCAAACCCTAACACCCGGTCCCTACACCGACAGCCATCCCACCCAAGCCCTATCCCCGTAACACCACGTATTTAATCCCCCCTAACACTAAGGGTCAATTTTTTATTAACATTTTTTTTTTTATCATGGCCAATCAACCTAACCCGCACATCTTTGGACTGTGGGAGGAAACCGGAGCACCCGGAGGAAACCCACGCAAACATGGGGAGAATGTGCAAACTCCACACAGACAGTCACCCGAGGCCGGATTTGAACCCGGGTCCCTCGCGCTGTGAGGCAACAGTGCTAACCACTATGCCACCGTGCTGTAATGGCAAGTTGCCAAACATACTAAACATACTAAACATGTATTGGCAAGTTGCAAATTCATCAATTAAGAAGCCTATTTACGCCCATGGCTGTTGTTACAGAACCTGAAGAATATATGTGAAATAAAATAACATCACTAAAGTCTATCACACCAAATACAGTGAGCAAATGCCCCATATTACCTTCATGAGTTTCAACACCCTCAATGGCCTCAATAGCCTCAACAGTAGCTGAAGAGAAGAGGAGGGTTGCATGCAAAATGAATGAGAAAATTGAGTGGGTTTTCAGTGCAGTAAACATCCAACATGTTGAAAACAGGAAGCCCCACTGAGCACAATGTGGGAGTGGCAATTGTATATACAATACACTCAAAAGAAAGCATTAATATAGTTTCAACAAAAATATAGCCAAATTCTTGCGCTTATAAAGGGATATGGACAAAATCAATGAGCAGATTAAATGATATGAAAATTTAATTTATTATCACAGAATGGATAACTTCAGGCTTGCATGGTATTATGAAACAACAATATAAAATGACCTTTAGGCAGTTCATAGGGAAGAAGGATTGGTTGACTATAGATATAAAATGTAAAGTTCATTTGCATGTATTGAATATATATACTGTAAAACCAGACATTATTGAGATTCAATACTTGTATTTTCCAGAGTTTAAACAGGTATAATCATTGTAATTATATTAGTTTTTTCTGACGACACATACACATGCACATATATATATAGATATATATATATATATATCTATTTTTGAGGAAACACATCATGTTGGTTATCATGTGGAGTATTTGCCAGTTATAGTCTTCTCGGAGGTAAGTAATATTGAAAGTTGATAATTGAAAAATTAATACCAAATCTTATCTTTTGATACCCCTATAAATTTTCCACATTCTGTAGAATTCATACTCATATTATTAATTTTATATTATAAGTGTAATGCATTCCCTCAAGCATAAGCTCTGATGCAGAACTTAAATTTCATATTGTACTGTATCCTATGCCTTGATCTGCAAACACCATGGCCTAGAAATTCAGTATAGCCACGTTTGGGGCGCTCGCTAAATTTAGCGCCCGGCGCAACTTAGCGCCACCTTCGCCGATATTCAGTTGCATCGCCCCAAGAGGTTGTTGCTGTGCTAAAGCAGGCGATGCACAACTATCATAAGGTGCTAAGTCAGCGTGCCGAGGCGCTAATACCGAGGGCGGGCGCAGCGCAGGTGCGGCGAGTTTCTGAATGAAGGCAGACATGCTGGCGCTGGTCAGCTCTTAAAGGGGGAGGGTCGAATTGTTTGGCTGCCATGCCCTGCACACTGCAGCCCTGAAGCAAGGCCTGACCATTGCTGGTTCATCAGTTCTACGCCCTGGACCATGGGGAAGCCCGCTATTCTTCCAAATCCCATTGCACGCTCTTGCTGCTTGTCCAGGGTCATGGGGAAGGAGATGTACTGACGTCTCCTTCTGAAAAGGGCATTGTTCACCTGGCGGATGCAGCAATGTACCGCGAACTGGGAGATGTTGGCAATGTCCCCAGTAGCGGATTGGAAGGAGCCGGTGGCATAGAAGTTGAGAGCCACCGTCACCTTCACTGCCACCGACAGAGACGTCCTGCTCCTCAGCTGTGGCTGCAGATCTCTGCGAAGCAGGTGGCAGATCTCAGTGACCACCTCCCTTCTCAATCGCAGCCTCCGAACGCACTGCTCCTCAGACATGTTCAGATATGAGAACTGCTGGTGGTATACCCTGGGTGGGTAAGGCCTCCTGTGCCGACGCCTGTTGGCCCTTCTCCGTCTGGCCATGACTGGCACTCTCTCACGGCGTCTCTGATCTCTTTGAATGCAATGCAGAAAGCCAACGTTTCCACCCATTGCAGCCCCCATTATATGTGGCAACTCAAGGCTATGGCACTGAAAGTTAAATCCAAGTGCAAAGCTCTGGCCTGAAGCCAGAAGTACCTGTGCGAGCACTGAGTCAAAGCAGAAAGCTCTCTGCCTTTGTCTCTCTCCAAATATCCGTCTCTCACGCAGAAGGATTGGCACAAAATGGCTGCCACTTATAATGCAGGAGGAGTCCCCTTTAAATAGCGCCCCCCATGCCCCGCAGCGACAGGGAACCGTTCCCCTCTACCAGTCGCTGGGGACGCCAGGCGCAAAGAAGGGCGGCGCCACTGAAGTTCCGGTTCGGGGTGCGCCAAGGGCGTTGCACCATGAAATGATGTCACAATCTGCGCGCGCAGCTGAGCGGGCGCTGCGGTTTAATGCCGCCGCGAAATCTTGAGTGAAGTTCGCGAGAGGCGCAGATCGCGCCGCGCCCGGGTGCTAGCCACTTAGCGCCCCACTTCTCCTCCTCCTAAGGCGCTAGCGGCTGGCACTAACAACTGAATTTCTAGGCCCGTATGTCATAAAAATATCACCTCCAATACCTTATTCCATGGTAAAAGAAATAGTATATATCTATTATAAATGGATAGCATCTTCTATCCTTAGCATCTCCCCATTTACATTGAAAGGTATACTGTGGTTAGAAAATAGCTTCCAGGGCCTGGCTGAGAAGCATGTAGCAGTACCTTAGCATTTGCCCTTCATGTTCAGTTATCACTACCTTTGTTTTTGTTGCTATGATCAATTGTGGGCCGGAGGTAAAATAATTCAAGTATCCTTGAACTGCAATTAGTGGCACTATCATGAAGAAAAAAATATTCAGCAGTTTTTATCCTGGAGGAGGGACTTAGATGAATCTTGATGATGGTAAAAACTGCAGTTGGTTAACAGAAGCAATAAGTCATGAGTGTAACTCTATTAATATATTGCAAGCATTAGTTTTGTTTGAAAGTTTCCATGTCATCATAAATAGAGGATTTGGCTCCTTCCCTGCTGGCCGACTTTTTGAGTTTTCATCTCATTAGCAAGTAATGTTGCCAAATAAAAACTTTGCCATCCTAGCTGTTTACAATGGATATGAGATTTCTAGAACATAGGATTACATAGGATATGCAGCACAGAAAAAAGCCATTCGGCCCAACCAGTCCATGCCGGCGTTTATGCTCCACTCGAACCTCCCCCTGTCTTTCTTCATCGAACTCTATCAGCATAACCCTCTATTCCCTTCTCCCTCAAATGCTTATCTAGCCTCCCCTTAAATGCAACTATACTATTTGCCTCAACCACTCCCTGTGGTAGCGAGTTCCACATTCTCACCACTCTTTGGGTAAAGAAGTCTCTTCTGAATTCCCTATTTGATTTATTGGTGACTATCTTATATTGATGGCCTCTAGTTTTGTTCTTCCCCCCACAAGTGGAAACACTCTATCTACTCTAGCAAAACCTTTCATAATTTTAAAGACCTCTGTTAGGTCACCCCTCAGCCTTCTCTTTTCAAGAGAAAAGAGACAAAGCCTGTTCATCCTTTCCTCATATGTATACCCTCACATTTCTGGTATCATCCTCCTAAATCTTCTCTATACCCTCTCCAGTGACTTTATATCCTTTTTATAATATGGAGACCAGAACTGTACGCAGTACTCCAAGTGTGGTCTAACCAAGGTTCAATACTAGTTTAGCATAACTTTCCTACTTTTCAATTCTATCCCTCTAGAAATAAACCTTAGTGCTTGGTTTGCTTTTTTATGGCCTTGTTAACCTGTGTTGCAACTTTTAGTGATTTGTGTATTTGTACGCCGAGATCCCTTTGCTCCTCTACCCCATTTTGATTCTTATTTTCCAAGTAATATGTGACCTCCCTATTTTTCTTACCAAAATGTAATACCTCACAATTATCTGTGTTGAAATTCATTTGCCAATTATATGCTCTTTCTGCAAGTTTATTAATGTATTCCTGTAATTTGTTGCAGTCCTCCTGAGTATTGACTATCCCCTCAATTTGGTGTCATCCGCAAATTTAGAAATTGTGTCTTTGATTCCAAAGTCTAAATCGTTAATATAAATTGTGAACAGTGGCTCCAACACTGATCCTTGTGGAACACCACTACCCACCTCTGCCACTGTGAATAGCTACACTTTACCCCTACTCTCTGCTTTCTGTCTTGAAACCAGCCAGCAATCCATTCTGCTACTTGTCCCAACTCCACATTCTCTGACCTTATTCATTAGTCTATTATGTGGTACCTTATCGAAGGCCTTTTGAAAATCTAGATAAATTACATCTACTGCATTAACCTTGTCTATTCTGTTACCTCTTCAAAAAATTCAATGAGGTTGGTCAAGCAAGACTTACCCTTTTGAAATCCATGCTGACTATTCATTATTATATTTTTGGTTTCTAGATGTTCTTCTATTTTCTCCTTTAGTAGGGATTCCATTATTTTCCTACCACCAATGTTAAGCTGACTGGTCTATAGTTCCCTGGACATGTTCTACCTGCCTTCTTAAATATAGGTATTACATTAGCTATCTGCCAGTCCTCTGGCACTACAACTTTTTCTAACGAATTATTAAATATGTGTAATAGTACCTCTGCTATCTCTTCCCTAGATTCTTTTAAAATGTGCGGATGTAATCTGTCTGGACCAGGGGTTTTATCCTCTTTGAGTTTGATTAGTTTATTTAATATATCTCCTCTTTATTTTAAATGCAGTTATCTCATTTCTAATCTCATCATCCAATGTCATGTCCACCTGTTCTGTCTCCCTGATAAATACTGAAGCAAAATAATTACTTAATATTTCTGCCATCTCTCTATTGCTGCCTGTGGTATTATCCTGTCCATGCCTTAGTGGCCCTATTCCCAACCCGATCTTCCTTTTTATTTATATGCCTGTAAAATATTTTACTATTTTGTTTTATGTTCCTTGATAATTTAATTTCATAGTTCCTCTTTACCTTCCTAATTCTTTGTTTGTCTTCTCTCCTAATCTCTTTGTATTCTCCCTTATCATGCTCTCCATGTACTTTCCTTACTTTCAATTTTTCCCTTATGTCTTTATTCATCCATGGTGTTTCATTAGTGTTTAGTTTGTTCTTGTTTTTTTAGCAGAATATATTTTTCCTGGACTCTGTTGAACACCATTTTAAATGTTTCCCATTGCTGTTCTACATTATTGTTTGCCAATATTGTTGTCCATTTTATTTTCCCAAGTTCTATTCTCAGCACCTCAAAATCGGCTTTTCTCCAATTTATTACCCTGGTCTTCGTCATACTTATGTCCTTCTCAACAGCAAGAAAGGACACGGTACCTTTAACAGTTTCCATTTTTACTTCTAACCACCCGATTCACATGACGTGAAGTCAAAAATTGCTGAACATATTTTAATAAGTATCTTCAGTTCTTGAAATTTGTGATCCAATGATCATGGCATCACTTGATTTCAATGGTCAGTAAAAGCACAATAATAGTAAATATTTTATATTATCAGATAATTTAAAAATAATTACTCTCTCTTTGTTTAATTATATAGATTTTAACTTTATAAAACAATGGAACAATTCTTCCTTAAAATAATGATGTAAAGATACATGTCTAACACCATACTAAGACATCTATTTTTCCACTTAGAATATTATTTAGTATTCCATTCACCAACTCAATCACCCTTCATCTCAATTAATGCAAAGAACATTTTTGTAGCTAATTATATAGAACTTCTCTGCCGAAATTTATTTGAGACATCAATATTTCTGCCAAGTAATACTACACAAATATGATTTTGCTACAAATATATTTATAGATCATTATTATGCAATTGTTAGAAATTGTGAATCAGGCATGAGAATTAAACATCAGTAACCTGCCCAGTATCTGTTGGTTTAAGTACTACATCCTTTGCTGATGTGAGCACCACCCAATCACTGCTAGTGTAAATTTGGCACCTTAAATTGTGTTGTAATGACTACACCTTCTCCACTGGTGTAATTACTAAATCTCCTGTCTGCTTCTGATATTCTGATGAGGGCTACAAAGCTAAAACATCATAACTGACTGACCTGTTGTATATTGCCAGAATTTTCTGTTTTTATTCTCGATTTTCAGCATTTGCAGTTTTTGTTTTGTAGTACTGAACCGCTCTTCTGGTGTAAGTATTGAACCCAGGCCAATAGCATAAAACTGCATTCTCTTTACTGATGAAGGCACCACATCCTCTCTGCTGGTGTAACTATTGAATATTTTGGGCCAGAATTTGCGGTGGGTATGGTGCCGTACTTAGAATATGCCGTCATACCGCCTTTGAAATGGACAACAAGTTTGGGATTTGCATGTGCGCTAAATCCAGAACTTGCGATCTGTCAAGTTCCGACTTGACAGATCATCTGCACCGACACCGCACCGACATTGAAAACCTAATTACTGGTGCAGAGTTGGGCCAATTGCCCACCAACTGCCCAGCAATTACATACAAACATTTTACGGTTAGTGGAAACAGGTGCAGGGCCTGTTTCCACAGCGTAAGGGTTACCTCCTGACAAATGCAAATAATTTCAAAAACTTATGAGGCCGGAAATTGAAGCATTTTAGAATTTTGCCCATGGAAAGTATTTATGCATCCATGAAAAGTTTGGAGGAAGGAGTTGCTGCATTGATAAAATAATTTATTTTTTTTGCACCTATGTGCAGAATAAGCTTAAAAAAGATCCAAACTGAAAGTATAGATGTTTATCCCAAAAGGCTCCAGTAATGAGGGTTTGTTTTTCCTTGGAGATAATAAATGAGTGAGTCCTTCTGTTTGCTGATTGCAGCACCAGGCCCACGTGATCCCAGGTACGTTTCTGCACACGCTGCGTCAAACAGCAAATACGCCAAGGAGGGTCCCCATCAGATAAGTTTGCATTCTATTCGGATGCCGGCGGCGTACTCCATAGGTACGTCGCCAACCAGCAAAACCTTTTGGTGCAACTACTGAACCTTATCTGCAGGTGTAGAGATGTGATCCTCTTTGTTGCAGTAAATACCAAGCCTTCTCCAGTGATAGAAGTACTGGACTCTCTGCTTGTGTAAATACAGCGTACTCTCTACTGGTGTAAAGGCCATACTCTATTTGTTGGTGTAACTACTGTACCCTCCCCCTCCAGGTGTAATTACCACACTTTCCCTCCTAATGTAAGGATTGTACCCACTCTGTTGGTGTAGCAGCTGCAACCTCCCTTCTCTGTAATGATTGCACTCTCCCTTCAGGCGAAACAACTGAATCCTCTCTTCTGACTGTCAGCACTTGCCCAACAATACTAAATAAATATGAAATGTAATTATATCTCAAATGATTGTGTCGTGGCTACCCGCAATACGGTTCAGTATCAGCTTTCAATCATCCCAGGCTTTTCACATGAACCACACCTTTCAAGTGAGGTAAACAAATACGCAGATTTAAAGTCGATTACTACAATATGAGAACATTCAGATTAAAATTGTTTTAAATTAATATAAATCATTTTGTTGCAGTAAAACCTGGCACATTTGTTGATGTATGAGTTGTAATCTTATTTCTTTCTGCACATTTCAATGACAAGCGATCACCTCCTTTAATAAGCCTTTAGTCAGTTCAAAATAACTTCTGCGTTTTATTGTTAACTGCTGCAAATTTCAGTGCCATCGCTGGTACTGCAGTGAGCTTTGTACCTACAATTGTATTCTGTAACAAACTGCATTTAACAGAGAAAAAAATCAAATGATAGACATTTCACGTTGCAAATAAATATAAATACAATCACAACATATTAGATGCATATTCATATTAAGTCACTGAGTAATCCTACAAACACAAGTAAACTTAACTAACTCTGAATTTACATGAAAATATCATTTGTAATAGTATAGTAAAGCCACAGATGTGTGAGGAATGTAACAATTACTATCATTAATTTTAACTTTTGTATTTTTTACTCCCTTGCTACAAGATGTTCTGATTTTACAGTATAATAATCAGGAGTTACTCTTAATATTTGTATTTCAGTGTGTGTAAAATAATAATGAAATAGAATTATGCACTGATAATTGAGTGGGCAGTGTGTTTCACTGGTTTTATTTTCTTGGTGTTTCCAGCATCACATTTCCATGATCAGCTGGGAGGCTGGACAAGAGAGCCATTGACTTCTCTGCAGTCTGTGCCAAGGACCTTACAAGCTCAGCTGAGGTCCGAGAGCAGGCTGCAGAGTGTGATTAGGTTGAGGTGAAACGTTGCCATCTAGTGGTCCAGCCAAGAACAGACAAAACTTATCACGTCTGCGGCTACTGAACCAGTGACCAAAGGATTCAACAGTTTGTTGCTTGTCATCAAGCTTCCAATGAGAGGGAACGCAGCCCTTTGTGCGATGAATACTAATTGAAATGGGGAAAACTACAAATCTAATAATACAGGAGATTCTGAATGGTTATCTGGACAGACAAGAGACTGTGACAAACTGAAGCAGAAAAGAGAGAATACCTGTTTGTTCTAAAGGAAGGGGTGACACAGAAAAAACAGAGAGAAACAGTTCAGAGAAATAGAAAGGGAGAGAAGATTACAGTTATGACAAAAAAACAGCTTAGCAGGGAGGGGAAGAAAGTTTAACAAGTTAATAAAAATAATAGAAGCATGCATAAGCTAATTAGAAAAAAATCTGTGCAACAAAGCATTATAATTAACAAACATGCATTAAACAATATCAGCTAGAAAACAACACTGACCAGTATAAAAAACAGTTCTGTTTATCAGGCCAATCATTCTCTTATATTGTAGCAACACACATTGAACAAATATATCAGGGATTACACATCAAATATAAATATTCTTTACAAGGCAATATATTTCAAGAATCTGTTAGGATTATTTACTCTCATTTCTGATCATTCAAAGTAAATGACAGAAAATAATATGCTGATTCAGAACAGAAAAAGACAAACTGAGTTTATTTTGAATAAAGAAACATCTCTTGAATCCAGTCACCGGTTACTCATATCATTAAACTACTAGTTTTGCATCAACTCCGAGGGCTTTTCAATGCAAACTGATACAAAAACAATAGTATAAATCGGAGGTGAGTCAGTGTACCTGGCTGTGGACCGCACTGAAGTCAAGAAGTGTGAGACAGTGGCCCAGAAATTCGGGTCTCCACGAGTGAGTATGCACGGGGTACTCACCCGTAGGCCCGATGGAAGTGCCGGTTTCCTGCATGCACTGCACATGCGCGGGAAACCGGTACTTCCGTTCCTCTGAAAGCAGGGGTTCAGAGGTCGAACGCATGCGTGGGGGAGGCTGCGCGTGCGCATCAAACTTAGTTTTTTTTTGACAGGTTTTTCCGTGAGGGTAAGTCTGCAGAAGTTAGAAATTTAAAAAGCAGGCATAAGACCTGCTTTTTACAAGGTAAGTGGTGAATTAATTAAAATTAAAACATTTTTTCCACAGGTTTATTATTTTTAAATACTTTAAAGCAAGGTAAGTTTATTTTTAGCCGTTAGAATATAAAATTATTTTTTTCAAAAATTTAAATTATTGTTTAAAATAGTTATTTCATGTAATTTATAGTTTATTTAAAAAATGTGATTTAAAAAAAAAATTATTTGAAGGTTTCGTGCTATTTTGGGGCCGTAGTATTTATAAGTCTTGACAGCAGTTCCTGTCAAGACTTATGAATGGAGCATTCCCTGCTCCGATTGGCTCCCCATGGCCCACGTGATCCCAGGGGACGCATCGAACTAACTACGCCCCTGGGATACACAAGCACTGTGCGCCGGCAGCTGGACGAGGCCCCAGATTGGAATTCCATGGGGCCCTACAGCTCAACGGTCGGCGCGCAAGGTAAGTGCAGGTCGGGGGCTTGCACCCACGGGAAGACCCCGACCCGAATTTCTGGGCCAATATAACTTCATACTTTAAAATGTTGCCAGGAGGTCCACTGGATGCCCTGGGAACATTTTTAAACTAACTTGTAAATGATTTTAATGATATAAAAGAGCTCATGGTCCTGCTCGTGCTCTCAAAACATTAAAATTAAACTAATCAGAGAGTGGAGCTCTGTGCATGCATAGATCTCCATTGTTGGTGGGCAGACGAGAATGGAACTGACAATGTAATTCCATTCTGCCAGCTCCACATCACAAAATACAGGTATCAGTGTCAGACTAGTGCCTGTAGTTTAACAATGCCCTTAAATTAAGCATCCACTTTGCTTTAAAAGCTAATTTTCCCAGTCTGAACAGTTCCACTACGCAAGTTAAATCTTGATGCACGTGGAATTTTACAGCTTTCTGAGTGGACATATTCATCAAAATTTTTGATCAAATATCAATGATGAAAAGCAATAAATAGTACGGTTTTAAGGGTACTGGCATCTTAAAGATGAAGTTATTATAACTTCTTCAATGGCCTCATGAAGTTAGACCCAATAGGGAATTAAATTAACTCTTAGTGCAGCTTTGGGGTCTTAATATTTATTTCACCTTTCATCAATTTTGACAATTCAGTATTGATATTCATAAATGGTTGAAGCATTTTCAAGCTATTTTGTTAAGTAAACATCAAGCTAATATAATAAAACATGTATTAAAATCAATATTTATTTTTATGCTCCAAATCATTTATGATAGAAACAATAAAGAGTAACTCAGTTGTGTGGTAGCTGTAGCACCATACATTACAATATATCCTAATTAGATCAGTACTGTATGTAAACATTTTGTTGGCCAGTTCTCTGCAGATGCAGACGACCATTCCTATCTAGTTGAAGTGAAAACAGAAAATAAATAATTAGCAGAAATTAATTAATCAAGTATTAAATTTATTATTTTCAAGAAGATAAATCAGATTATATGATATTAATATATTCAGACAAATGGATATGACTTTTGTTTAATTAGGAATATAATTCAATAATCCCATTGATACGTCTGTTTTAGAATGCACTTTATTCACTGAAATGAGAGACTGGAGCTATGTATGCTTTAGATATTGATGATATTCCCGCATCGTTACCTCTGGTGTCCCCCAAGGATCTATCCTTGGCCCCCTCCTATTTCTCATCAACATGTTGCCCCTTGGCGACATCATCCAAAAACACAGCATCAGTTTCCACATGTACGCTGACGACACCCAGCTCTACCTCACTATTTCTTCTCTCGACCCCTCCACAGTGTCTAAATTGACCGACTGCTTGTCCGACATACAGTTCTGGATGAGCAAACATTTTCTCCAATTAAATATTGGAAAGACCAAAGCCATTGTTTTCGGTCCCCGCCACAAACTCTGTTCCCTAGCCACTGACTCCATCCCTCTCCGCAACATCTGTCTGAGGCTGAACCACACTGTTTGCAACCTTGGTGTCATATTTGACCCTGAAATGAGCTTCTGACCACATATCCGCTGCATAACTAATACCGCCTATTTCCACCTCCGTAACATCGCCCGTCTCCGCCCTTGCCTCAGTTCATCCGCTGTTGAAACCCTCATCCATGCCTTTGTTACCTCTAGACTTGACTATTCCAACGCACTCCTGGCTGGCCTCCCACATTCCACCCTACGTAAACTTGAGGTCATCCAAAACTCGGCTGCCTGTGTCCTAACTCGCACCAAGTCCCGTTCGCCCATCAACCCTGTGCTCGCTGACCTACATTGGCTCTCAGTTAAGCAACGCCTTGATTTCAAAATTCTTATTCTTGTTTTCAAATCTCTCCATGGTCTCGCCCCATCCTATCTCTGTAATCTCCTTCAGCCCCTTAACCACCAACCCCCCCCCCCCCGAGATATCTGCGCTCCTCTAATTCTGCCCTCTTGAGCATCCCTGATTATAATCGCTCAACCTTTGGTGGCCGTGCCTTCTGTTGCCTAGGCCCTAAGCTTTGGAATTCCCTGCCTAAACCTGTCCACCTCACTACCTCTCTTTCTTCCTTTAAGACACTCCTTAAAACCTACCTCTTTGACCAAGCTTTTGGTTACCTGCCCTAATTTATCCTTATGTGGATCGGTGTCAAAATTTTTGTCTTAAAATACTGCTGTGCAGCGCCTTGGGATGTTTTACTGTGTTAAATGTGCTATATAAATACAAGTTGTTGTTATTATTTTAGTCACTCCATTTTTAATCCTATCACTGAATGGTCCCTTCATAAATCTTAGGGTCCAATGAGAATAGGTTTAAATAAGAACATATGCTCCCAGTAAAACCTTTATTTCTTCTTGGAGAATACACGTTTTCTATCGATGTTTTACATTTTCTTTGTAGGAAACTGTAACAGCTTTTGTAAAGTCCAATGAGCTGTGCTGCTTATTCATCTTATTGCTTTTACAAATACTTCTGCTAACAAAAGACTGAGGAAAAACAGAAAGCATTGTTATAATTCAATTCAGGGCAAAATTACTAACTGTCCCAATTGAATGAGCACAAGAATGGATAATCACATTTGCTAACTCAAAGCATATCAAATCTGTAGGGTATTGATATATTACATCAATTTCATTTCTTATCAAAATTTAAATAATGTTGGATACATTGTTTTCTCTTATCAATTTTCTCATTACTAGCAGTCAGTAACACACAAATTCTTCATTCTCAAAGGAAAACCATATTGGGAAAGGTTTAGAAATTCAAATTTAGATGTTTAATTGTGATATCAACTCAAACCCACAAATTGCATGAGAAATAGAAAAAAATATTTGTGGATTTAAAAGCTCCATTCTGTGCACTTTTGAGTATTATTGCCTGTGACAGGAAAAATTTAACATGTAGATTTCAGAAAGATCAATTCCAAGCATCACAAAGACAACTCATCTATATATCATCCCATTGGGCCAAATTAGCTAATGGAATTGCCAAAATGTTATTAGATGTTAGAAATATTTTTATTATTGCACTGACGAAAGGTCACTGACCTGAAACGTTAACTCTGTTTCTCTCTCCACAGATGCTGCCTGGCCTGCTGAGTATTTCCAGCATTTTCTGTTTATATTTCAGATATCCAGCATATTTTGCCTTCTGTCACTTCAAGCTTATTGGTTTCCATGTGCTTTTATCACATCTTGCAAATTAATTACATTTGCCATGATGTGGTTTAGTGAACAGAGACTGGATCTCTAAAAAATTACATATTGTGCTCAAAAGCATTGTGAAGGAGACAGGGATAAGATTATTGTGGTAACTAACTATCCATTTAATAGTGGCATCTTACCGTACCATGTGATACTGTACCGAGGAGTGAGTCACCTCCAGAGCACAAGACATGACGTTGCATTTTTTGCTTAATATTTTTATTTTAAACTTGTATGTACTGTACTTGGTCAGGTTTCAGAGTTTTTTCTAAAATCAGATCCTGTTTCATATTTGGGAGGAAATGAACTGAGGAACTGTACTGTGGTGTGTGAAGCAATTTCTTCTTGGCACCTTCCCAAGTTGCAACACATTGACATTAATGCACAGCAGAAATCAATGGAAAATAACAAAGAAATTACTCTGCAGTATGAAATTGTTCATGCTGCTGGTTTGAATCAAGAGAAGAGCACCTCGTAGAACTGTGATGCACAGCAGGTCAGCATATATGCCGATGCAAAACCTGTGAAACAGAATTCAACCCACAGTGTACTTATGCAGATTTTTTTACAACATGAGTCTCAGGGCAGATATTTAACATTGAGATTGTCAATAAAGCAAAACAGGCAGCTGAGCAACCTTTACAGAGTTTAGATTTCATAGGCCAAACTGTTGTTTTGGTTACTGTGAATTTCAATCATTGGCATTATACATAAATTTGAATACACTCAGTGAAAATGTGAAGGTAACTCGACAAAGAACAGGCATCTCATTAATGTCCCGTCTTTGTTCTTGCGTTTTACACTTAAACTGGATCATAGCATTTCAAATTTATTTGGTTGAAGTTAAAACAAATACTCCATTACACAATGTCAACTGTAATGTATGCTCGTCTACAAATGAAAACAACCGTGTCTCACAATAATAATGCTCCTTTATAAAGCAGAATAACAATGCATGGAGTTTCTGCATCATGCTACATAACTAATATAATTACTCTCTTATATGTCAGACTAAATCACACTAAATTATATTACCTAGCACTCCAAAAGAAAAAATATCAATATTTTTAAGAGTTGAACAAATCTTCATATCCTTAGCAGAGTCACCTTACAACCTTTCATCCTTTTTGCCTCTTAGTAACTATTACCAGATTGTCAGTCACATCACACAGTTCGAGATCCCAAAATTGTGATGAATAATAATGTTTCAAATTCATTTGCAAAGGAAAACATACTTTGTAATGAGGACTATTGGACAGTGGTCATTTTAATAAACTACCTGTTACCTGGCCAGTAGTATTAGGGTGAGTTTATGCTTTGTAGAGAAGGAGATATATGTATGTGTGTGTATATATAAGTTATCGAGCACTGAAGTAAGTTCTTGACTGGGCCATTCAGTAAGGTATCCCACAACTGGGCTGCTGTCAAATGAAATGTACCCTATTACCTCTCCAATTTCTGTCCCTTTCTCTCCTCTTTTAAAGACTGTTACTCATCCTCCTCACCCAAATGGCTACTTTTTATGCCCAAATCTAGGGATTGAGGGTCACCAAACTATTTGACTATAGGACATCACTGTCAAACCCAACACTGTTCACCCAACATTCACACACACAGGTGACTGGGTAACAATAAAAAACAGTATTTTTTCAATCATAGCCTAGGGACACCAGGGTAACTCGAGTCCCCCCACCACCATTTAGCTAACTCAGATCAGGATAGAACCTGGAATATTTCTGGCTTGTGTTTGGCTCAGAGCCACACAACACAGTGCATTCAGTCACTTAATCATCAAGCAAAGCCTTAATGCACCTTCTGCTTCTCCACAACATTCATATTCAATCATGAGGAGAAGTGATGTAATGTGAAAGGATTGTATTAAGATGAGGGGCAATGAAAAATAAGAAAACACAAATAAAAATAAAATAGTCCAATTCCTTTGGACTTTTACTCTAAATTGTAAAATGTAAATGTGCTTCAGTAAAATTTTTCAAATTGATTTGATGTATCTGCCATTTTTAAGATAAATTAACACAACTGCAAAAATTTTCGATGGGTAAACTGTGTCTAAATGATACAATGTAATCTATACTTTGATAGATAAAATCAGACTGTCTGTCATTGATTATTTTATTATTACCACTGTGATTCAAAGGCCTTGGCTCAGCTCAGCAACATAAGATATACACTCTCAGCTGGTACAGTTGTGTCATCACCTCCACCTTATAGTACTATTTTACCTTGATTTTAAAATTTATAATTTGGCAATACATGGCTGGCACCATCAACATTGGCCCGGATTTTCCGATCGGAGGCTTCCTGTGTGCGGATGCCTCTAATCTGGAAAAAAATCTATGAACTTACCTGCTGGCTTCGTAGGTCCAGACACTTCCGCTCCTGGGCCTCTCCTGGTACGCGCAGAGGCCCAGGCATCCCAGGGACGCAGGCAGTTCGCAAGCGTCCCTGGGATCACGAGGGCCATGGGGAACCAATCAAAGAAGGGAATCCCCCTTCACACTTTTAACAGGTCTCTCTGCGAAGCTCCGTCAAAAGTATGATTGGGGGTCACTCAAAAAACACACTAAAACATTAAATACATTTTTGTTAAATCATGTATTTAAAATTAGTTAAAATTACATTAAATTAAATATTTTAAACAAAAATGTAATTTTTTGAAAAAAATAATTAAAGTTTTTTACGGGGCTAAAAATAAACTTACCTTTTTTAAAGTATTTTTAAATTATAAAAGTGAAAAAAATTATTTTTTAAACTTTTTTAAACACTTATGCTGGTAAAAGCAGGCCTTACGCCTGCTTTTATCAGGCATAAGATTTTTTAAAGTTTTCAGCGGGTGGAGGTTCTGCAGAAAGCGGAACTCTCTGCCCGCAGAGGCCCTTCTCCAGGGCAGGCGTCCGATCTGTCAAGAGGATTCTTGACAGATCGGAAGTGCCGGTTTTCAGCGCATGCGCTTCGCATGCCTGAAACCGGCACTTGCGAGGCCCCTACGAGTGTGTACACAGCACGTACACACCCGTAGACATCGGAAAATATGGGCCATTATATTCTAATTGTCTACACAATATGGCATTTCAGGTGAATTCCTTACTAATACACAAAGTATGGAAACTGTTAGAGACTCAGTTACAGATAGACACAAGTAGTTTAGTGATAGGTTCTCTCAAACTTCTCGGAAATGTCGCTCATTTTGTTGCAAAGTAAATTAGATTATGGAGAGATCAATGTATCTATTTTGATTGGCTGGAGTAGCACTGTGAAGCCACTATTATGCTTACCTCAGAAGATTGCATTAGAATCACTGATGGTTTCTATCGTACTCATGGCCTGGATTTTGCGTTAAAAATAACAGTGGGGCCATCAGTGCTCACCGTTATTATGGAGTAAATCGACAGCAACTTCCGGTGTCTGCACATGCGCAGTTAAATGCGGAAATCCAAAAGTTGCTGTCCGATTTGCTCTGCTCCTCCACAAGCTCCACTACCTCACTGAGAGATTTGGCATTAAAGTATATGAAGGGCACAAAGTTGCTGTACTTACCATCAGTTATCCATAAACACATCAGAAAAAGTATAAGTGTAAGTGAAATTTTAACAGCGTGATAAATCTTAATTACTGCCAAACAACCTCTCTGGCCCTGAAAATTTACTTTTACAAGTGGGAATTCTCATTCCTTCAGATTCTAGTTTATTGCTGGAGATTTAAACAAAAAGTTAAAATTAAAAAATGTTTTTACTTTTCATTCTGACTCTTTTCTCTGTCTCGCAATCCCATATTTCTTTCCCTCGCTTTGGGTTGGGTTTTGTCAATGGGGAGCTGTTGGAGGCGGGACTCCCACTTGTTGGGTTTTAGTCCTGCCTCCATCAACTTGTGGCCAACCCACGCTATTTTCCCTTGATTGACCTTGTTAAGCCCGCCCAGCGGGTTTAGCAGGCCAATTAAGGGAAAGCCGGTTAGAGATGATGTCAGCGAGTGAGGTTTCATCTGTCACGAGCTTTTGACAGATGAATTGTCATCTTTTGAGAGCTCTGTGAAGCTGTCAAATGCAGACAATCTGTCCTCTAAGTTCAGTCCTGTCACTCAGGCTGAGTTAGAGAGCTCTCCTGATCAGAAAGCAGAAGCCTACAGCTTTTGACAGTTCAGCAGCCATTCTGCTTTCTGTGCCGGTGAGCTGAGAGACTCCCGAGACCTGAAGGGGGGAAGCCTGTAGGAAGAGGTAAAGGTCAGTAAAGCTTTTAAAACACTTTACACACACCTCTGCACACATGCACTCATCCCTCACCTGAACAACGGACATCTCGGCCCCTCCGACCCCTGCAGACTGACGGCCCACCTCGCGACCCTGGCGAGGTTCAGAGCCGTTGGGAAGTCCACACTTCAGGGCTCAAAATGGGGATTAGCCAATAAACTGCCTGTTAACTACCTGTTAACAGGCAGTTAATTGCCACTAATCCCCTTCCCGCCTCGAGGAGATGGGACCCGACGCGGGTCGGGTACCTGCCTCCTGGGAAGATGGCACGGAGGCTGCTTGGGGCAGGATGGGTACCCACCCCCAGATTCTGCCATTTTCCCGGTAGTCCCGCCTGCAAACCCGCCTCCCCAGGGCTGGCAAAATCGCCCCCTCAATTTCACTTTCTGTACATGATTTTATTTTGAATTAAATATTCCAATTTATACTTCCTGGTTTAGACTCTACGAGTCTCAGTGACGATTCTTCAATCTGATTGGTTGAAGAGACATGCTGTTGCTTCGCCTGCTCACACATGCCACAGATCCCCTGTAGAGGGCGCCACATTGAAAATGATCTCTAGTAACCGGAAGTTGCCATTCAAAAACCCACAAAAAGTCTGTGGACAGCTGTAAGCGTAATGAA
Organism: Somniosus microcephalus; assembly: GCF_052327205.1. Lineage (NCBI taxonomy): Eukaryota > Metazoa > Chordata > Chondrichthyes > Squaliformes > Somniosidae > Somniosus > Somniosus microcephalus. Next base: position 148,847,130 of record NC_140994.1, on the reverse strand, counting down.
CGGCGAGCGACGTTCCTTCACCGCTGACCGCAAAATCCGGGCCAATGTGTTTTCATATTGCTGGTCTCTATTTTTAAGTTCGGAGTAGCAATCACGTTAGGGGTAAACTTTTTTTTCCCCAATAGTATTTATTTATCAACAGATCATTAGTAGACAAGTATAATATTAAAGACCCCTAACCTGGTGGTAATAATGAAGCTGCAGCTATGTAGATATCAGAAGTTTTTCCGCGCCAATATATGTTGTTACCCACTTTCACCACATTCCAGTCACCAGCATGATAATTCTCCAGAGTATACTTATTAAATAATCATTAGAGAGTATTGTTATAGAAGGTAGGTGGAAAAAAATTGTATAAATATTCCTATGCGTACAAATGAGTTTCTTTAAAATCAAACATCTAATCACTCTTAACCTTTCACCAACAGATGTGGCCCTTGAGACCTGTAAATGATAAATATAAATTTCTGTAGAGGAACTACAAAAGACTATCACATCAGCAGAATTATAATCTGGTGTGGTTTGAGAAATTGTAGCAATGAAAGAATTCAGCAGAATAGTAATGTAAGTTACACTGTGACTCAAACTACATCTTTTTAAAGCGCAATATAAAACCTTTATGCAAAAATGTAAATAGATTTCCACTACAAACGGCTCAAATGGAAAAATTACTGATGGTCTATATTTGTGGTCAGTTGGAAATATATGCTTGCAACTTTTTAATTAATTTTATTTTCTGCTTTGTTAATTCCTCACGTTATACTCCCCAGCAGCATTGTTGGTATTAGGAACTCACTGCATGAGGTATTGCTGGCACAAAATTGAATCCAGCCACCTCGTGGCACAACATACTTAAATCCTAATGCAGTAGAACATTGCTTCTCCAAACTGGTGAGGACCAGTCAAAAAAGCAGACTATTGATTTGTTCGTTCAGAATTAATTTCTTAGAATTTGGATGCAAGAGATACTGATGGCTACAAAGAACACAGAGGAGTAATGTGATCACCCATTTAAATTTTAAGTCAAGAGGTAGAAATGCCATTCAAATAATGGCAGCAGCAGAGCGGACCTGGGAGGAGCGGCGAGGCGGCAGCGGCGGTATAAAGAGAGCCTGAGGCGCAGGTAGGCCCCACAGCAGCAGAGGCAGCAGAGCGGACCTGGGAGGAGCGGCGAGGCAGCAGCGGCGGTACCAACTCAGCACCGGCAGAATTTTCAAAGAGTGACGTCAGAAGTCAAAAGTGACGTCCGCACAAGGGGAGGGAAGTGATTGGTGAGTATCTGGTAACTGTTTTTACTTAGCTTTCTTAAAGTATTTAAGTTTATTCCAGCTAGGTTAATAAATAGTCTGTTAATTAGAGGTATGGCAGGGCAGCTCAGACCCGTGGAATGCACATCCTGTGCCATGTGGGAAGTCCTGGACGACCACATGTGCGGGAAGTGTCACCAGCTACAGCAGCTCGAGCACTGGGTTACGGAGCTTGAGCGGCGGCTGCAGTCACTGCTGTGCATCCACGAGGCTGAGAGCTACGTGGATAGCACGTTTCGGGAGGTGGTCACCCTGCAGCTTAAGAGTGTGCAGGCAGAGAGGGAATGGGTGACCGTCAGACAGAAGAGGAGGACCAGCCAGGTAGTGCAGGAGTCCCCTGAGCCCATCTTGCTCACCAACCAGTATTGGGTGCTGAGTACTGGTGAGGGCTATGGTTCCTCTGGGGATTTCAGCCAGAGCCATGGAAGGCTCAGCTGCACAGGTGGGGGGAAAGAGGAGAGGGAGAGCAACAGTGATAGGTGATTCAATAGTTAGGGGAGCAGACAGGCATTTCTGCGGCCGCAGACGTGACTCCAGGATGGTATGTTGCCTCCCTGGTTCCAGGGTCAAGGATGTCACTGAACGGCTGCAGGGCATTCTGAGGGGGGAGCGTGAACAGCCAGAGGTCGTGGTCCATATCGGTACCAACGACAAGGTAGGAAGAGGGATGAGGTCCTGTAGGCAGAGTTTAGGGAGCTAGGAAAGAGGTTAAAAAGCAGGACCTCAAAGGTAGTAATCTTACCAGTGCCACGTGCTAGTGAGTTCAGAAATAGGAAGAAAGAGCAGATGAATGCGTGGCTGGAGAGATGGTGTAGGAGGGCTTTAGATTCCTGAGGAATTGGAACCGTTTCTGGGGGAGGTGGGACCTCTACAAGCCAGACGGATTGCACCTCAACGGGAACGGGACCAATATCCTCGTGGGAGGGTTTGCTAGTGCTGTTGGGGAGGGTTTAAACTAGCTTGGCAGGGGGATGGGAACCTAAGAATAGAGTCAGTAGGGAGGGAAGAAAAACTGGAACTGGAAAACAAAAATGTAGAAAGTAAATTGGAAGGACAAAGGAATCAAGGGCTAGATAGTAGTCAACAAGGAAGTTTGCCTGTACTAAATGGTAGATCATTCAATGCAAGGATAATAGCGAACAAGGCAGATGAGCTGAGGGTACAGGTAGATAATTGGGACTATGATATTATAGCTATTATACAGAGACGTGACTGAAAGAGGGGAGGATATGGCAACTGAACATTCCTGGTTACAGGATTTTCAGACGGGATAGAGAGGAAGGTAAAAAGGGAGGGGGGTCATGGTATTGTTTAAAGAAACTATTACAGCTGTGAGGAGGGATGATATGTTGGAGGGATCATCAAACGAGGCCATAAGGGTCGAATTGAAAAACAAAAAAGGGGCGATCACACTGCTGGGAGTGTACAACAGACCCCCAAACAGTGAAAGGGAGATAGAAGAACAAATATGTAGACAAATTTCTGAGAAATGCAAAAACTATAGGGCAGTAATAGTACCCCAGTATTAACTGGGATAAAATTAGTGTGAAGGGTATAGAAGGTGCGGAATTCCTAAAATGCATCTGGGAGAACTTTTTTAGCCAGTATGTAGCAAGTCCAACAAGGGAGGGGGCAGTTCTGGACTTAGTTTTAGGGAATGAAGCTGGGCAGATAGACGGCGTATCAGTGGGGGAGCATTTTGATGCTAGTGACCATAATTCTGTTAGATTTAAGGTAGTTATGGAAAAGGACAAGGATAGACCAGGAATAAAAATTCTAAATTGGGGAAAAGCAAATTTTGCTAATCTCAGAGGGGATTTAGCCATAGTGGACTGGAAACAGCTACTTGAAGGTAAATCAGTGTCAGAGCAGTGGGAGGCATTCAAGGACGAGATCCGGAGGGTTCAGACCAAACATGTGTCCTTAAAGAAAAAAGGTGGGACTAACAAATCTAGAGCCCCCTGGATGTCTAGAGACATGCGGGGTAGGATAAAGAAAAAAAGGGAGGCGTATGACAGATACCGAGGGCTAAATACTCCAAAATCTTTAGAGGAGTACAGAAAGTGCAGGGGTGCAGTTAAAAATGATATTAGGAAAGCAAAGAGAGAGCATGAAAAATTCTTGGCAAGTAAAATCAAGGAAAACCCAAAGGTGTTTTATAAATATATTAAGAGTAAGAGGATAACTAAAGAAAGGTAGAGCCTATTAGAGATCATGAGGGTAATCTGTGTGTAGAGGCGGGAGATGTCGGTAGGGTTCTTAATGAATACTTTGCATCTGTTTTCACAAAGGAGAGGGGCGAAGCAGACATTGCTATCGGGGGGAGGAGTGTGAAATATTAGATGAAATAAACATAGTGAGAAAGGAAGTATTGAGGTTTAGCAGATTTAAAAGTGGATAAATCCCCAGGCGCGGATGAAATGTATCCCAGGCTGTTAAGCGAAGCAAAAGAGGAAATAGCAGAGGCCCTGACCATCATTTTTCAATCCACTCTGGCTTCAGGTGTGGTGCCGGAGGACTGGAGGACTGCTAATGTGGTACCCTTGTTTAAAAAGGGAGAAAAGGATAGACTGAGTAATTACAGGCCAGTCAGCCTAACCTCGGTGGTGGGAAAATTATTGGAAAGAATTCTGAAGGACAGGATAAATCTTCATTTAGAAAGGCACGGATTAATCAAGGATAGTCAGCACGGATTTGTTAAGGGAAGGTCGTGTCTGCCAAACTTGATTGAATTTTTTGAGGAGGTAACAAGGAGGGTAGATGAGGGTAGTGCATTTGATGTAGTGTATATGGACTTTAGCAAGGCTTTTGATAAGGTTCCACATGGCAGACTGGTCACGAAGTTAAAAGCCCATGGGATCCAGGGCAAAGAGTCAAGTTGGTTCGGAGACAGGAAGCAGAGGGTAATGGTTGATGGGTGTTTTTTTGACTGGAAGGCTGTTTCCAGTGGAGTTCCGCAGGGCTCAGTACTAGGTCCCTTGCTTTTTGTGGTATATAGCAACGATCTAGACTTGAATACAGGGGCTATGATTAAGAAGTTTGCAGATGATACTAAAATCGGCTGTGTGGTTGATACTGAAGAAGGAAGCTGTAGGCTGCAGGAAGATATCAATAAATTGGTCAGGTAGGCAGAACAGTGGCAAATGGAATTCAATCCGGAGAAGTGTGAGGTAATGCATTTGGGGAGGGCTAACAAGAAAAGGGAAGACACATTAAATGGTAGAACACTGAGTAGTGTAGAGGAACAAAGGGACCTTGGAGTGCATGTCCACAGATCCCTGAAGGTAGCAGGGCAAGTAGATAAGATGGTTAAGAAGGCATACAGAATGCTTGCCTCTATTAGCCGTGATGTGGAGATGCCGGTGTTGGACTGGGGTGGACAAATGTGAGAAGTCACACAACACCAGGTTATAATCCAACAGCTTTATTTGAAATCACAAGCTTTCGGAGCGCTGCTCCTTCACCTGATGAAGGAGCAGCGCTCCGAAAGCTTGTGACTTCAAATAAAGCTGTTGGACTACAACCTGGTGTTGTGTGACTTCTCACATTTATTAGCCGTGGCATAGAATACAAGAGCAGGGGGGTTGTGCTTCAACTGTATAAAACACTAGTTAGGCCTCAGCTAGAGTACTGCGTGCACTTCTGGTCACCACATTACAGGAAAGATGTGATTGCACTAGAGAGGGTACAGAGGAGATTTACAAGGATGTTGCCGGGAGCAGAGAATCTTAGCTATGAGGAAAGACTGGATAGGCGGGGTCTGTTTTCCTTGGAACAGAGGAGGCTGAGGGGAGACCTTATTGAGGTGCATAAAATTATGAGGGACATGAGGGATAGAAAGGACCTATTTCCCTTAGCAGAGGGGTCAAAACCAGGGGACACAGATTTAAAGTAATTGGGGAAGGTTTAGAGGGGATTTGAGGGGAAATTTCTTCACCCAGAGGGTTGTGGGTGTCTGGAACTCTGCCTGAAAGGGTGGTAGAGGCAGGAACCCTAACCACATTTAAAAAGTACTTGGATGTGCACTTGGGATGCTCTAACCTGCAGGGCTACAGACCAAGAGCTGGAAAGTGGGATTAGGCTGGATAGCTCTTTGTTGGCCGGCGCGGACACGATGGGCCGAAATGGCTTCCTTCCGTGCTGTAACTTTCTATGATTCTATGAAAGTATTGTGGCTTAAAGTTAGTAGAAGGAGCTATGTCAGCTGTGGCTCAGTGGGTAGCACGCTCGCCTTTGAGTCAGAAGGTTGTGTGGTTCAAGTCCCACTCCAAGGACTTGAGCACATAAAGCTAGGCTGACACTTCAGTCCAGTGCTGAGGGAGTGCTGCACAGTCGGAAGTGCCGTCTTTCAGATGAGACGTTAAACCGAGGCCCTGTCTGCTCTCTCAGGTGGACGTAAAAGATCCCATGGCACTATTCCGAAGAAGAGTAGGGGAGTTATCACCGGTGTCCTGGCCAATATTTATCCCTCAACCAACATAACAAAAAACAGATTATCTGGTCATTATCACATTGCTGTTTGTGGGACCTTGATGTGTGCAAATTGGCTGCCGTGTTTCCCACATTACAACAGTGACTCCACTTCAAAAGTACTTCATTGGCTGTAACGCGCTTTGAGACATCCGGTGGTCATGAAAGGCTCTATATAAATTCAAGTCTTTCTTTTTTTCTATGACTGAAGTTAGGAGTGGGAATTGCCATTTAAATATTACAGCACAGAGAAACTGACTGCAGTAACAGTTGATGAAATGAGCTCTACCCCTGCAGCACTGACTTAAAATTTTAAGCATGATTTATTAAACTTGGGAGAGATATCAATCATCATACCAGTCACATTTCCAATGCCAGTTGTCCGTAACTAAATTTATGGTCCTGATCTAATGTTCATTTCCAAGAGGTAAAGGCATTCTAACAGCTGACATACATTTTACATAATTATAAAATAAATTACAGGCAGCTGATTGTGCCAATAACCTGCACCAATAGAAAATGCTCCTTTCAAAGCTATCACCCCCCACCCCCAGAATAGTCATGTTCTATTGGTACTTAAATCCTACTCATGTAGAGGCAGCCCTACGGCATAGTGCAACAATGTGCTAACATGCTGAACCACAGAGTGGTAAAACATGGGCTTGTTTCTACAGTTGTGAATTCTCAATTTCTCATGACCTTTCTAAGGTGCTTTCATAGAAGGGAAAGGGAAATATCAAAGGGCAAGTTTTCTTACATGTGTTTAGTGACTGGCTCAAGTGCGACATTGCCATAGGCTTGTGAACATGCTGCCTCCCTGTGTGTCCTTTCATACAGGAGTGGTTTAGGTTAAGGGAAAAGGAAAGAAAACATTTAATAAAGGAAAAATGTTGATGTTTCAGGCATAACCATTCATCAGAACTCTGAGCAGGGGGTTTGAATGAAGGATTATGCCTGACAAGTCAATAATTTTTCTTTCCTTACAGATGCTGCCTGCCTGAATGTTTCCAACATTTTCTGTTTTTGTTTCAAATTTCCAGCATCCGCAGTATTTTGCTTTTTGAGAAAATATTGATCTCCTTTTTTTCACCCATCATTTGATTTTCTGTGCTGCTTTTCATGCACTCACAGTACCTACAGGAAATTCATCTCCTACAGTGGTGGTGTGCAATATTCTTGCAGAAAGCAGCAAATAATTTTTAAATTGTCTATATTTTGTACAAGCTAATAGTATAATTCGTGTCCTATACATTGATTATTATTGGCATTCAATACATCAAATTACTGTACAAATTTACCACCTAGGTTTAACTCTGCTGATGGTACAGAACAATTACTTTGTGGACATTTTGATGTACATAAAGTAAAAATCCTAATTATTTCTATCAAAACACAACCTGTAGTAGGAATTTTTAAAACATCTGAATAAGAACTGCCAGGGAATAACTTAAAAAGTTTCTTGTCATCAAGGGTACAAAGGACTTAGGCACAGTAAAGCATTGGGAAGGATGGACTGCAAAGCACACCTACCGCTTTGTAAGGTCTGTTTGCCTCCAGACAGCACTCCACTGGGCAGCATACCGGTTGGAGTCAGACCTTTCAAAGTTAAAACACTCTCACTCTCCTCTCTGAAAAAGAGACCAAACAAGTGTGATTTAGACTGTGTTTCATCCATACATTTCTTTTTAGACCTCCTTCAATTGTAGATACTAAATATAAGTGAGCCACTTACTGTAAATAAAATGAGAAAACTTTGGGTTCCGGAATCCATGACAGCACTGAGGTTATTTGCCACAAAGATAGTGCCCCTCCACTTTAATCCCCCTCATGATTTCTTTAGCCAATTGGTTTCAGAATAACAGGTCAAATCTTAGTTGATTAGCAACTGAGCATACAATACATTTACGTGTTCTGTATAGATTATCGACAATGATTCACAGAGCGCACTCTATTATAATTTACATTTAGTGCATGTATCTCCAAATTGTGTACTTTTTAAATAAGAAATTCAATTTCTAAATCTTGATGCCATGTTGGAGAAGGGGTACAAAGATGTTTTCAACTGTTATTCCTCACTCCAAGATTTGGATGAGTACTCTGTTCCCAACAAAATCAGTTGGTTGACTGTGGACAGATGTCAAAAGTGACCAGATTTCACTAATTGGTGCAGATGCTTGAACAGTTTAGAGAAAAATGCATTTATAGCATGAATAGTGGTCAAAATTTCAACAGATTGTTTTCCCTTTGAATGTTACACTGCTAATATGTGTTAACATGTGTTCATATAGAGCTCACAAAACAGTGCTCAAAAGTCTGGTAAAATGCATTGCAAATTGAAGTATTCTGTGCAGTTCTTGGAATCCCATTATAGGAAGGAACCATGGAAAGATTACAGTGAAGATTCACTTAAGTTATATAGCAGATGTAATAGATTTTAGTTATGGTTGAAATTGGAAGCTCTGTAGAGATTTTCCAAATTATGAAAGGTGTTGAGGGGTAAATAGTGAACTGTTGTTTTCACTGCTTGGTAACAAGTAGGCAGAGACACAAAATTATCACTGGAAGAATGAAGGGGAAAGTTAGAAGAAATTTTCACACAGAGGATTATTAGAAACCTTGTTAGCAAAACAAAAGCCCATGTGATTAAAAGGGCAGTGGCTCTGTGGATACAAAATTGGATAAGGGATAGAAAACAGGCAGTTGTGGTGAATGGCTGTTTTTCGGCCTAGAGGGAGGTATACAGTGGAGTTCCCCAGGGTTCAGTGCCAGGACCACTGCTGTTTTTGATGTACATTAATGACATGGACTTGTGGGTACAGGTCACAATTTTGAAATTTGCAGATGACACAAAACTTGGAAGTGTAGTAAACAATGAGGAAGATAATGATAGACTTCAAGAGGCAGGCTGGTGGAATGAGCGGACACATGGCAGATTAAATTTCCCGCAGGGAAGTGTGAAGTGATTCATTTTGCTAGGAAGAAATGCTGAGTGGATGATGCATCTTGGCCTCTTCCTGAGGGTCCGGCTGTCACAGAAACCAGTCTTCAGCCAATTCGACTCATTCCACCTGATATCAAGAAACGGCTGAGCGCACTGGATACAGCAAAGGCTATGGATCCCCACAACATCCCAGCTGTAGTGCTGAAAACTTGTGCTCCAGTACAGCTACAATACTGGCATCTATGTGTGGAGGCAGAAGACATGGGTATGGTCCTTAATTAATACTTTGGGCTGGATTTTGATACTGGGGGCGTGTAAGAGGCGGGACTACAACTTTTGGGGTTGTAGTCCCGGCTCCATCGAGTTGTGGCCAACCCACGCGATTTTCATTTGATTGACCTTGTTGAGCCCACCCAGCGGGTTCAGCATGCCAATTAAGGGCCACCCGGCAACAGGTGATGTCACAGATTGACATTTCATCTGTCAAGATCTTTTGACAGATGAAATATCAGCGTTTGACAGCTGTTTGTCAGTGTTTGACAGCTTCAATCTGTACACTAAGTTAATTCCTTCCTCTCAGGCTGATTTAGAGATCGCTCCAGAACAGAAAGCTGAATGCTGCAACTTTTGACAGCTCGCGGCCATTCTGCTTTCTGTGCCGGTGAGATGAGGGACTCCCGAGACCTGAAGGAAGGAAGGCTGTAAAGGTAAGTTAAACTTATTTAAATACTTTACACACACCAAACACACTTACCTCTGCACTCATGCACACATCACTCACCTGAACACCGGATATCTCGAACCCTCCAAGCCCTTCAGCCCGACGGTCCGCCTCGCTAACTTGGCGTGGTTTGGAGCCGTCGGGAATCCCACACTTCAGGGATAAAAATAGGGATTAGACTAAAACCTGCCTGTTAACTACCTGTTAATAGGCAGTTAATTGGCACTAATCCCCTTCCCGACTCGGGGAGGCGGCTCCCAGCACAGGTCGGGTATCCGCCTCCTTTGAAACTGGCATGGAGGCGGGTTGGGGGCGGGATGGGTTCGTGCCCCCCGATTTCGCGATTTTAACTCCCCACACGCCTCCAATCCCGCCTCAACGGCCCAATGAAAATCGAACCCTTTGCGTTTGTTTTCACAAAAGAGAGAAACGATGCAGACATTGCAATCAGGGAGGAGGAGTGTGAAATATTAGATGAAATAAACATAGTGAGAGAGGAAGTATTAAGGGGTTTAGCATCTTTGAAAGTGGATAAATCCCCAGACCCGGATGAAATGTATCCCAGGTTGTTAAGAGAAGCAAGAGAAGAAATAGCAGAGGCCCTGACCATTATTTTCCAATCATCTCTGGCTACAGGTGTGGTGCCGGAGGACTGGAGGACTGCTAATGTTGTACCATTGTTTAAAAAAGGAGAAAGGTATAGACCGAGTAATTACAGGCCAGTCAGCCTAACCTTGGTGGTGGGAAAATTATTGGAAAAAATTCTTAGGGACAGGATAAATCTTCATTTAGAAAGACACGGATTAATCAGGAACAGTCAGCATGGATTTGTTAAGGGGAGATCATGTCTGACTAACTTGATTGAATTTTTTGAGGAGGTAACAAGGAGGGTTGATGAGGGTTGTGCATTTGATGTAGTATATATGGATTTTAGCAAGATCCCCACATGGCAGACTGGTCACGAAAGTAAAAGCCCATGGGATCCAAGGCAAAGTGGCAAGTTGGATCCAAAATTAGCTCAGAAGGAGGAAGCAAAGGGTTACGGTCGATGGGTGTTTTTGTGACTGGAAGGCTGTTTCCAGTGGGGTTCTGCAGGGCTCAGTACTAGGTCCCTTGCTTTTTGTGATATATATCAATGATTTAGACTTGAATGTAGGGGTATGATTAAGAGGTTTGCAGACGATACAAAAATTGGCGGTGTGGTGGATAATGAAGAAGAAAGCTGCAGACTACAGGAAGATATCAATGGACTGGTCAGGTGGGCAGAACAGTGGCAAATGGAATTCAATCCAGCCAAGTGCGAGGTAATGCATTTGGGGAGGGCTAACAAGGCAAGGGAATACACATTAAATGGTAGGATACTGAGAAGTGCAGAGGAACAGAGGGACCTTGGAGGCAAGTGGAATTCAATCCGGACAAGTGCGAGGTAATGCATTTGGAGAGGGCTAACAAGGCAAGGGAATATACAATAAATGGTAGGACACTGAGAAGTGCAGAGGGACCTTGGAGTGCATGTCCACAGATCCCTGAAGGTAGCAGGACAGGTAGATAAGGTGGTTAAGAAGGCATATAGGATACTTGCCTTTATTAGCCGAGGCACAGAATACAAGAGCAGGGAGGGTATGCTTGAACTGTATAAAACACTAGTTAGGCCTCAGCTAGAGTACTGCATGAAGTTCTGGTCACATTACAGGAAATATATAATTGCACTAGAGAGGGTACAGAGGAGATTTACGAGGATGTTGCCGGGAGTAGAGAATCTTAGCTATGAGGAAAGATTGGATAGGCTGGGTCTGTTTTCTTTGGAACAGAGGAGGCTGAGGGGAGACCTTATTGAGGTGTATAAAATGATGAGGGTCCTAGATAGAGTGGATAGGAAGGAACTGATTCCCTTGGCAGAGGGGTCAACAACCAGGGGGCACAGATTTAAAGTAATTGGTAGGAGGTTTGAGGGGATTTGATGGGAAATGTTTTCACCCAGAGGGTGGTGGGGGTCTGGAACTCACTGCCTGAAAGGGTGGTAGAGGCAGAAACTCTCACCACATTCAAAAAGAACTTGGATGTGCACTTGAGGTGCCGTGGCCTACAGGGCTACGGACCAAGAGCTGGCAGGTGGGATTAGGCTGGATAGCTCTCTGTCGACTGGCGCGGATGCGATGGGCTGAATGGCCTCCTTCCATGCTGTAAATTTCTATGATTCTACCTGACAAAGTGGAATATTGCCCAGGTATGACCTGCCCACAAAAGCAGGACAAATCCAATCAGTCCAATTACTACCCCATCAGTCTACTCTCAATCATCAGCAAAGTGATGGAAGGTGTCATCGACAGTGCTATTAAGCGGCACTTACTCACCAATAACCTGCTCACCAGTTGGCTCAGGTTGGGTTCCACCAGGACTACTTGGCTCCAGAAATAGTTGCCCCGATTTTCCCCCAGCCGTCAGGCGGGGTTTCAGGCATGTGGGGGGGGAAAATCCCGAATTTGGGGGTCCCGCCACCATCCCGCCCCACGTAAGTTTCAGGGGCGGCGGGTACCCGCCCCGCACTGGGACCCGCCGAAACCAGGCGGGAAGGTATTAGTGCCAATTAACTGCCTGTTAACAGGTTTTTAACAGGCAGTTTTTAGCCTAATCCCTATTTTGAGGGGTTTCGTGTGGGTTTCCCGACGGCTCCAAACCACGCCAGGTAGAGCAGGCGGGCCGTCGGGTTGAAGGATTTGGAGGGGTCGCGATGTCGGCGCTCAGGTGAGTGATGGGTGCATGAGTGCAAAGGTAAGTGTGTTTGGTGTGTTTAAAGTGTGTAAAGAACTTTAACATACCTGTACTTACCTTAGCAGCCTTTCTTCCTGTAGCCGTCGGGAGCGCATCACTCAGCCGGAACTGAAAGCTGAACGGCTGCGATCTGTCAAAAGTGACAGCCTTCAGCTTTGAGTGCTGGTGAGAGTTCTAACTGAGTCTGTGCAGAGTGACTCAGCTTAGAACTCAGAGTGTCAGTTTCACAGCTTCAAACAGCTGTGAGACACTGATATTTCATCTGTCAAGAACTCTTGCAGTGGAGAGTTACTAGAATGGTACCAGAGCTGAAAGACTTCAGTAACGTGGAGAGATTAGAGAAGCTGTGGTTGTTCTCCTTAGAGCAGAGAAGGTTAAGGATAGAGGTGTTCAAAATCATGAAGGGTTTTAATAGAGTAAATAAAGAGAAACTGTTTCCAGTGGCAGAAGGGTCGGTAACCAGAGGACACAGAATTAAGGTAATTGGCCAAAGAATAAGAGGCGACCTAAGGAAAGTCTTTTACATAGCAAGTTGTTACGTTCTGGAATGCACTGCCTGAATTGGTGGTGGAAGCAGATTCAATAATAACTTTCAATTGGATAAATACTTGAAGTGGAAAAACTTACAGGGCTATGGGGAAAGAGCAGGGGAGTGGGACTAATTGGATAGCTCTTTCAAAGAGCCTGCACAGGCACGATGGGCCGAGTGACCTCCTGCTGTGCTGTATCATTCTATGATTCTATGAACATGGAATGCTTTACTACAAGTGGCTATTGAGGCAGAGATTATATATCATTAAAAACGGAATTGGATAAATATTTGAAGAGGAAGAATATAAATGGATATGGGCAAATGATGGGGAAGTAGGATGCTAGTAGATAGCTCTAGTTAAAGAGTCAACACTGACATGGGCACAACGAGAGGAATGACCTCCTTCATGCTGTAATTTCTATAACTGTATGAACAGTAACCTATCCGAGATAGGAAAATACACCTCTGCACCTCTGGACATGAGAATTGCATGCAAACAACAAGTTTAATTTAAAATGTTCTGCTTATTACACACACACAAACATACATACATTCTGGATATGCATAAAATATTGATTTGTGTTGACTAGAATGTTTATCTAGGAGCCTGTTGGAGCAGTACATTTCAAATATCAGAGTAAGATTCATAATAGCATGCTAAAATCCAAGCAGCACTTTAATTGCCAGTTGCAAAATCCTTAATGTATGTTTGGGTGAACGATGGAATTTTTCAAGCAGTTGTTAATACCAAATTTCAGTTTTGAGCATGATTTCCAAAAATGACAATTAAATAATACCCACTTAGTGAATTAACTACAAAATAATTAATAAAATGATGGAACAGATTTTTTTCTATTCATCATTTGTAAATTAATTCTTGCATCTTTTGAAGCCCCTTCAACAGTTAGAGAGTGCTGGAGTGGACATCTTACATAATATGGAATAAGAACACAAGCTAGTTGAAAAATCCATGAATATATAGCCTTGTGAACTCTTCTTACCTGAGCACAGAAAACACTCGAGCCATTTTGCCAATGGCTCGAATTTTGTTCCTGATGACCTCTTTCCGAGCTGCAGCAGCATTTGCTTGGAAGAAAAATAACAATTCAGTTCAGAAAATATAAGCCAAAATAATTCTGCACTTTTTTAGAATAATTAAATGTCAAACTAACGAAGAGTACAATAAAATATATAAATAGTATTTTTCTTTATTTTCCCAAAGTGACTTCCAACACAAGAAGCCACTACTAATTGTGAGCAGTACCTCTTCACTACCTATCTTGACCGCTCAAGTGTCTCTGTGCTGTCAGAATGCTTGTCTGACATCCAACCTTGGATAAGCCATAATTTCTTTCAGTTAAACATTGGGAAGACTAAAGCTATTGTCTTCAGACCGCCACAAACACTACCTTTGCCACTGATTCCATCCCCCTCCTCAGCTACTGTCAGACTGAACCAGACTGTTTGCAACCTCAGGATCCTATTCAACCCCACATCTTCTCCATCACAAAGTCCGCCTAATTCCACCCCCATTACATACCTCACCACCCCCACCCCCCGCCCCTCCCTCAGCTCCTCTGCTGCTGAAACTCTCATCCATGCCTTTGTTATCTCTAGATTCATCTATCCTGGCCTTCCATCCTCCACTCTCCATAAGCTTCAGCTCATCCAAACTCTGCTGCCCATATCCTATCCTGTTCCAAGTCCCGCTTTCAGCCATCTGAGCCCTAACTGTGGAATTCCTTTCTTAAGTCTCTGACCTCCTTCCCCTCCTTTAAGACCCTCCTTAAAACCCAACTTTATTCACCAACCCTTCCTATAATCTCCTTCTTTTTGTCTGATTACATTTCTGTTAAAAGCCTTGGGTATTTTCTATGTTAAAGGTGCTATGTAAAGATTGTTGTTGTTGTTCTAAAACAAAAGCAGATTTATGCATAGGCTAGAGCCTTCACAGACAATCTAAAGAGTCAGCCACATGAAAACAGCTCTTTTTCTTAACTATTCATTACATTGTAACTTAAAAAAAAACTCCTACCATCAAATATCTCATCTCCATCTGTCATGAGTTCATCATCAGAGCAGATATTTAGAACATTCACCAACATCTCTGTCACTGAAACAAGGAAAGAATTAAATGCAAATTTCAGAACAATGCCATGAACTGACTCTGAGCCTCATACAGCAAGTCCTGATCACAATGTTTCTATTGGGGAAGGTGCTAATGAGGCCAGATGAGAATCAGAGAGCGAGGGTAAGTTGTTGGGTGTGTCACTCCAGGCTGTTCTTGTGCACTTCCGAGTGGGTGTATCAAAAGTAAACCAACCCATGATATTGTCTGGGGAATTATGAATGGTCCAGAAAGTAAAAAATAAAGATTATGGAAGAAAAACTAATTTTCTGCCAGAAAATGAAACGAATTAAAAAAAAATCTTATTGTGTGCTATTGCATTTATTATGGTCATGTGATCGGTGGGAGTCAAATCCTCACAGTCACAAACAGTAGTATTAATAAATCACATGAAGTTGATGTTCATGTTTTTCTGTGTTGATTGTAAGATATAAATATGAATCAAGACCTGTGCAGAGTGTGGCTCAATTGATAACACTTTTACGTCTGCAACTCGAGTCCAGTTATTGCCACCAAGGTGGGGATTTTAACCCATAAAAATGGGTGGTTTGGGGTCATGTAGGAGGTTAACGTGTTACCAAATTGAATCCCGACCCCCAACCCGCCCACTTCCAGTTTTAACGGAGGCAGGATGGGAAGCGGGCAGCCAACCCGCTCCCAGGAGGCAGGTTAGCACTTTAAATATGTTAATGAGGCTGGTAGCCTCGGATTTAACCTGTTGTGCAGGTTAACTGTGGCTGGCTGAGATTCCCGGCAGCTGCAGTGAGGCAAGGACAGCCTTGTGGTGCAATCCTAGTGGGCCAGGAGGAGCAGGAGTGCTTCCTCCCAGTCCCCCAACCTTCTCCACCATCAGCCCCACTCTGCATACAAACTCCTCCGCACCCCCCTCCCCGGTCGGAGATCAGACCCCCTCCCCAGTTTTGGACCCAACCCTGGGATCTTATATAGTACATATAATGTTAAATGGTATAAAAAAGTTCAATCCCTGACCATTTCTTCAAGGTGGCAGTGGAACAAGAGGTGTAGAATATAAGATAAAACTGGTGATAGGACAATTTGGGACAGCAGTCAGGAAGAATTTCTTCAGTCATTAGGAATGAGAGTAGAGGCAACAAAAATTAATTCTTTGAAGATACAGTTGAATTATGTGATTTAAAAAAAAAAAAAAAATTCCCAGATGGATGAACTACTGAATGGTCTTCCTCAACTGTATTTATCTTATTATCTTGTGAGTATGAAGATCAAAGTGATCTGGATCTACTAAGTGAATGGGCTAAGGAATGGCAAGTGTATTTTAACATGGATAAGTATATTTCATTGCATATTGAAGCAGAAGATAGTAAATCTGTACAAAATGCATGAGTATCCAATAGCAAAAGTGGAAAATCAAGTGGATTTAGGGGTGATGCTTCACCAGTCAGTGAAAGTATCCAGCTATTGTATAACTGTGTGCCAAAGAATTCAGAGAAAAATGACAAGGGTGATTTTGGAATATAGGGTTACAAGTTTTGAAGACGGACGAATACAGTGAACCAGTATTTAAAAGAAAAAAGGTTGGAAAGGGGACATGTTTCACATTGCTTAAAGAAGCTTGTGAATACAGAACTAGAGGACATAAGTTCTAAAGTAACAAGTCTGAAGCAAGACAGTAGATGAGAGAAAACATCTTTCCAGAGTTGATATGTATAATAGGCTCCTACCACATAAATGTCGAGCCAAGAACAGGATTGATGGTTCTAAAGATATAGACACATAAATGATCAAGTATCCATTACAACAGTGATTTCTAAGCTGCTGGATCATAAAGGCATTTTCTATTATATGTGACTGATTACAGATTGAGTGCTGTAAACTCTAAATTTTTCTCAAGTGCCTTTTATACTCCACTAAAAAGTATGACATCAGAATTATCCATATGAATATCATCCAGAAGAAATAAGATATGATTTTCCTGTTTTCTTGCATTCCCATTGCCAGTCTGTGCGGTTAAGTTCTACATTAAACTCTTAGGGGGAAAAATTTGGTTGAATTGCGCCTCCCGTTAGTGCCCTAAGAGCGCGCTAACGCGGCCGCGACCCAATTTTGCCTCCTTAGCCACAATTAAAAAAAAAATGATCAGAAGATTGGAAATTTTTATTGATAATTTCATTAGAAGAAAGTGTTGCATTGTGGCGCAGCCACCAAGAGACTCAGGGCAATTAGTAATAATCCCTTTAACTACAGTGTAGTGCAGCTGTGGACTGCACCTTTAAACTGTCTGTTAACTATACTGGATGTACTTTCTTGCACTCTGCGTGATGACGTCATGACGCCGATCACATGACCGCGAGTGCCGCGGAGAACGTGATGACGTCATGACGTCAGCTTCCAGGGCCTTAA
This sequence comes from Somniosus microcephalus, assembly GCF_052327205.1. Classification (NCBI taxonomy): domain Eukaryota; kingdom Metazoa; phylum Chordata; class Chondrichthyes; order Squaliformes; family Somniosidae; genus Somniosus; species Somniosus microcephalus. The sequence goes on along the minus strand of NC_140994.1, from coordinate 148,829,880 downwards.
AGCAGTCTTCGAGGGCCTGGCAAACGGGGCAGACCTGTGTAATCCTTCTCCTGTAGTTTACCAGTTAACTTGTTTGTTTATTAAACTTTGTTATTATGATTCACTGAGTCAAACTCCATTATTCAGGTAGGAACCTCCGTTCCTACAATTGGTGACCCCGATCTCGTCGGACAACTTTCATTGAGATATTCATAATGAACACGAACGCCGTCGCCCTCAAATTGCCGCAGTTCTGGGAACAGCAACCAGCAGCATGGTTTTTCCAGGCAGAAGCCCAGTTCGCATTCCGGGAGGTTACAGCGGATTTGACCCGTTATTATTACGTGGTCTCCGCTCTCGACAGCGCCACGGCCTCGCGGGTCGTCAGCCTCCTTGGCAATCCACCGGCAGAGGGCAAGTATGAAGCTCTAAAAACTCGTTTGCTACAGGTGTTTGGTCTAAATAAGTCGGAGCGCGCACGCAGGCTTATTTCTATGCCCGGCCTCATGGACTCAAAACCATCGGAACTCATGAGCCAGATGCTCACGCTTTTTGGTTCAGAGCCCCAATGTTTTTTGTTCCGAGAACTCTTCCTCTGCCAGCTACCTGAACCAGTTCAGGCAGCCTTAGCCAGTTCTGCAATTACAGACTGTGCCGAGCTCGCTGCAGAGGCAGACAAGATTTTTACGGTCACACAGTAGTGTTGTGCAGCCAGGAAGCGCCTTTACCCCACGCGAGCGAAGCCCAGCCCTCCTCCAGCAGGCTGGTGTGCGTACCACGCCCGTTTTGGCGCCAAGGCTCAGTGCTGCCGTCCTCCCTGCAGTTTCGCCAAAAAAAAATCTCCAGCAAGCCCGCGAGCTTCTGAAAAACACGTCCAGTTCACCATGGCAGTCGGTTCAGCGGGAAAACTCCTCTACATTACGGATTCCATGATGGGACGACGATTCCTGTGCGACACTGGTTCCTACTGCAGTATTCTGCCAGCTTCAAAGCTGGATCTGCAATCCGGCGGTCACAGTCCTTCCCTCGAGGCAGCCAATGGCACGGCTATTCGCACGTTCGGTAAACGGACAGTCAATTTAACCCTCGGTGGTCAGCGTTTTGTGTGGGAGTTTATAACGGCTAAAGTATCACAGGCCATCCTGGGGGCTGATTTTTTCTGTGCCAACGGCTTTCTGGTCGACGTCCAACACTGCCGACTCATTAATCTGTCCACTTTCCACGCGGTGCCTTGCCACCGCAGCACCGCCGTCTCCTGGTCGGTCGCCTGTGCGGTTCCATCGCAGGACGGGTTTACGCGCCTACTCAGCGAGTTCCCGGAGCTCACCAGGCCTACATTTTCAACAGCAGTCACGAGGCACGGTGTGGCGCATCACATCACCACGACGGGATCGCCTGTTTACGCTCGGGCACGAAGATTGGAACCCGGAAAGTTTGCGGCTGCAAAGGCGGAGTTTCAGACCATGGAGCGCCTCGGGATTGTCCGACGCTCCGACAGTCCTTGGTCCTCCCCACTGCACATTGTCCCTAAACCAGGCAGCGGATGGAGGCCTTGCGGGGATTACAGACGCCTTAACGAAGCCACTACGCCGGATAGGTATCCAATACCGCATATACAAGATTTTTCGGCCCATCTGGCTGGCAACTCAGTATTTTCCAAAGTGGATCTCGTCCGCGGATATCACCAAGTTCCTGTGCACCCTCAGGATGTGCCCAAAACGGCGGTCATCACACCGTTCGGCCTTTTTGAGTTCCTCCGAATGCCATTCGGATTGAAAAACGCGGCTCAGGCCTTCCAGCGACTCATGGACTCTGTGTTACGGGACCTTCCCTTCATTTTCGTTTACTTGGATGACATTCTCATCGCTAGTAAGGATATGAAGGAGCACATGGTCCATTTACGCACACTCTTTGCCCGTCTCAGCCAACATGGCCTCATCATAAACCTAGCCAAATGCCAGTTTGGGTTAAGCAGCATTGACTTTCTGGGGCACAGGATTACCTCAGAAGGCGCCGTCCCACTGGCTACCAAGGTAGAGGCAGTTACGGCATTCCCGCGGCCTCACACACTCAAATCTCTTCAGGAGTTCCTGGGGATGGTAAATTTTTATCATCGTTTCGTCCCCAAGGCAGCCCAGTTGATGCTAGGCCTCCGCACAGTCCCCAAAGATGACCTCCAGTCTTCATCGGCTGAGTTAGTCTACGGTCAAGCACTTCAAGTACCAGGGGATTTCCTCCCTCCACATACAGAACCGTGGTCGCCAGCTCAGCAGCTCCTTCAGCATCACGAGGCGGCAAAGAATTTCCTGCCTATTTCAACCTCACATCATAGCCTACAGAGGCCTCATGTTCTGGCAGAACTCATGAGCTCCGATTACGTTTTTATTCGGCAGGACGCTCAGAGATCCGCTCAGACCGCCTTATGCTGGACCGTTTCATGTCATCACATCGGGAGAAAAAATTTTCACGGTCGAAGTGGGTGGCAAGTCCGATACCATCTCTATCGACCGACTTAAACCAGCCCATCTAGATCGGAGTGAACCAGTTGTTGCTGCCCAGCCACCTCACCGTGGATGACCACCGTTGACCGCCAGACCAGTTATGCAACAGCCCGCCATTGAACCGCCTGCTTCTGCCTCATCCTCACCCACACCTCCTGCTACTGTTTCCTCCACGCCTGATGCGCCGCTTCAGACACAGCCAAGCACCAGCTCGTCTCCCAACGTTCCACTGCTGCTGCCTGAGTTTCGTAGTCGTTCGGGCAGGATCATCAAACCTCCTGTTCGTTTGACACTGTCTGTTAAAGAGAATTCTGGGGGGGTGCCTGTGGCGGAGCCACCAAGAGACTCAGGGCAATTAGTAATAATCCCTTTAACTACAGTGTAGTGCAGCTGTGGACTGCACCTTTAAACTGTCTATTAACTATACTGGATGTACTTTCTTGCACTCTGCGTGATGACGTCATGACGCCGATCACGTGACCACGAGTGGCACGGAGAACGTGATGATGTCATGATGTCAGCTTCCAGGGCCTTAAAGCAGTCTTCAAGGGCCTGGCAAATGGGACAGACCTGTGTAATCCTTCTCCTGTAGTTTACCAGTTAACTTGTTTGTTTATTAAACTTTGTTATTTTGATTCACTGAGTCGAACTCCATTATTCAGGTAGGAACCTCCGTTCCTACAACATAATTAATTTATATCATTTGGATTAATCTAAAACAAAATTAAATTATAAGAATTTAAATCCGTGTAATTTATAGACTAATATGACATTGGAAATTACCATAACTATATGGTAGTCTTAGAAATTGTCAGGCTTTGTTAAACTGAAAGATTGCAATTCTATTCACGTACCTTTCTCACCAACAAAAGGCAAAGACCAAGTAAAGACGTCCATAAAATTTGGTAGCCAGTAAGGATGGGGAGAACAGTTGAACTGCCGGATGTTCATAACATTGTTCTCATACTTCAATACTGCAGCTGGAATGAAGTAGAGAGAAATAGTGACAGTTTAGCACACAACCAGCCACTTCTGTAAGTTCCATAATGGCAACTGCAAAAACATCCTTATGCTAATTTTTGCAGGGCTAATCTTGCAGACAATTAAATAATAAACATTTATTTAAGAGCTTTCAAGAACTTATGGGGGGAGAAATTCGGTATCGCCCTGCTTGGGGCGCAATTATCGGCCGGGCCCAAAGTTTAGTGGCTGGCGTCAATTATTGCCTCCGACTGCAAACTTGGCGTTTATCGCACCTGGAAGTGATTGGAGTGCTAAATTAGGTACACACCTCTCTTAAGGCGCTAATGCCGAGGAGCGAGGCGCTACCTCAGAGCTTTGGCAAAGCTCATGTAATGTCAGTCAGCAATGGAACACAGACACACTGGCACTGGCCAGTTCTTAAAGGGGAGGGTCGATCTTGCTCTCTATCCACACCCTGCTCATTGCAGGCCTGGAGAGACCTGTACATCAAATCTGCTGGAAAGAACAATGGAGAGGCCCAGGGAAAGAGCTCAGAGTGGAGCCCCCATAGTCTCTTCTAAATCGATGCAAGGAAGGTCAAATCAAAATGAACCTGCACAGTACTGCTCAGTACCCAAAACTCCTTCACACAGCGTTGAATCTCCAGAAGTGTCTCTCTCTCTCTCAATGCGTGGTGCAAAAATGTCGCCGACAAAAAAAGGCAGGAAGTGGTCGCCTTTAAAAAGCGCTCCCCCAGTCCCTTCCCGACTGCAAAACGCTCCCCTCAACCTGTCGTTGTTAGTGGCAGGCGGTAAGGCAGGGGCGCCACTCAATATCTGGTCCGGGGCACTACCGAGGCGTTGCACGCTCGACTGACATCACAATCTGCGGGCGCAGTAGATCGTGGTGGTAGTGTTTAGCGCCGCCGCAAAATGTCTGGTCAATTTCGTGAGTGGCGCAAACATCGCTGCGTCTGGACGCTAGTTGCTTTGCGCTCCATTAGTGCCCTCTTAGGGCGCTAACAGGAGGCGCAAAGCAACCGAATGTTCCCTATGATGTCCTAAAGTGCTTCACAGCCAATGAAGTAATTTCGAAGTGTAAACTTTGCGGAGCAGGCTCGAAGGGCCGAATGGCCGACTCCTGCTCCTATTTCTTATGGTTCAAGGCTTGTTAATTTTGTACTTGTGTCCTCTAGTTCTATGCTTGTTGTTCAAGTTAAATAGTTTGCTACTTCAATACCTTTTGTTCTTTTAAAGCTAGTGTGGCGTACCGATCACAGAAAGGACACAATCCGCTTTCCGGTCCGTAGATTATAAATCAGGCATCATGCCTTTAAGAAGGATCACACCTTTAAGAAACTCGATCTGCAACATAGTTAAGCCCAGAGCGGGGGAGGAGCAGTCGAAGCTGTGCACTGATGAAAGGCAGTCGTACTTTGTGTAGTCTCTGACTCCATTTTGTGTTCGGCATGCAGCCTCAACAATTAAACCTTTTCTGTTGAACCTCTCCGAGTTCAGTATTTTTTGCTAGGAGTACGTAGACTCCTACATTGGTGACCCCGACGCTCAGGACGACTCCTAAGCGTAACAATGGCTGACACAAACGCAGTTTCTGTGAAGCTGCCGGAGTTCTGGGAGAACCTGGCCACCGCCTGGTTCCTTCAAGCCGAATCGCAATTCCGACTCCGCGGCATCACCGCCGACGCAACGATGTACGACTACCTCCTCGCCTCCCTGGGCAGCTCCACAATCACGAAAGTCTGGACAACACTACAAAACCCTCTGGAGGAAGGCAAGTACGCACATCTCAAGGCCGCGCTCATTAAAAAATTCACAGCCTCCCAATTCTTGCGCAACTGCCACCTCCTCGACCTCCCGGGCCTCGGTGACTCCACACCGTCAGACTTGCTCTCACACATGCTTGCTCTGACCGACGAGAAACCGCCCGGCTCCCTCTTCCACACGCTCTTTATCCGCCAACTACCTCCCAGCATCCGCCCGGCGATCGTGGCGTCCAGCCTCACGGACCTCGAGGCCCTGGCCGACGAAACCGATAAGCTCCTGTCCGCCAGCTCCAACCACGCCGTCACCCCCGACCTGGCCTCCGCAGTGTCGGCGCGCACTCCACCCTCTATCGCGCGGCCACACAGCTCGGCCACGAGGCCCCCCAGGGCCCCACGTCCCCCAAGCCCTCCAACCCAGGGCTACTGCTACTTCCATACCCGGTTCGGCGCACGGGCACACCGCTGCAGCCATCCCTGCACGTTTCCAACCGCCCCCACACCGGCCTACACAATGGCCATGGGGCAAGCAGGCGTGCTGCTGTACGTTACGGACAGCGCCTCCGGACGCCGTTTCCTATGCAACACGGGCACGCAGCGCAGCATCATCCCCGCATCCGCCCTCGAGATCCAGCGAGGCGGCCGCGGCCCTGCGCTGGCTGCCACCAATGGCACCGACATCCGGACGTACGGCACCCGCACCGTCACCATCGACCTCGCAGGCCGCCGCTACCACTGGGAGTTTATCACCGCCAAGGTACTCTCCCCGCTCCTTGGTGCGGATTTCCTATGCGCCCACGGCCTGTTGGTCGACATGCCTCGGCGCCGCCTCATGGACATGAACACCATGTCACCTATCCCGGGCGCCATGGCCCCCCCCAACCCGCCGAAATGGCGTGGCAGTGCCGCGCCCGCTCAACGGACGACTACTCAGCACTCCTGGCTGAGTTCCCAGCCCTCACCAACCCGACTTTCTCCGCGAAGGTTGCTAAGCACGGGATAGAACACTTCAGCCCCACCACAGGCCCACCGGTGTATGCCCACGCCCGCAGGCTGGACCCGGCCAAGCTGGAGATCGCGCGGGCCGAGTTCGCCACAATGGAACAGCTCGGCATCATCCGCCACTCCAACAGCCCCTGGGCCTCCCCACTCCACATCGTCCCCAAACCCGACGGGGGATGGCGCCCCTGCGGGGACTACCGGCGCCTAAACGACGCCACCACGCCGGATCGGTACCCCATACCGCACATTCAAGACTTCTCGGCTAGACTGGCCGGCCGCTCAGTCTTCTCCAAAGTCGACCTGGTGCGCAGTTACCATCAGGTGCCAGTCCACCCCACGGATGTTCCCAAGACGGCCATAATCACCCCTTTTGGGCTATTCGAGTTCCTCCGAATGCCCTTCGGCCTCAAAAACGCGGCCCAGGCCTTCCAGCGGCTCATGGACTCGGTCCTCCGGGACCTGAAGTTCCTCTTTGTCTACCTGGATGACATCCTGGTAGCTAGTTCCTCCAAGCAGGAACACATCGAGCACCTCCGCACCCTGTTCCAGCGGCTCAGTGAGCACGGGCTCATCATCAGCCCAGCCAAGTGCCAATTCGGCCTCAGCAGGATCGAATTCCTCGGCCACCACATCACGCAGGATGGAGCCATTCCCCTGCCCGCCAAGGTGCAAGCTGTCCAGCAGTTCCCCCGACCTACCACCATCAAAGGCCTCCAGGAGTTCTTGGGGATGATCAACTTTTACAACCGCTTCATTCCCGGAGCGGCCTGCCTCATGCGGCCCCTATACGAAGCCCTCCGGGGTAAGAAAGACAGAATGGCGATTGAGTGGTTGATGCGCTATCAACAGTGAAACAAGAGTGAACGACAACAACAACAACAACAACAGTGAACACAGTGAACTACAGTGGTTTACCACATTCACCCCTCGTTTAAAATTAAGTCCGGCGGGGTGAAGTGTATCAAAAGTTCGAGTAGGCGAGTCTGTCGGGCGGCCTCGTTTGCCGTCGAGATCTTCGTGGCGACGGTTGCGATGGTACAGCTTCCCACGACGCGTCTTGAGCGGGGTCCAGCACCGGCGTATCGTCCCCTTTGGTGTTGGGTGGGCGAGTGGACTCCAGCTGGTCCTGGGGGCGCGGCATGCCGTCTACTGGGGTGGAATGGACAGGGGTGAGAATTGGGTCTTCTGAATTTTGGGCCGTGTCGGAGGGGGTCGTGGTGGGGGGCAATGGTGACGGGTCAGTGGACCCCGAGGGTGCCAGATCTCTAATGGAGACTGTATCCTCCTGCCCGTCCGGGTATGCCACGTAGGCGTACTGGGGGTTGGCATGGAGGAGGTGAACCTTCTCTACCAGGGGAGCTGTTTTGTGGGACCTTACATGCTTCCTCAGCAGGACGGGCCCTGGGGACGTCAGCCAGTGTGGTAGTGAGTTACCGGATGTGGACCTCCGGGGAAAAACAAACATTCGCTCATGGGGGTTTGCGTTGGTGGCTGTACACAGCAGTGACCGGATGGAGTGGAGCGCATCGGGTAGGACATCCTGCCAACGGGAGGTTGGAAGGCCCCTAGAATTTAAAGCTAGGAGGGCCGCCTTCCAGACCGTCGCGTTCTCTCTTTCAACCTGTCCGTTCCCCCGGGGGTTGTAGCTGGTGGTCCGGCTTGAGGCAATACCTCTCATGAGCAGGTACTGACGGAGTTCGTCGCTCATGAAGGACGAGCCCCGGTCGCTATGAATATAGCTGGGAAAACCGAACAGAGCAAAGAGGTTGTGCAGGCATTTAATGACCGTAGCGGTGGTCATGTCCGGGCAGGGGATGGCAAAAGGGAAACGGGAGTACTCATCAACTATGTTGAGGAAGTACACATTGCGGTCAGAGGAGGGGAGGGGCCCTTTAAAGTCGATACTCAGGCGCTCAAAAGGGCGGGTGGCCTTGATCAGGTTTGCTCTGTCAGGCCTATAGAAGCGCGGCTTGCACTCTGCACAGACTGGGCAGCTCCTGGTCATGGTCCTGACCTCCTCGATGGAGTAAGGCAGGTTGCGGCCCTTAATGAAATGGAAGAACCTGGTGACCCCCGGGTGGCAGAGGTCGTTGTGGAGGCCCCGTAGTCTATCGATCTGCGCGGTGGCGCATGTGCCTCGCGATAGAGCGTCTGAGGGTTCGTTGAGTTTCCCTGGCCGGTACAAGATGTCGTAATTGTAGGTGGAAAGTTCGATTCTCCACCTCAAAATCTTGTCATTTTTGATTTTACCCCTCTGCTTGTTGTTGAACATGAAAGCAACTGAACGCTGGTCAGTAAGCAGGGTAAATCGTTTTCCAGCCAGGTAGTGCCGCCAGTGGCGCACCGCCTCCACAATGGCCTGGGCCTCTTTTTCCACAGAGGAGTGTCTGAGTTCGGAGCCCTGGAGGGTTCGTGAAAAGAAGGCCACGGGTCTTCCCGCCTGGTTAAGGGTAGCGGCCAGGGCAAAGTCGGATGCATCGCTCTCCACCTGGAAGGGGATGGACTCGTCTACCGAGTGCATGGTGGCCTTGGCAATGTCATCTTTTATACGGTGAAAGGTTAAGCGGGCCTCCGCCGTCAGGGGGAAGGAAGTGGACTTGATAAGTGGACGGGCTTTGTCCGCATAATGAGGGACCCACTGGGCGTAATAGGAAAAGAAGCCCAGGCACCTTTTGAGGGCCTTGAGACAGTGGGGCAGGGGAAGTTCCATCAACGGGCGCATCCGGTCAGGGTCAGGACTGATGACTCCGTGTTTCACCACGCAACCAAGGATAGCGAGGCGGGCTGTGCGGAATATGCACTTTTCCTTGTTGTACGTGAGGTTTAGGAGTTGGGCCGTGCGGAGGAACTTATCAAGATTGGCGTCATGGTCCTGCAGGTCATGGCCGCAGATGGTCACATTGTCCAGGTAGGGAAACGTGGCCTGTAACGCATTCTCGTCGACCATCCGGTCCATCTCCCTCTGGAAGACGGAGACACCGTTGGTGACGCCAAAAGGAACCCTGAGGAAGTGAAAAAGGCGGCCGTTTGCCTCGAAAGCTGTGTACTGGCGGTCCTCAGGGCGGATAGGGATTTGGTGGTATGCTGCCTTGAGGTCAATGGTCGAGAAAACGCGGTATTGCGCTATCTTATTAACCATGTCGGCTATGCGGGGGAGGGGGTATGCGTCCAACTGGGTGTACTTGTTGATAGTCTGGCTGTAGTCGATGACTAGGCGCTGCTTGTTGCCAGTCTTAACGACTACCACCTGGGCTCGCCAGGGGCTGGTACTATCCTCAATAATCCCCTCTTTCAGGAGCCGCGTCACCTCAGATCTTATGAAGGATCTGTCCCCGGTGCTGTATCGCCTGCTCTTTGTGGCGATAGGCTTGCAGTCGCGGGTGAGGTTGGCGAACAGGGGGGGGGGTGATTTTGAGGGTGGAGAGACTACAGGTGGGGCGCGGTGGGCAATTTAAAAACTGCTGGTTGCAGACAGTGAGCGGGGGAAGAGGTCCACCGTATGTCAAGGTGACACTCTTAAAGTGACAATGAAAGTCCAACCCCAGTAGAACGGCAGCGCAGAGATGTGGCAGGACGAATAGCTTTACATTTTTATATACGGAGCCCTTCACCGAGAGGGTCACTACGCAGTAGCCGCCGACGTCTGCTGAGTGGGATTTCGAGGCCATGGAGATCCGATGGCGCGTTGGCCGGACCGAGAGGGAATAGCGCCGTACTGTATCAGGGTGTATGAAGCTCTCCGTGCTCCCGGAATCAAAAAGGCAAGTTGTGGCGCGGCCATTTACCTGGATGTCCATCGTGGACCTGGCTAGCTGGTGGGGTCTGGATTGATCCAGCGTGATGGAGGCCGTTGTGGAGTCGGTAGCGTCGCTGTAGAACCCCGGTGAGGCGGCGGTGGGTGAGTCGGGGGACCGTTGGCAGAATGGCGGACAAGATGGCGGCGTCGGAGAGGAAGGACAAAATGGCGGCGCCCATGACGATCCCGATCCCCACGAGGCTGGAGGGAGGCAAGATGGCCGCTCCCACGAATCGCACGCGGCGCTGCTGGAGGTAGGGGTCTTCTGACTTCTGCAGACGCCAGCGTAGTGTCCCTTCTTACCGCAGGAAGAGCAGACCGTGTTTTTCGCCGGGCAGCGCGCCCTGGGGTGTTTGGTTTGGCCACAGAAATAACATTTCTGGCTTGGGCGGGACATCGCTGCAGCAGTTGAGGCCAGGGCCCGTGGCGGCGCCGCGTCCCAAGGTGGCGGCGGCTGCGGCATCCATGAGGTGGCCGCGCGGTCCGGGGAGTAGGCCTCCATGTTCCAGTGGGCTACGTCCAACGAGAGGGTGAGTGAAATCGCCTTCTTCAGGTCGAGCTCGCTACTTTCCAGCAGTCGCTGCCGTGTGTGAGTGGACCTGAGGCCCGCCACGAGGGCGTCCCGGATGAGCTCCTCCGTATGTTCCGTGGCTGTTACTTGCTTGCATTCGCAGGCTCGGCCGAGTTCCTTCAGCGCCCGTATGTATGCTTCTGTGGGTTCCCCGGGCTGTTGTTTGCGAGACCCCAGGAGATGTCTTGCGTAAACATAGTTGACCGGGCGTGCGTATTGCTCCTTCAAGATGTCGATAGCCCCCTGGTAGCTCGTAGCGTCCCGGATAAGGGCAAAAGCTCGGTGGTTTACATTAGAGTTCAGCACCCTGAGCTTGTCGGCATCGGCGGCGACGGTCTCGCCGGATGCAGTCAGAAAGGACTCAAAACAGTGCAGCCAGTGCGAGAACTTAACAGTCGAGTCCGGTTCTTGCGGGTCGAGTTCCAGGCACTTGATCTTAAGAATCTGCAGGATCGTTTTTTTTTTTTTCAGTAGTTAATAAAATTGATGCGCTATCAATTCTAATAAAAGGCTGGGCAGAGTTCAGAACGACAGGCTTTTATTAACTACTGAATTGCACTTCAGACAGATCAGGACTATGCCTCTAGTGGACGACCGAATGCCAGGAGCTGCCATGCGGCCGCTCTTATACTCGGTAGCCCAGGGGCGGAGTCAGCTGAGGCATAGTCAGGCACAACAGTGAAACAAGAGTGAACGACAACAACAACAACAACAACAGTGAACACAGTGAACTACAGTGGTTTACCACAGTGGTCAGCGGACATGTTGATCGCTTTCAACTCGACCAAAAAGGCGCTCGCCGACGCCACCATGCTCGCTCACCCACAGCCCAACGCCAGGGTGGCCCTCACCACGGACGCCTCCGACCACGTGGTCGGCGCTGTGTACGAACAGTGGGTCGACGGGGCCTGGCAACCGCTGGCCTTTTTCAGCCGCCAGCTGCGCCCCCCGGAGGCCAAATACAGCGCCTTTGACCACGAGCTCCTCGCACTGTACCTGGCAGTCCGCCATTTTAGATTTCGTCTGGAGGGCCGCCCCTTCACCGCGTTTGTCGACCACAAACCCCTGACATTCGCGATGGCGAAATCTGCGGACCCGTGGTCAGCCAGGCAACAACGCCAGCTCGCCGCGGTGTCCGAATTCACCACGGACATCCGGCATGTCTCCGGTCGAGACAACGTGGTGGCCGACTGCCTATCCCGCCCCGCCGTCCACGGCGCGCACCTGGCAGTGGACTATGCTCAACTGGCAGCGGAGCAACGCACCGACCCCGATCTGCTCTCCGCGCCCACAACCCTCCCAGGGCTGCGACTGACTGACGTCGCCTGCGGCCCGTCCGCCGTCACAGTCAAATGCGACACCTCCTTGGCGCAATCCCGCCCCGTAGTCCCGGCGAAAACAGGTGTTCGACATCGTCCACAGCCTCTCACACCCCGGCACCCGCGCGTCCATTAGACTGGTGGCCAACCGATTTGTCTGGCGCGGCCTGCGCAAAGATGTGCGCGTCTGGTCCAGATCCTGCATAGCTTGCCAGTGTGCCAAAATTCACCAGCACGTCAAAGCCCCACTCGAGGAGTTCACCGTGCTAGAAAGAAGGTTCGACCACGTCCACATCGACCTCGTCGGCCCCCTGCTGCCATCACAAGGTCACACGCACCTGCTGACAATCGTGGATGGTACCACCCGCTGGCCCGAGGCCATTCCACTGACGTCCACCACCACCGCCGACATCGCGAGGGCATTCATCGGTACCTGGGTCGCTCGGTTCGGCGTCCCCTCCGACATGACGTCAGATAGAGGCCCGCAGTTCACCTCTGATCTGTGGGCCGCCATCGCCCGAAACCTCGGGGTGGCCGTTCACCGCACCACGGCTTACCACCCCCAAGCCAACGGACTGTGCAAGCGATTCCACAGGTCCATGAAGGCGTCCCTCCGCGCCAGCCTCGAGGACGAGGCTTGGATCGACCGCCTCCCGTGGGTGCTACTCGGCCTACGCTCCGCGGTCAAGGAAGACCTGCAAGCCTCGGCAGCGGAACTCGTGTACGGCCAGCTGCTGCGCGTACCCGGAGAGTTCCTGCCCACCGCCACGACCCCCTGGTCGGCTGACCAGCAACGCCGCGCTTTCGCCAACCGAGCACAACAGTTCGCTCCGGTACCCACCGGCCGGCGCGGCAAACCAGCAACCCGCGTACCACCTAGCCTGCACATGGCCAAATTTGTTTTCGTGCGCCATGACGCCCACCGAGGACTTCTACGGCCCCCATACGACGGACCCTACAAGGTACTCCAGACGGGGAACAAGTTCTTCCTCCTCGAAGTGGGCGGCAGAACTGACAAGGTGTCGGTCGACCGGCTCAAGCTGGCGCACCTAGAGCCCGATGAACCCGTTCAAGTGGGTCAACCCCCACTGCGGGGCAGACTGCCTAAGAGCCCGACGCGTCCGACCGCCCCGCTCCCGACACCAACCGCCAAGAGCCGTTCCGGCCGTGCCATCAAGCCGCCACACCGGTTCGTACACTCCCTACTAGCGGATTCTGGGGGGAGCTGTGTGGCGTACCGATCACAGAAAGGACACAATCCACTTTCCGGTCCGTAGACTATAAATCAGGCGTCATGCCTTTAAGAAGGATCACACCTTTAAGAAACTCGATTTGCAACATAGTTAAGCCCAGAGCGGGGGAGGAGCAGTCGAAGCTGTGCACTGATGAAAGGCAGTCGTACTTTGTGTAGTCTCTGACTCCATTTTGTTTTCAGCATGCAGCCTCAACAATTAAACCTTTTCTGTTGAACCTCTCCGAGTTCAATATTTTTTGCTAGGAGTACGTAGACTCCGACACTAGCATCATTGTTCTCTCAGTTTGCTTTCCTCCAGTGATAAGTTTAGAATCACCTCTGTCATGCTTCTCTGAATTCATTGTAATGCAAATAAATCCTTTTTGAAGTAAGGTGACCAAAATGGCACTCCAGAACTGGCCTCACTGTTCTACCCCACTGCTCAAAAAAGGTGGTAGAGAGAAAAGGGGGAATTACAGACCGGTAAGCCTGACATCGGTCGTGGGGAAAATGCTAGAGTCCATTATAAAAGATGTAATAGCAGAGCACTTGGAAAACAGTGACCAGATTGGACAAAGTCAACATGAATTTACAAAAGGTAAATCGTGCTTGACTAATCTACTGGAATTTTTTGAGGATGTAACTGGTAAAATAGATAAGGGAGAACCAGTGGATGTGGTGAATTTGGACTTTCAAAAGGCTTTCGATAAGGTCCCGCATAAAATATTAGCGTGTAAAGTTAAGGCACATGGGATTGGGGGTAAGGTATTGACTTGGATAGAGAACTGGTTGGCAGACAGAAAGCAAAGAGTTGGAATAAACGGCTCTTTTTCCGAGTGGCAGGCAGTGACTAGTGGGGTACTGCAGGGATCGGTCCTTGGACCCCAGCGATTCACAAGATATATATTAATGATCTGGACGAGGGAACTAGATGTAATATCTCCAAGTTTGCAGACAACACAAAGCTGGGTGGGCGTGTGTGCTGTGAGGAGGATGCCGAGAAACTCCAGTATGATTTGGACAGGTTGGGTGATTGGGCAGAAGCATGGCAGATGCAATATAACGTGGATAAATGCGAGGTTATCCACTTTGGTGTCAAAAACAAGAAGGCAGATTATTATCTGAATGGCAATAGATTGGGAGAAGGGGAAGTGCAACGAGACCTGGGCGTCCTTGTGCACCAGTCGCTGAAGGTAAGCATGCAGGTACAGCAGGCGGTTAAGAAGGCAAATGGTATGTTGGCCTTCGTAGCGAGAGGGTTTGAGTACAGGAACAAGGATGTCTTGCTGCAGTTGTACAGGGCCTTGGTGAGACCACATCTGGAGTATTGTGTGCAGTTTTGGTCGCCTTATCTGAGGAAGGATGTTCTTGCCATGGAAGGAGTGCAGCGAAGATTCACCAGGCTGATACCTAGGATGGCAGGAATGACGTATGAGGAGATTGTGTCGATTGGGCTTGTACTCACTGGAGTTTAGAAGAATGAGAGGGGATCTCATCGAAACCTATAAAATTCTGTCAGGCCTGGACAGACTAGATGCAGGAAGGATGTTCCCGATGGCCGGGGAGTCCAGAACTAGGGGTCATAGTCTAAGGATAAGGGGTAAGCCATTTAGGACTGAGATGAGGAGGAATTTCTTCACCCACAGAGTGGTGAACCTGTGGAATTCTCTGCCACAGAGGGTGGTGGAGGCCAGTTCATTAAATATATTCAAGAAGGAGTTGGATATATTTCTTAAGGCTAAGGGGATCAAGGGATATGGGGAGAAGGCAGGGACAGGGTACTGAATTTGGATGATCAGCCACGATCTCATTGAATGGCGGAGCAGGCTCGAGGGGCCGAATGGCCTACTCCTGCTCCTATCTTCTATGTTTCTATGTTTCTAGGTGCTAATGATTCCCAGCTTTTTGGAAATTCGGTGTTGACGTTCCAGGAAGGAAGTGGAGCATTAAATCAAGCGCTCCACTTCCATCCTGGAGCGCTAAAGGTCCCAGGCAGGACGGTAGAGGTGCAGCGCTGCACAGGGTCCCGTGCAGCGCTGCCGCGATCCAAGGCTCCTTCCCTCCCTTAAAGAGAAGGGCCATCGCTGCAGGCTCTGCATTGGGGCCAGTTAGCTGGTCCTCAACAGCAGCAGCGATCCAGCCCGATCAGCCCCATGCACTCCAGAAGAGTGTCAGGCTGATCGATCGCGGCCCAGGAGCAATCGAAAAAAATCACTTGAAGCGTTATTAAAATTTTTCTCCTACCCACACCAACATCCCCTTTCATTTGCACCTCCGAAGCTCCCAGCCTCCTGAACAATGCCTCCTGCAGCTGTCGGTGTTGTCGCCCGCCAATGCTGCAGGGGCAGAACCAAAGTTAGAGTCCGGGGCGATGCGCACGGCAATGACGTCACGATCCCTGGGCGCAGGAGATCATCACGCAGTGTTACCGCCGCCACAAACCTCTCGGCCAAGTTAGCGGGAGGTGCTAACCAACCGAATTTCTTCCCCTTGATTTCTGATGGCGGCTATTTAAAAAAAAAATTTGCTTACGGATGTTCCAAATGAAATAATACTAGTGAGATCATGTAGAAGCTGTGCTATTAGATATATTGCAAACAACACACACATTTTTGTTTAGTGATGGATGAATACTTAAGAGCAAAATGTCACAGTGCATCAGCTAACCTAAAAGGAGCTCCTGGGTTAGTTGTTTCAAATATTAATTTATTTTGTTCATATTCTTCCTGAGGGTGCTTATCTTAATTAATATTTTAGATAAACTTATTTCATTTTTTTAAATTGTGATTTAAAAAAACTAATGCCATCAGTTCAAACAGATCCATCAATGTTAGTGGTTGTAAAGAATCAGGTACAGTAATGGATATAACAGTTTAATATGGGCATGTGTGATGGAGTTTAATGTGGGCAAGTGTGAGGTCATTCACTTTGGACCTAAGAAAGATAAATCGGAGTACTTTCTAAACGATGAGAAACCAGGAACTGTAGAGGAGCAAAGAGGTTTGGGAGTCCAAGTACACAAACCACTTAAAGCTAGCAGACAGGTACAAAAAGCAATCAGAAAGGCTAATGGAATGCTGGCCTTTATCCCAAGGGGGCTGGATTGCATCTGGGAGGAAGTTATGCTTCAGGTCTATAGACCCTTGGTCAGGCCCCACCTGGAGCACTGAATTCAGTTTTGGGCACCGCACCTCAGGAAGGATATATTGGCATTGGAGGGGGTGTAGCACAGATTCACCAGAATGATGCTGGGGCTTAGCGGGTTAAATTGTGTATAAACCTGGCTTCTTTCCCTTGAGTATAGAAGATTCAGGGGTGATCTGATTGAGGTGTTTAAAATGTTAAAAAGATTCAATAGGTTAGATGCAGAGAAACTAGTTCCTCTGGTGGGGGATCAAGAACGATGGGCCGTAATCTTAAAATTAGAGCTAGGCCATTCAGGAGGGAAATCAGGAAGCACTTTTTCACACAAAAGGTAGTAGAAATCTGGAATTCTCTACCCCAAAAAGGCTGTGATGTTGGGGCAATTGGGGCTTTTAAGACCAAGAACATAAGAACATAAGAAATAGGAGCAGGAATAGGCCACTTGGCCTCTCGAGCCTGCTCTGCCATTCAATAAGATCATGGCTGATCTTGGGCTCAAAGCCACTTCCCTGCCCACTCCCCATAACCCTTGCAAAAATCTGTCTATCTCCACCTTAAATGTATTTAATGACCCAGCCTCCACGGCTCTCTGGGGCAGAGAATTCCACAGATTTACGACCCTCAGAGAAGAAATTCCTCCTCATCTCAGTTCTAAAAGGGCGACCCTTTATTCTGAGACTCTGCTCCCGAGTTCTAGATTGCCCCATGAGGGGAAACATCCCCCCTGCATCTACCCTGTCGAGCCCCCTCAGTATCTTATATGTTTCAATAAGATCACCTCTCATTCTTCTAAATTCCAGTGCGTACAGGCCCAAGCTGCTCAACCTTTCTTCATAAGCCATCCCCCTCATCTCACGACACAAAGCTGGGTGGGAGGGTATGCTGTGAGGAGGATGTCATGAAACTCCAGTACGATTTGGACAGGTTGGGTGACTGGGCAGAAACATGGCAAATGCACTATAATGTGGATAAATGTGAGGTTATCCACTTTGGTGGCAAAAACAGGAAGGCAGATTATTATTTGAATGGCAATAGATTGGGAGAAGGGGAAGTGCAAAGAGACCTGGGTGTTCTTGTGCACCAGTCGCTGAAGGTAAGCATGCAAGTGCAGCAGGCGGTTAAGAAGGCAAATGGTATGTTGGCCTTCGTAGCAAGAGGGTTTGAGTACAGGAACAAGGATGTCTTGCTACAGTTGTACAGGGCCTTGGTGAGACCGCACCTTGAGTATTGTGTGCAGTTTTGGTCGCCTTACCTGAGGAAGGACGTTCTTGCCATGGAAGGAGTGCAGCGAAGATTCACCAGGCTGATACCTGGGATGGCAGGAATGACGTATGAGGAGAGATTGTGTCGATTGGGCTTATACTCACTGGAGTTTAGAAGATTGAGAGGGGATCTCATCGAAACCTATAAAATTCTGTCAGGCCTGGACAGACTAGATGCAGGAAGGATGTTTCTGATGGCCAGGGAGTCCAGAACCAGGGGTCATAGTCTAAGGATAAGGGGTAAGCCATTTAGGACTGAAATGAGGAGGAATTTCTTCACCCAGAGAGTGGTGAACCTGTGGAATTCTCTGTCACAGAGGGCAGTGGAGGCCAGTTCATTAAATATATTCAAGAAAGAGTTGGATATATTTCTTAAGGCTAAAGGGATCAAGGGATATGGGGAGAAGGCAGGGACAGGGTACTGAATTTGGATGATCAGCCATGATCTCATTGAATGGCGGAACAGGCTCGAAGGGCCTACTCCTGCTCCTATCTTCTATGTTTCTATGAATCAACCGAGTGAATCGTCTCTGAACTACCTCCAATGCAAGTATATCCTTCCTTAAATAAGGAGACCAAAACTGTACGCAATACTCAAGGTGTGGTCTCACCAATAACCTGTAAAGTTGTAGCAGGACTTCCCTGCTTTTATACTCCAACCCCCTTGCAATAAAGGTCAACATTCCATTTGCCTTTTTGATTATTTGCTGTACCTGCGTGCTAACTTTTTGTGTTTCATGCGCAAGGGCCCCCAGGTCCCTCTGAACTGTAGCATTTTGTAATCTCTCTCCATTTAAATAATAATTTGATTTTTTATTTTTCCTGCCAAAGTGGATAACCTCGCATTTTCCCACATTATACTCCATCTGCCAAATGTTTGCCCACTCACTTAGCCTGTCTATATCCCTTTGCAGGTTCTTTGAGTCCTCTGCACAACTTGCGTTCCCACCCATCTTTGTATCATCCACAAACTTGGCTACATTACACTCGATCCCTTCATCCAAGTCATTAATGTAGATTGTAAATAGTTGAGGCCCCAGCCCCGATCCCTGTGGCATCCCACTAGTTACCATTTGCCAACCGGAAAATGACCCCATTTATCCCGACACTCTGCTTTCTGTTAGTTAGCCAATTCTCTATCCATGCTAATATATTACCCCCAACTCCGTGAGCTCTTATCTTATGCAGTAACCTTGTATGTGGCACCTTATCGAATGCCTTCTGGAAATCCAAATACACCACATCCACTGGTTCACCTTTGTCCACCCTGCTTGTTACCTTCTCAAAGAACTCCAGCAAATTTGTTAAACATGATTTCCCTTTCATAAAACCATGCTGACTCTGCCCGACTGCATTATGATTTTCCAAATGCCCTGCTACTGCTTCCTTAATTTTCACAACGACAGATGTTAGGCTAACTGGTTTATAGTTTCCTGCTTTCTGTCTCCCTCCTTTCTTAAATAGGGGTGTTACATTTGCGGTTTTCCAATCCGCTGGGACCTCTCCAGAGTCCGGGGAATTTTGGTATATTGCAACCAATGCATTCACTATCTCTGCAGCCACTTCTTTTAAGACCCTGGGATGCAGGCCATCTGGTCCAAGGGACTTGTCTTTTAGTCCCATTATTTTACCTAGTAGGTAAGGGTATCAAGAGATATGGACCTAAGGCAGGTAAATGGAGTTGAGGTACAGATCAGTCACGATCCACCAAAACCTTTGTTTTCGGTCCCTGCCACAAACTCCATTCTCCAGCCACTGACTCCATCCCTCTCCCTAACATCTGTCTGAGACTGAACCACACTGTTCGCAACCTTGGTGTCATATTTAACGCTGAAATGAGATCCGGACCGCATATCCGTAGCATAACAAAGACTACCTGTTTCCACCTCCGTAACATCGCCCGTCTCCGTCCTTGCCTCAGCTCATCCGCTGCTGAAATCCTCATCCATGCCTTTGTTACCTCTAGACTTGACTATTCCAATGCACTCCTGGCTGGCCTCCCAAATTCTACCCTACGTAAACTTGAGGTCATCCAAAACTCGGCTGCCTGTGTCCTAACTCGCACCAAGTCCCGTTCGCCCATCACCCCTGTGTTCGTTGACCTACATTGGCTCCCGGTTAAGCAACGCCTCGATTTCAAAATTCTCATCCTTGTTTTCAAATCCCTCCATGGCCTCGCCCCTCCCTAGCTCTGTAATCTCCTTCAGCCCCCCCGCCGAGATATCTGCGCTCCTCTAATTCTGCCCTCCTGAGCATCCCTGATTATAATCGCTCAACCACTGATGGCCGTGCCTTCTGTTGCCTGGGCCCTAAGCTCTGGAATTCCCCGCCTAAACCTCTCCGCCTCGCTACCTCTCTTTCCTCTTTTAAGACGCTCCTTAAAACCTACCTCTTTGACCAAACTTTTGGTCACCTGCCCTAATTTCTCCTTATGTGGCTCGGTGTCAAATTTTTTGTCTTATAATACTCCTGTGAAGCGCCTTGGGACATTTTACTATGTTATATAAATACAAGTTGTTGCTGTTGTTCCAATTGAATGGCAGAGCAGGCTTGAGGAGCTGAATGGCATCCTCCTGTTCCTATAACAGTAACATCTGGACCTTGTAAATCATGCTGACATGGAAACAAGTCAAGCTGCTAGAAGCAATAACACCAAGGCAAAATACTGTGGATGCTGGAAATCTGAACAAAAACAGAAATGCTGGAAATACTCAGCAGGTCAGCCAGCAACCGTGGAGAGAGAAACAGAGTTAATGTTTTAGGTCAATGACCTTTCGTCAGAACTGGAAAATGTTACAGATGTAATTGGTTTTAAGCAAGTACAGAGGCAGGGAAGGGATGGGGGCGGGTGGAGAAAAGGAATAAAGGGAAGGTCTGTGATAGGGTGGAAGGCAAGAGTGATTAAATGACAAAAGGGATGATGGTGCAAGCCAAAAGCAGAATCATTATCAGCACCTGCTGTCCGGAAAAATCGGAGCAGTGTTTATGATCTGAAATTGTTGAACTCAATGTTGAGTCTGGAAGGTTGTAAAGTGCCTAATTGAAAGATGAGGTGCTGTTCCTCGAGCTTCTGTTGAGCTTCATTGGAACAGTGTAGGTGGTCAAGGGCAGAAAGGTCAGAGTGGGAGTTGGACAGAGAATTAAAATGGCATTTTAATGGAAATAATATGTAGCATCTGATGCAAGTCAAAAGGCATGTTTTGTTGAGGACTCCATTATCAGCCATTTTGTGCTTTGTTGTATTTTTCCACATGAAGTTTTTGTTTTGTTTATAAAGGTGAGAAAAGTTTTGCAGGTTATTAGTATACTCCATTTTCATACATAGTCTTTGGAAGCTGAGTATTTGCCATTATAACAAGTGTACACTGCTGTAAAGCTCACATCGCAAAAAATGTAACAAGGAAAATTGGGAGTGAAATGTCCAGTAATCTTTACAACATTGTTCGCGTTGCAATTGAGAGCTTTACAAAGAGATGCGGTGCGACAGAACCACTCCACTCTAGTATTGATCTGCAGTTTCGTCTTCACATCATAGGATCAAGAAGCCTGTAAAATTGCTAGTCCATTTTCAGTACTACATTAGAATTACAATTGTTTGTTCATAATTAAGAAATCAGGAAGTAATCCCAACTGAGCAGTATTTTTAAAGAGTAAGTTGTAAAATCCATTAGATTTTCCCCTTTATTCTGTGTGGTATGTTTTATGGGTTTTTTCCCCTGCAGTCACCAAATGGTTGTAATTAAGTTTAAATTAAACACATGTAGGAATTTGTTGCTTTTATTTTTTTCAATATTTTGTTGAAATGTCAAGTGCTTATGCAATTCTTAAGAACTGAGGGAAGGACCTATTGGGTGGCACAGTACAAATTTAATGAATTAATAGGCCATAATTTGTTGTGGCAGGGCATCTAACGCTTCTGCCATTAGTTAGACTTGCCCTTGCATGTTTAAGTTTTTTAAATTTTTGCGTGTCAAGTTGCTGATAGTGTGAACTGATAACATCGCAGCGAGGGAAACGGGGCATCTAGGATCTGAGGGAACCGGGCAAGCAACTGTGTATCTCCATAACCAATCAGATTGAAGGATTGCAAAATTAACAGCGCAAGTACTGAGAAGGAAGTGTAAATTAGAGTGGGTGAATTCAATGTCAAATCGGGTACAGGGTGAGAAATAAAGCGAGGGAAAGAAAGATTGGATTAATAGTGAGAGGAGACGGAAAGGAAAAGTAAAATAAAATATTTAAAATTTTACCCTTGTCATAGTTAATTTTCAGTGTCAGAAAGGTTGACTGGCAGTAATTAACACTTATCACATTGTTAAACTGAATAAGACAAGACTTAACTTTCTTGTGTGGCAAGTTTAGTTCGTATCTTGTAAGGGGACAAAAATGACTTCTTAGAATTAAAATTAGTGGAAACTAGAAGCTGATAAGTTTATCTCCTATCCTTACTTAGGAATGTAGGACCTAGACAAAACAGGAACTGTAAAGCTAATAAGCTGGTCTCGTGTCCTTGCTTAAGATAAGACAGGACATACAGATTATCAAAGCATGATTCTGTAGACCAATCAATGAGTGTAGAAGGTGGGTGTACGAGGGATGCACACCTCAAGTTAGGGTATAATTGCTGTACGTATTTGATACTTGGTGGAAGAATCCTTTCTCTGGGATGAGACTGAGATTTTCAAATCTCCAAATTTATAAAATATGCTTCAATAAAGATCGTGAAACTTATCCAAGGTGTCCGTCTGGTGAATTAGTGGTTGCTATAGGGAAAGTGTCGGCCCCTTATCTCAGGGGGTCTGCTTGAGAGGAGGGAAGACTTCTCTTTTACCCCAACATATCTACAGTGCAAATAGAGCAATCTCACGCCGATCAATGCATTTCAGGGGTGAAACAACGAGATGCCGAAGCCAATGGCAGACTGGCGCATCTTGGACAGCAACGTTTGGATCTTCCTGTTTAACCGCGCATCTGCCCACGCCTGAAGTTGCTACAGCATTTGCGCATAAATAATGGTGAGTGCCATCAGCCTTATCGTCATTTTGACAGCATTTGTGTGCCATTATATACAGATGAAATGAGATTGCTTATACACTCTGGCTTAATGACTGTGTTAATTCAGCTTCTCACATGATTGGACTCAGTAATTCTTCCCAGTGAATACCCCTAATGATGTTGTCATTAATCACCATTGTACCAAATTATTCCATATCAACAAAAATAAAGAGAAAACAGCTGTAATAGATTTTTTTTGAGTGATTCAATGGTGAAAGTGCCTCTTTAAGCAACAGAGCTTCATGTACCATATTTCTGATGAAACAATTCATATGAAACAGCTGAGGTTTTTCCAATATGAAAGAAAAAAAACTTCTGCTGGGGGGTTTCTCCTGATCAGGTGCCATGATCAGCCAAGAAAAAGCATTTTTTGACATTTCATTACAGCAGTTCCCGAATAGATTCTTGTACCTTGCTGCAAATTTTCAAAAATAAATGTTGGAATCAAATTGTTAAATTGTTGATGTTGTAGCTGATTTTAGGTCATAAAGTTGATGACTTTTTATAAATTTGGAGATTTGAATCAGCTGGTAGAAGTGGGAATAATGACACAAAAATTGCTGTTAAAATAACAGCAAGGCTAATAGCGCTCATCGTTATTTAAGTGCAAATGCCACAGTAACTCCAGATGAGGGCAGATGCATGATTAAACGTGGAAATCGAGAAGTTGCTGTCGAGGATGTGCCGCTCCACCGTTAGCTTCACTAAAACAACATCTCACTGCCTATTGAAATGCACTGAGCGCCGTGAAGTTCCTGTACTTGCACTGTAGATAAGAAGTAAACTCATCACAGAAAGTTGAGTCAAGTCATTTTAAGTCTCAGTACCCTTTTAACAACCTGATAAGCATCAATTACTGCAAGTCAACCTCGATGGCACTACAAATTAACTATTACGGCCTGTACTTTCCAATGCCTACGGGTGTGTTCAAGCTGTGTACACACCCGTAGGGGCATCAGAAATGCCGGTTTCAGGCATGCGAAGTGCATGCGCTGAAAACCGGCATTTCTGATCTGTCAAGAATGCTCTTGACAGATCGGACGCCTGCCCTGGAGAAGGGCCTCTGCGGGCGGATAGTTCCGCTTTCTGCAGAACCTCCGCCCGCTGAAAACCCTTAGAAATCCTACGCCTGGTAAAAGCAGGGGTAAGGCCGGCTTTCACCAGCATAAGAGTTTAAAAAAGTAAAAAAATATATAATTTTCACTCATTTATAATTAAAAAATACTTTAAAAAAAGGTAAGTTTATTTTTAGCATCGTAAAAAAAACTTAATTTTTTTCAAAAAATTAAATTTTTGTTTAAAATATTTAATTTAATGTAATTTTAACTCATTTTAAAATGTGATGTTTTAAAAAAAATGTATTTAATGTTTTTGTCATAAATCTCATCAAGAAACTACCTATGAAATAACACTGGACGGCCAGCTGGTGGTGCCGTCCAAGGAGTATAAATACTCGGGCGTTGGCCCCAGCTTTCCAGGGACATTTTGTAAAGACAAGGAGCTAGTGAAGTACAACTAGACCTCCATGTTCTGAAACAAGTTGATTAAAGCCTTGCTTTTATGCTCAAACCAAGTGCGTAGTGAGTTTTATTACATCAATTTAATCAACTTGATAGCGACTCCACGCTTTGGGTGATTTCGGGAACAGCCAGCTACGACTCGAACCATAGAAGGGAACTCAGACAAGTAATCGATCCATCATGGAGAAACTACTCAGCCCCGCCCATCTTGACCTGGACCCGAATTCACTTACAGCTGCTAAGGTATGGAAACACTGGTATCGTACTTTCAGCAACTTCCTCAGGGTGTGTGGTGAAAATGTTCCTGATAAATTAGAAATACTTGCTAATTACGTATCCCCTCATGTGTTTGATTATATCGAAGACTGTGTAGACTATGACGCCGCTATCCAAATACTACAGCAGCTATATGTCAAGTCCCCAAATGAATTTTTTTCTCGGCATCTACTGGCCACAACTCGACAACAACCCGGGGAATCACTTGACGAATTCCTTCAGAAACTTCGCAGGCTCAGCAAGGATTGTAATCTTAAAGCTGTTACAGCTGAGCAGTACCAGGAGGAGTTAATTCGTGATTCCTTTATTAATGGGATTGCGTCTCCCTTCATATGTCGGCATCTGTTGGAGAATAAAACCCTCAAGTTACAGGCTGCCTATGACCAGGCATGTTCTCTGGAATTAGCAAAGAGGAATGCAGACACCTATCTTTTACCACGTGCACGGGCTGCTGCCATCTCTTTTAGTGACTCTTTCAATAGGCCTCGGGCGGAAGCCCTCACTGATGACAACTCCAACCCGACTGATGACAACCCTACCCTAGAAACCTACACTGATGACGACCCCGCCCTAGCGGCATCTTGGCAATCTGGAAGGAAGTGTTTCTTCTGTGGAGGAGCGTTCCATTATAGGAAATTTTGTCCTGCTCGTAACGCGACCTGCAATCATTGCAGCAAGAAAGGTCACTTTTCTAAGGTATGCCAGTCAAGAGCCGCTGTTAGTAAGAAAGGCCACTTTTCTAAGGTATACCGGTCGAGAGCTCCTGTTAGTTTTGCAGCTACTATCTATAAAACTGCTCCTCCCCCAAGAACCACTGCTAAGGTTACAGCTGTCAAGGGTAAAACTGCCCCTCCTCCCATCACAGCTGTTTTTCCCCAAATTTTGTCCCATGCAGCCACGAAGGTTTTGATAAATGGACACATTTTGAGTGCACTAATTGACTCATGCAGCTCTGACAGCTTCATTAGTGAGCGGGCTGTCAGTAAGTTAAAACTGCGTATTTACCCCTCGGACAGGGAAATTGCAATGGCTCTGACGACACTGACCACCAATTCTTCCGGCTTTTGTCTTGTCGACCTTATTCTCAATGGCCGCACTTATTTCTCCACCCGGCTCGGGGTGCTCAAGAACCTATGCAGTGATGTGCTCCTGGGACAGGATTTCCAGAAACAACACAAAAGACTCACTTTCGAGTTTGGAGGGTCAAAGCCGGAGCTTACTATTTCCAAAGTACCGTTTTGTGCGCTTACGGCGGCTTTGCTCGACGAGCCCTCCTTGTTTGCCAATCTTTCCCCGCCGATGTAAGCCCATAGTCACTAAATCACGATGTTTCAGCCAAGATGATTGATCCTTTATCGAGGCAGAAATCTCTCGCCTTCTAGCTGACGGTATCTTTGAGCCATGTTCATCTTCCTGGCCGGCTCAAGTCGTCATTGTTAAAAATCCTCTGAAGCAACACAAGAAACGTCTTTGCATCGATTACTCGCAAACTATTAACCAGTATACCGACCTGGATGCCTACCCACTACCATGCATCGATGACATGGTCAATAACCTTGCCAACTACAAGGTATTTTCAACTTTTGATTTAAAGAGTGCATATCATCAAGTACCGTTAAAGGACTCTGACAAAAAGTATACGGCCTTTGAGGCCAATGGTCGGCTTTACCAGTTTTGTCGCCTTCCATTTGGGGTCACTAATGGGGTGGCCATCTTTCAACGGGCAATGGATAGTCTAGTCAAACAGGAGAACTTAATGGACACTTTTCCATATCTAGATAATATCACCATTGCTGGTCATAACCAGAAGGAGCATGATGCCAACCTCCAGAAATTTTTTGACGTTCTCCGTCATCGCAACTTAACCTTAAATGAGTCCAAATCTGCGAAATCAGTACCATCAGTCAACATCCTTGGCTACTGGGTGGGCAACGGTGTCATCAAACCGGATCTGGAGCGACTTCGTCCTCTTCAGGAGCTCCCTCCCCCTACGAATCTCGGCTCTCTTCGTCGGGTACTCGGCATGTTCGCCTATTATGCAAAATGGATACCCCACTTCTCCGACAAGATCCAGCCCCTGCTTCACGCAAAGTCATTTCCATTGGAGGCAACGGCTATTTCAGCTTTCAACCTCCTCAAGCGACAACTGGAAAAAGCCACGCTTCGTTCCATTGATGAAAATCTTCCTTTCGTGGTCAAGTGCGATGCATCGGATGTGGCGATCTCTGCTACCTTGAATCAAGGTGGTCGACCCGTTGCATTTCTGTCCAGAACTTTGCAGAGTAGCGAGCTCCATTATCCTCCTGTCGAGAAGGAGGCTACGGCCATCATCGAAGCTCTACGTAAATGGAGTAATTTTCTCGCTCGTCGTCATTTCACACTTATAACCGATCAGCGCTCCGTAGCCTTTATGCTGGATAACCGGAAATGCACTAAGATCAAGAATAACAAAATACAACTCTGGAGGATGGAAATGGCTGCCTTTGGATACACCATACATTATCGACCCAGCAAAGAGAATGTGGCCCCAGATACCCTCATGCGGGCATTCTGCTCTTCTATGTCAACTTCGACTCTGGCGGATCTTCATACTGACTTATGCCATCCTGGCATTATCCATATGTTGCACTTTGTGCGATCTAAAAATCTCCCATTTTCTACGGAAGATGTGAAAAGAACGTGCTCCTCCTGTAAAATTTGTGCGGAGTTAAAACCGCAATTCTTCCGTCCATCGGCTGGCTCGCTCATACACGCTATGCAGCCTATGCAGCGACTCAGCATTGACTTTAAAGGGCCATTGCCTTCCTCAACGCGGAACACCTACTTACTGACTATGGTGGACGAATATTCACGCTTTCCCTTTGCTTTCCCCTGTCCCAATATGCTTACTTCCACAGTGATCAAATGCCTTGATCAAGTCTTTTCCCTTTGCGGTACGGCCAATTTCATCCACACTGATCGGAGTCCCTCCTTCATGTCAAGCGAACTCAAAAGTTATCTTTCCCAACGGGGAATCGCCACAAGTAAACCGACACTGTCATGGTTGACAGCTCCTGGCCCCGTGCTGCTCCGAAGATTCATCCAATCATCAAAAATGGATCCTCTAGTTGACGTGTTAGAACTTACAGACGTCAACCCCACATACGCCCACGTGCTGGTGCCTGGATGGCCGGGAGTCCACTGTTTCGCTCCGGGACCTGGCTCCCTGTCCGGCCGTTTCCGCGGACCCGACTGATGGAGGGACCCGCGGGGATGAGGCCGACACTCTGCGTTCCCCCGAGGATGAAGCCCTACCTGGGACATTGAGGGATCTGCCGGCTGCCCCACCAGGTCTGCTCGGGGAGCCGAGCGCTCCCCATGGGATGGCCACCCGGGCCTGGATGCCGGTCAATCTCCGGCTAACCAACGGGACGAAGCCAGTTCTGCGCCTGGGGGGACCCGCACCCGGAGTCACGATCTCCCCAGCCCCCCTCCGGTTGACCAGAGCAACACGGGCCCTGTCGATCCACCGGCACGGATCAAGCAGCCCAGGGACCAAGACACGGTCCGGGGAGACGTGCCTTCTGGCCATAAACAAAAATCTAAAAGACTGCGGCTATTCGTGGTCCGCCTAATCCGTTAAGAGGAAGTCGTCGGACTTCCAAATCTTTTAGGCAGGAAGAATGACATAAATCTCATCATCGAGTAACTACCTATGAAATAACACTGGACGGCCAGCTGGTGGCGCCGTCCAAGGGGTATAAATACTAAGGCGTTGGCACCAGCTTGTCAGGGACATTTTGTAAAGACAAGGAGCTAGTGAAGTACAACAAGACCTCCATGTTCTGAAACAAGTTGATTAAAGCCTTGCTTTATGCTCAAACCAAGTGCGTAGTGAGTTTTATTACGTCAGTTTTAGTGTCTTATTTCAGTGCTCCATTCATACTTTTGACAGTGCTATCTGTCAAAAGTATTAAGGGAGATTCCCTTCTCCTATTGGCTCCCCATGGCCCACATGATCCCAGGGATGCTTGCATCCCTGGGATACGTGGACCCTGCGCATTTCGACTGTGAAGAGGCCAAGCATCGGAAGTATCCGGACCTCGGGAGCCCTCAGGTAAGGGCATAGATTTTTTTCCGATAGGAGGCATCCGCACGCAGGAAGCATCATTTCGGAAATTACGGGCCTACAAGTTTAAAAAAAAATTGTTCCTGGGATGTGGGCATTACTGGCAAGGTCAGCATTTATTGCCCATCCCTAATTGCCCTTGAGAAGGTGGTGGTGAACCGCAATCTTGAACCGCTGCAGTCCGTGTGGTGAAGGTACTCCCACAGTGCGGTTTGGTAGGGAGTTCCAGGATTTAGGAACAGCGATATATTTCCAAGTCAGGATGGTGTGTGACTTGGAGGGGAACTTGGAGGTGATGGTGTTCCCATGCGCCTACTACCCTTATCCTTCTAGGTGGTAGAGGTCACGGGTTTGGGAGGTGCTGTCAAAGAAGCCTTGGCGAGTTGCTGCAGTGCATCTTGTAGATGGTACACACTGCAGCCACGGTACGCCGGTAGTGGATGGAGTTAATGTTTAAGGTGATGGATGGGGTGCCAATCAAGTGGGCTGCTTTGTCCTGGATGGTGTCGAGCTTCTTGAGTGTTGTTGCAACTGCACTCATCCAGGCAAGTGGAGAGTATTCCAGCACAATCCTGACTTGTGCCTTGTAGATGATGGAAAGGCTCTGGGGAGTCAGGAGGTGAGACTCTCGCCGCAGAATACCCAGCCTCTGACCTGCTCTTGTAGCCACAGTATTTATGTGGCTGGTCCAGTTAAGTTTCTGGTCAATGGTGAGCCCCAGGATGTTTATGGTGGGAGATTCAGCAATGGTAATGCCATTGAATGCCAAGGGGCAGTGGTTAGACTCTCGCTTGTTGGAGATAGTCATTGCCTGGCACTTGTGTGGCGCAAATGTTACTTGCCACTTATCAGCCCAAGCCGGAATGTCATTCAGGTCTTGCTGTATTCTGGCATGGACTGATTCATTATCTGAGGAGCTGTGAATGGAACTGAACACTGTGCAATCATCAGCAAATATCCCCACTTTTTACCTTATGATGGACGGAAGGTCATTGATGAAGCAGCTGGAGATGGTTGGGCCTAGAACACTGTCCTGAGAAAATCCTGCAGCGGTGTCCTGGGGCTGAGATGATTGACTTCCAACAACCACAACCATCTTCCTTTGTACTAGGTGTGACTCCAGCCACTGGAGCGTTTTCCCCAATTCCCACTGACTTCAGTTTTACTAGGGCTCCTTGATGCCACACTTGGTCAAAAGCTGCCTTGATGTCAAGGGCAATCACTCTCACCTCACCTCTGGAATTCAGCTCTTTTGTCCATGTTTGGACCAAGGCTCTAATGAGGCCTGGAGCCGAGTGGTCCTGGCGGAATCCAAACCTAGCATCGGTGAGCATGTTATTGGTGAGTAAGTGCCACTTGATAGCACTGTCGCTGACACCGTCCATTACTTTGCTGATGATTGAGAGTAAACTGATGGGCGGTAATTGGCCGGTTTCGATCTGTCCTGCTTTTTGTGGACAGGGCTTAGCTGGGCAGTTTTCCATATTGTTGGGTAGATGCCAGTGTTGTAGCTATACTGGAACAGCTTGGCTTGAGGCGCAGCTGGTTCTGGAGCACAAGTCTTCAGCACAACAGCTAGGATGTTGTCGGGGCCCATAGACTTTGCTGTATCCAGTGCGCTCAGCCGTTTCTTGATATCACGTGGAGTGAATCGAATTGGCTGAAGACTGGCTTCTGTGATGGTGGGGACCTCAGGAGAAGGTTGATATGGATCATCCACTTGGCACTTCTGGCTGAAGATGGTTGCAAACGCTTCAGCCTTGTCTTTTGCTCTCGCGTGCTAGGCTCCGCCATCATTGAGGATGAGGATATTCATGGAGCCTCCTCCTCCCATTAGCTGTTCAACTGTCCACCACCATTTACAACTAGATGTGGCAGGACTGCAGAGCTTTGATCTGATCCGTTGGTTGTGGGATCGCTTAGCTCTGTCTATAGCATGCTGCTTCTGCTTTTTAGCATGCATCTAGTCCTGTGTTGTAGCTTGCCAGGTTGGCACCTCATTTTCAGGTGCTGCTCTTGGCATGCTCTTCTGCACTCCTCATTGAACCAGGGTTGGTCCCCTGGCTTGATGGTAATGGTAGAGTGAAAGATATGCCGGGCCATGAGATTACAGATTGTGGTGGAATACAATTCTGCTGCTAATGGCCCACAGCGCCTCATGCATGCCCAGTTTTGAGCTGCTAGCTCTGTTCTGAATCTATCCCATTTAGCATGGTGGTAGTGCCACACAACACAACGGAGGGTGTCCTCAGTGTGAAGAGGGGATTTCGTCTCCACAAAGACTGTGCAGTAGTCACTGCTACCAATGCTGTCTGTACAGATGCATCTGCGACAGTTGGTGAGGACGAGGTCAAATAGGTTTTTCCCCTGTGTTGGTTCTCTCACCGCCTGTGGCAGGCCCAGTCTGGCATCTATGCCCTTTCAGGATTCGGCCAGTTCGATCAGTAGTGGTGCTGCCCAGCCACTCTTGTGGCGCGATCTTGCCAGCCCTGGCAGGCGGGTATGGAGGCGGGACTGCCAGGAAAATGGCAGAATATGGGGGCGGGTGCCTAACCTGCTCCCAACCCGCCTCCATGCCATCTTCCCAGGAGGCGGGTAGCCGTCCCGCGCCGGGTCCCGTCTCCTTTGAGGCGGGAAGGGATTAAAGCCTATTAACTGCCTGTTAACAGGTAGTTAACAGGCAGAAAATAGGACTGTCCCCTTTTTGTCCTCACAATTGCGGGCTTCCCTAAGGCTCCAAAACCCGCCAGGGTCACTGAGCCGAGTAGGGGGTCTGCGGGGGTGCAAAAGTGTGCTGTGAAGTTAAGTGATGGGTGCAAGTGTGGAGAGGTGAGTATCTGAGGTAAGTGCAAAGTGTTAGTAAAAGTGTACTTACCTTTGTTTCTTCCTGCAGGCTTCAGTTGGTGGGTATGCGGAGAGTCTCGCACCCCCACGTTGGTGATTACAGATGGCCGTTGCATTCTCCAATGCAACAACCATCACATTTCTGCAAAGGAAAGAGGTTTGATGAGGTCTTGAATTCAAGACCTCATCAAACTACAGAGAATGTCACTGTTTGACAGCTTCACAGAGCTGTCAAACGATGACAATACATCTGTCAAAAAATTTTGTCAGATGAAACGTCATACGTTGACGTTCTCTTCAACCAGCTTTCCCTTAATTGGCCTGCTAAGCCCGCTAGGCAGGCTTAACAGCTTGCTGGGCAGGCTTAACAGGGTCAATCAAGGGAAAATAGCGTGGGTTGGCCAGAAGTTGTTGGAGGCGGGACTGAAACCCGACAAGTGGGAGTCCCGCCTCCAAAAGCTCCCCATTGGCAAAATCACCCCTTTGGTGTTGGACATTGAAGTCCCCCGCCCAGAGTACTTTCTGTGCCTTTGCTACCCTTAGTGCTTCTTCCAACTGGTGTTCAACATGGAGGAGTATGGATTCATCAGCTGAGGGAGGGCAGTAGATGGTAATCAGCAGGACGTTTTCTTGCCCAAGTTTGACCTGAAGCCATGAGACTTCATGGGGTGCGGAGTCAATGTTGAGGACTCCCAGGGCCACTCCTTCCCGGTGGGTCTGTCCTGCCAGTGGGTAGGTGATGGAGGAGTTTGGGACATTGGCTGAAAGGTATGATTCTATGAGTATGACTATGTCAGGCTGTTGCTTGACTAGTCTGTGGGACAGCTCTTCCAATTTTGGCACAAGTCCCCAGTGAGGAGGACTTTGCAGGGTCAACTGGGCGGGGTGTGCGTTTGTCATGTCTGAAGCCGGTGCCTGGGGTGGTCCGTCCAGTTTTATTCTTAATATTGTTTTCTGTAGCGGTTTTATACAACTGAGTGGCTTGCTCAGCCTTTTCAGAAGGCAGTTAAGAGTCAACCACATTGCTGTGGGTCTGGAGTCACCTACAGGCCAGGTAAGGACATTAGCTTTTAAGACAATCCGATAGTTTCATGTTCATCATTACTGATACTAGCTTTTTATTCCAGACCTATTTAATTAACTGAATTTAAAGTCCTCAGCTGCCATGGTGGTATTTTAACTCCCTGGATCATTAGTCCAGTTCTCTGGATTACTAGTCCAGTAACATAACCACTATGCTACCGTACCCATGTGGAGTCTCACTCCTTCAGGTTTTAATCGTTGGAGATTTTTCAAAAATTAAAATAAACATTTTTTTACTTTTACTTTGTCTCTTTTTTCTTTCTCTCTTAATCCAATCGTTCTTGTAGTGTATGTGCTTTAAGTCAGAACTACTTTTTACAGCTCCTGTATACTGTAGTACCGGCAGTAACCACACCGGTATATAAGCTGTGCGCATGCCTCTGTACTCCAGTCTAGAGATTGCCCTCCTCCAGTAAAGACCTGTTATTTGTTTATGGACAGCATCCGTGTAATTATTTATCCACTGAACCACGGATCTAACAGTGGCGACGAGTGATGATGCGAATCTACGTGCAACATTAAACAAAAAAAATTTTTTTTTTTTAATAGTCGAGTCCAGGAACACGGGCGTCGACCGCGAGCAACCGCCCAGCAGTCAGGCAGAGATCCAACTTCACTGGGGAGGCTGTGGAGAGCCGGGCTTGGTTCCCCAGCCACAACGAGCAGTAAGAGACTGACGACAGGTCCAGAGCAGACCCTTCCCGAGCAGCGGCGGCTGGGGCCGACCGACGGCAGAGAGAGAGAGCCGGGCAGCGTCGACGGGCTAAGAAAAAGGGTGAAGAGAGCAGGGCGCAGCCGGGGGTTGATCACCGAGCGGCGTTGAGGAAAAATACTGCAAAACCGGAGAGAGGGTAAGAAACAGCCGGGTTCTAGACTGAGCGGCGTCGACAAATATCAAGAGAAGAACGCGCAGAGCACAGCCAGGGATCACGGGCTGATCAGGGTCCGCGGGGCGAAGCAAGGGGAGACGCCATTGAGCCGCGGAGCAGGGAGAGCGCGGGAGACGCCATTGAGCCGCGGAGAAGCAGGGAGAGCGCGGGAGGCGCCATTGAGCCGCGGAGAAGAAGGAAGAGCGCGGGAGACGCCATTTTGCGAAGCCGCAGTGGAGAAGACGGGCGAGCGCGGGAAGGAAGGAAAGCACGGGAGATGCCATTTTGTGCCAGCAGAGAAGAAGGGGAAGCGCAGGAGGCGCCATTGGTGATAGTTAATGCACAACCAAGGATGCCGAAGAGTGGCAGTATCTCTACGTTCGACAATGAAGTCGAAGATTGGGCGACATATGTGGAATGTATTGAGGTGTACTGCAGGGCGAATGAAGTGCCAGATGCTAATAAAGCACTGGTTCTGTTAAATTCCATGGGTGCAAAAACTTATGGGTTACTGCGAAATCTAATAACCCCAGAGAAGCCGGTAAACAAGAATTTTGAACGCATAGTAGAAATCCTACAGGACCACTTAAACCCCCCACCGCTGCTGATAGCAGAATGATTTAAGTTCCATAAAAGGGACCAACACAAAGACGAAAGCAATGCTGAGTACCTAACGGAACTGCGCAAGCTATCGAAATACTGCCAGTTTGGAGCGGGACTAGCAGACACGTTAAGGGACAGGTTTGTGTGTGGGCTACAAAGTGAAGGAACCCAGAAACGGCTTCTATCAGAAAAGGACCTTACGCTGGACAAAGCTTTCAGTATGGCAGTATCACATGAAGCAGCCGCAAGGGGTGCTGCAGAGATACAACGGAGACCGCAAGAATATGGCACCAACAAAATGACCTATGGAACAGGGAAGTGCTATCGCTGCGGCAGAACAACACATGACCAGAAAGATTGTTGGTTCAAGGGCCAAGTGTGCAGACAGTGTGGAAAAGCAGGACACATAGCAAGAGTCTGCAGGTCTGGGAAGAAAACCAACAGTAAGAAATCTCCACAGGAGAAGTACAAAAAGGTACACCAGGTGATGGACAGTGGTTCAGACGAACAGAAAAGTGACACAAACTCCGGAAGCAAGGAGCTGGGTTGTCTGAAACTACATAATGTAACCGAAATGGAGGATCACCAGACTATCTGGGTTACACTCAAGAGAGACGGAGTCCAAGTGGAAATGGAATTGGACACAGGGTCAGCTCTAACAGTCATAAATCAAAGAGACTACAAGCGGCTATTTTCACACATACCCTTGAAAGCTACAGAGATTGTCTTGAAGACGTATACGGGGCAAAAAGTCTACCGCAAAGGAAAAATAAGGGTGAAAGTGACATATAAAGGTCAGGAAATACCTAAAATGGATATATATGTATTGCCAAATGGAGGACCACCACTGCTAGGACGTGAATGGATCCGGAAGATACATTTAGATTGGCATTCCATACAGGCACTGAAGGTGGAGACCAAAAAGGATGACGACGTCACACCTGGACGACTGTCAAAAATGCTAACTGACGCAAAAGAAGTGTTCCAGGAGGGACTAGGAACACTAAAAGGAATAACAGCAACAATTAAAATAGGGGATAATGCAAGCCCAAAGTTTCTGAAGGCCAGACCAGTGCCTTATGCGATCAGACCAGCGGTTGAAGCAGAGCTGGAAGGGTTGGAACATTCAGGAGTACTGTCCAAAGTGGACTGGAGCGAGTGGGCTACACCCATCGTTCCTGTAATGAAGAGGTCGTTGAGTAATACGCCAGGGGAACCAAAGAAGGTCCGCATCTGTGGGGATTTTAAGGTGACAGTGAACCCAGTCCTTCACACGGTGCAATATCCGCTTCCTCGAATTGAGGATATTTTTGCCTCGCTATCTGGTGGTAAACTCTTCACAAAAATTGATCTAGCCCAGGCGTACTTGCAAATGGAGGTAGAAGAAGCTTCGAAACATTACCTTACGATCAACACCCATAAAGGTCTCTATCAATACAACCGGCTGGTGTTTGGAGCAGCCTCGGCTCCGGCTGTCTGGCAAAGGGCGATGGATCAGGTCCTGCAAGGGATTCCAGGGACCCAGTGTTATTTGGACGACATCTTGGTCACGGGCGAAAATGACGGTGATCACCTCGCTGACTTGGAAAAGGTGCTCACCAGATTAAAGGAATATGGGCTACGAGCTAATTGCCACAAGTGCGAGTTTTTCCAGAAACAGATCTCGTATTGCTGCCACGTCATCGATGAAGAGGGGTTACATAAGTCCCCTGACAAGATAGAGGCAGTAGTCAAGGCTCCAGCACCGGAAAATGTGTCACAACTGAGGTCGTTCCTCGGGCTGGTAAACTATTACCACAAGTTCTTACCAAATTTGTCTACGGTATTACACCCGCTGAACACCCTACTGCAAACAGGGGTACCATGGAAGTGGGATGACGAACGTAGACGAGCTTTCCAGAAGTGTAAAGAATTGATCACATCAAAAGAGGTGTTGGCCCATTTCAACCCAGCACTACCAATTCGTTTGGCATGTGATGCATCACCCTACGGCATTGGAGCGGTGCTGCCGCACAAATTCCCGGACGGTTTGGAGAGGCCAGTAGCCTTTGCGTCTTGGTCACTAACCTCAGCCGAGCGCAACTACGCCCAGATTGACAGGGAGGCCCTCAGCCTGGTATGGGGAGTAAAAAAATTCAACCACTATCTGCATGGACAGAAGTTCACCTTGCTGACTGACCACCAACCACTTGTCTCCATCTTTAATCCTAAGAAGGGTGTGCCAGTAATGACTGCACAGCGGTTACAAAGATGGTCCCTGTTTCTAGGGGCGAATCAATGTGAAATAGAATATAAAGGCACCAGACAGCATGGGAACGCTGATGGGCTATCGCGCCTGCCACTGCCTACTGTGGAGGAAGCACCAGCAGTGGACCCTATCGATATATTTTATTCGTCGATAATTGAACGATTGCCAGTAACAAACGCGGATATAGAGGAGACCCGCAATGATCCGACGCTGTCACGGGTATATGAATTGACGGTGAGGGGATGGCCAACACATAGCGACTCACTGTTGCCAGCATTCTCATCCAGAAGGGAACAGCTGTCAGTATGCCAGGGGACAGTGATGTGCAGATCCAGAGTGGTGATTCCACCCAAGTTAAGGGAGAGAGTGCTAAATGAGCTACATGAAGGTCACCTGGGGGGAGTGAAAATGAAAAGCCTAGCAAGGGCTTATGTGTGGTGGCCGGGAATCGATCAACAAATTGAAGACCTAACTAAGAGCTGCTTAGGATGCCAGAAGGTCCAAAATGCACCACCACATGCCCCTCTACACCCATGGGAGTGGCCCTCCTCTCCATGGCAACGGGTGCACATTGATTTCGCTGGTCCATTCATGGACTCAATGTTCTTAATAGCAGTGGATGCTCATTCAAAGTGGCCTGAGGTGATAAAGATGTCTTCAACCACTACAGAGAAAACGATTGCAGTCCTACGGACCATATTTGCCAGAAACGGGTTGCCAGAGCAGATCTGCTCTGATAACGGACCACAGTTTGTGTCCGATGAGTTCCAAAAATTCATGAAAAGGAATGGGGTAAGGCATTACACATCCGCCCCGTATCATCCAGCCACCAATGGATTGGCTGAGAGGTTCGTACAAACCTTTAAGAAGGCGATAAAGACCAAATGTGCGCCGAAATGTTGAGGACAAACAATTCCAGCACATCAACGAGAAGCCGACAAGGAGTTTCAATGTAGGGCAACCAGTCTTGGCCCGGGACGATCGAACAGAGAAGTGGCAACCCGGAACAATGTGTACAAGGCAGGGGCCATTAATGTACACAGTGGATGTCGGGGAGAACATTGTGAGACGCCACGTCGATCAGATCTTAGCATCACAGGAATGCGTCAACCCCATGTCTCGAGTACCTGGGGATGAACCCGACATACCGGTAGTATCTACTTCAGACCCAGTAGCAGTGGAACCCGATAAACTATCCGATGAAAGGGGGTCAGAATCGCCTCTGTAGTGTATGTGCCTTTAAGAGCCCCAGGTGTACTGTAATGCCGGTAATGGCCACTCGGGCTATATAAGCCTGTATATTGTGTTGTATCAGTTAGTTCCCCTCCAGACTTTGTTTAGTAAACACCTATGAAACCAACTCCTGTCTTCAGTGTCTCTATCAACACACAGACACAACAGTGGCGACGAATTGGAAACGGACTTACCTGCAATTCGGCAGCACCTCAAGGACATCGATTCCTCTGGCGTCCAAAGTTGAAGAAAAATCAAGAAAAAGAAAAAGCTGTGGTTTCACCAGCTAGCCAAGCTGGTGGCAGGTACTGCAATAATCCTTCCTGGGCATCGGGCTGGGGCTCCAGCGGCTGGCTCTACAGCTAGGCCAAGCAGCGAAAGTGGAGGCAAGCAGTAACAGATGGGGAGCACTCGGGAGACGGCCGGCGCTGCAAGCAGGTCGGCATTCAGACCTAGAGAGAGAGTCCGGCGGGAACGAGTCTCCAACTGTAAATAAATAAATAAAAAGAACGGAAACCGCGGGAAACAGCGTTGTCATCGGCAGCAGCGGCGGGGAAGTGCGGGAAGCGCTATATCTTTTCTGCAGAAAAGAAAAGCGCGGGAAGCACCATTTCATTTCCAGGATGCCTAAGTCTGGCAATATTGATGCTTTTGATAACGAGATAAAGGATTGGACCACATATGTGGAAAGAGTGGAGGTATATTGCACCACAAATGGAATAGAAGATGAAAAAAAAGTTTCAGTACTGCTAAATCTAATGGGCGCAAAGACATACGGGCTGTTACGAAATTTAATCACTCCAGCCAAACCAAAGGACAAGAATTATGAAGACATTGTTGATACCCTACAGGAGCACTTAAACCCAACACCGCTGCTGATAGCGGAACGATTCAAATTCTTCAAGAGAAATCAACACAAGAATGAAAGTAACGCTGATTACCTCACCGAATTAAGAAAGCTATCAAAACACTGTCAATTCGGGGCAGGACTAGCAGATTATCTTCGAGACAAATTCGCCTGCGGTCTCTTAAGTGAAGGAACACAGAAAAGGCTGCTTCGTCAAAAAGATTTAACACTGGACAAGGCTTTCAGTATGGCTGTATCATATGATGCAGCCGCAAGAGGAGCTGCAGAGATACAACAAAGGACACAGGACTTTGGCACCCATGAAATGACACAGGGTTTCGAGAGATGTTATCGCTGCGGCAGATCCACCCATGACCAGAGGGACTGCTGGTTCAAGGACAAAGCATGCAGGCAATGCGGAAAGATTGGACACATTGCACGGGTATGCCGATCTGGACCAAAAAAATCCACAGACAGGAAAAAAAAAATCAATAAAGAAAAGTACAGAAAGGTACAAATGATGACGGACAGTAGCTCCGAAGACCAGAAGAGCGATAGCGACTCCGAAAACAAGAGACTAAGCTGTCTCAAATTACATAATGTAATTGCCAAAGATGATTACCAGACCATTTGGGTTACCCTCACGATAGCAGGGTCCCCAGTTAAAATGGAGCTAGATACAGGATCAGCTCTGACCGTCATAAATCGACGGGATTACGAGCGGCTATTTCCGCATATACCTTTAAAAGACACATCCATTATCTTGAAAACATATACGGGGCAGAAAGTATACCCCAAAGGAAAAATAAGGGTGCCTGTTGTATACAACGGCAAGGAAATACAAAAGTTGTATTTATACATTCTACAAGATGGTGGTCCACCGCTGTTGGGACGTGAATGGATCAGGAAAATACGTTTAGACTGGAACTCCATTCAGGCACTGACGGTGACCAGTAAGAAAAAAACCGATGATGACGCTGATATACCTGAACGATTAAAAGACATCTTGGCCAACGCCAAAGAAGTGTTTCAAGAGAAACTAGGAACCTTGAAAGGCATCACCGCCTCAATAAAAGTGGAAGATGCAGCAATTCCCAAGTTTTTTAAGGCAAGACTGGTGCCATACGCAATTCGTCCAGCAGTCGAGGCAGAGCTGGAGAATTTGGAAAAAGCAGGCGTATTATCCAAAATAGATTGGAGCGAGTGGGCAACACCCATCGTTCCAGTCATGAAGAAAGCATTGAATAATGATAAATCTGAAGAACAGAGAAAAATTCACATCTGTGGAGACTTCAAGGTGACTGTAAACCCGGTCCTTCACACGGTACAGTATCCTCTTCCGAGGATAGAAGATATTTTCGCCTCACTATCCGGAGGGAAACGTTTCACCAAAATTGACTTGGCACAGGCATATCTACAGATGGAGGTTGAAGAGGCCTCTAAAAAATATCTCACGATAAATACACACAAAGGTCTGTACCAGAACAATCGACTGGTTTTCGGAGTAGCATCCGCTCCAGCTATCTGGCAAAGAGCTATGGAGCAAGTCCTCCAAGGGATTCCGGGGACTCAATGCTACCTAGACGACATCCTTGTAACAGGAGAAAACGACAACGAGCACCTTGCCAATTTGGAGCAGGTGCTCACTCGGCTGAGAGAACAGGGCCTACGAGCAAATCGCCCCAAGTGCAAATTCTTCCAAAATCAAATATCATATTGTGGCCACATAATTAATAAGGAAGGGTTGCATAAGTCACCTGAAAAAATTGAAGCGGTCATAAAAGCCCCAGCACCTGAAAATGTTTCACAATTAAGGTCGTTCCTGGGATTAATAAATTACTATCATAAATTTTTACCGAACTTATCAACTCTTCTACACCCTCTTAATGAACTGCTACAAACAGGAGTAATTTGGAAATGGAGCGAAGACTGTAAACGTGCCTTCCATAAATGCAAAGACTTAATCACGTCCAAAGAAGTTTTGGCTCATTACAACCCATCACTGCCAATCAGACTGGCGTGCGATGCATCCCCTTACGGCGTAGGAGCAGTATTATCGCATAAATTCCCTGATGGCTCGGAACGGCCGATAGCTTTTGCGTCACGCTCACTGAACTCAGCTGAGCGTAACTATGCCCAAATCGACAGGGAAGCACTCAGCCTGGTATGGGGAGTGAAGAAATTCAACCATTACCTACACGGACAAAAATTTACCTTGTTGACTGACCATCAACCCCTCATCTCCATATTCAACCCTAAAAAGGGTGTTCCCATTATGACAGCGCAAAGGCTACAGAGGTGGTCCCTTTTTCTAGGGGCACACCAATACAACATAGAATACAAAGGATCAAAACAGCATGGGAATGCTGACGGGTTATCGCGCCTACCGTTGCCAACGGTAGAAGAAGCATCTACCGTAGACCCAGTGGAGATTTTCCACTCTACCATAGTCGAATGTCTACCAGTAACAAATTCTGCCATTGAAAGGGAAACTAGAAATGACCCGACTCTCTCACGAGTCTAAGATTTAACAGTGAAGGGATGGCCAGCACATGGCGAACCACTGTTGCCAGCGTTCTCGCAAAGAAGAGAACAGCTGTCAGTGTGCCGAGGAACCTTGATGTGTGGATCCAGAGTGGTGATTCCACCCAAACTCCAGGATAAAGTTCTAAAGGAGCTTCACGAGGGGCATCTGCGTGGAGTGAAAATGAAGAACCTAGCCAGGGCGTTTGTATGGTGGCCAGGTATCGATGGAGACATCGAAGAAATGACCAAGAGCTGCCTAGGATGCCAGAAGGTCCAAAACGCTCCACCCCAAGCCCCTCTACATCCATGGGAGTGGCCCTCATCTCCCTGGCAAAGGGTACACATCAACTTTGCTGGTCCATTTATGGACTCAATGTTCTTAATCGCGGTTGATGCACACTCCAAGTGGCCGGAGGTAATAAAGATGTCCTCCACCACCACGGAAAAAACCATCACAGTATTAAGGACCATATTTGCCAGGAATGGGCTGCCGGAACAGATCTGTTCTGATAATGGACCGCAATTTGTGTCCGAAGAATTCAGGAAGTTCTTAAAAAACAATGCGGTTAAGCACTACACGTCCGCCCCATACCATCCCGCCACCAATGGATTGGCTGAAAGGTTTGTCCAGACCTTCAAGAAGGCCATAAAGGCCATGGGTAATGAAGACATAAAACTTCAGCACAAGGTGGATAACTTCTTGTTCGCATACAGGAATGCAACACAAACCAAACTCCTGCCATGATGTTCTTCAATAGAAGCCTAAGATGCCGGCTGGATTTGATCAAGCCCAACATCAGAAGGGACGTGGAGAACCGGCAATTTCAAGGCATGAATGAAAGGCCAACTAGAATCTTCCAGATAGGTCAACAAGTTTTGGTCCGGGACTACCGTACCGAGAAATGGCAGCCTGGAACTATCTGCACACGACTAGGACCGCTGATGTATACCGTGGACATCGGAGAAAGCATAATAAGGTGCCATGCTGACCAAATCATAGAGTCATCCGAAAAGGGACAACCAACACCACAACTCTATACGCCTAACGATGAAGTAGAGATACCCATATCTACCTCCAATCCGGTGATACTGGAACCCGACACTGGCATGCAAGCCGAATCAGCCTTGCCAAAAGAACCTACTACACCACCAGAAACTACTACACCACCGAGGCGTTATCCGGACCGAGTCAGGAAGCCTCCAGAGAGACTGACTTATAATTAACTAGCTGGGGAAGCCCGGCTTTGCCAGGGCTGTTTTGGGCCGGGCGGTTTAAATCGAGTGCCAGGCTTTGGGGCCTCTCTGTGTCCCTCTGTGAATCTGCTGCCGGGCAACATTTTAAATCGAGTACCAGGCTTTCAGGCCCTGTCTGTCTGTCCCTCTGTGAATCTGCTGCCGGGCAACATTTTAAATCGAGTCCCAGGCTTTCAGGCCCTGTCTGTCTGTCCCTCTGTGAATCTGCTGCCGGGCAACATTTTAAATCGAGTCCCAGGCTTTTGGGCCCTGTCTCTCTGTCCCTTTGTGAATCTGCTGCCGGGCAACATTTCTACCTTTTAATACCTTTAAAGATGAAAGTGAAAGTACTTATAAAACGTTTTTGGTAAATCTTTTAAAAATAACAAAAAAGATACTAACGTTTTCGAAGCTGCATCAGCAGATTTTGAGCTGGAAGTAAATGGTGTTTTTAGCTTGAGGCAATGGCTGTCACATCCCTGAGATGAAAACGATTAGTCCCGCCCACACACACACACCGATTGGCCAACCATCAGGGGACCGTACTGTAGGATTGGTCAATCGTGACGGCACAGGATTGGTCGAACCTTGACGTCAGTCAATCAATGCGAAGTAGCAGATAATGAGTTTAATTTTGAAGGTTTTTTGCATAAGGCGCGAACAATTTTCGTTCGACCGAAAAGTAAATACGCTTACGACCATCCCGGAAGTGTAAGCTTTCTTCGGAGGTAACGCGCGCGTAGGTACGCTCTATAACTTTTGAGCGCATAGCCGGACAGACGCACACCCGAGGACAGACAGACAGACAGATCGATTCGTTTATATCTTTATATAGATAGATAGACTAGCTGAAGTGCCCGGCGGTGCCGAGGGTCTTTTGAGGGCATGTTGTTGTTGGAAGAGAGAGAGAGAGCGACTGGGGGGAGAGAGAGAGCGACTGGGGGGAAGAGAGAGAGCGACTGGGGGGAAGAGAGAGAGCGACTGGGGGGGAAGAGAGAGAGCGACTGGGGGGGAAGAGAGAGAGCGACTGGGGGGGAAGAGAGAGAGCGACTGGGGGGGAAGAGAGAGAGCGACTGGGGGGGAAGAGAGAGAGCGACTGGGGGGGAAGAGAGAGAGCGACTGGGGGGGAAGAGAGAGAGCGACTGGGGGGGGAAGAGAGAGAGCGACTGGGGGGGAAGAGAGAGAGCGACTGGGGGGAAGAGAGAGAGCGACTGGGGGGAAGAGAGAGAGCGACTGGGGGGAAGAGAGAGAGCGACTGGGGGAAGGAGAGAGCGAGAGAGAGACGGGGGGAAGGAGAGAGCGAGAGACTGGGGGGAAGGAGAGAGAGAGGGGGGAAGGAGAGAAAGAGAGAGAGAGGGAAGGAGAGAGAGACAGAGAGGGGGAAGGTGAGAGTGAGGGAAGGGGCTGGACTCAGAGCCCGGTGGGTGAAGGGCGGCCGCCATTTTGTGAGGTCGGCGGGATGGTTGAGACCGCGGGGAAGGGCTTGGACTTAGAGCCCAGCCGCGGTGACCGTGGGTTATATTGCGATGACTGTGTTATAGGACAGTGAAGCCAATGACCGGAGGAATCGGGAGCCACTTTCTTAAGGCTTTTAATCTGCGATTTAATAATTTCAAAATACTGTTACTTGTTCCACATTTAAATTTTATGTAGTTTAAAATACTTCTAACATTGAATATAATTCTGGTTAATATTTGGGATCCAGGGTGTAGTTAGTAATGCTTGAAGTCTTACGTTGCAGCTTCTGACCGCCTGTGTGAAGCAGAAACTCAGACATAGTTTGATGCTGAATCTTTGCTGGTTGTTCGAATGATGCCAATAAATCTGTATCCGTTTCTGTGACTTTTTCTTAATTAGGAAATGCCCCTAATTGATGAAACGCCGACTCAATTCAATTCAATTCAAATCGCTTTATTGGCATGATAAGTTACATCTTATGTTGCCAAAGCATCAAAATACATTTATGGTTGAGCACATAAACGCAGTTCTATTCATACAGTGTATAAACAGGTATATCCCTGAGTGTATAAATATACATTCGCATTGTTTATATATATTCATTTCTTAGTTTACTGGTTGTCCCTCTGTTCATGGCAAGCTGTAACATAGTGTGCCGCCAGTGTTACAC
The DNA here is from genome assembly GCF_052327205.1 of Somniosus microcephalus. Taxonomy (NCBI): domain Eukaryota; kingdom Metazoa; phylum Chordata; class Chondrichthyes; order Squaliformes; family Somniosidae; genus Somniosus; species Somniosus microcephalus. The sequence continues at coordinate 148,785,756 of NC_140994.1, read as the reverse complement.
AGCTTCTCTCCTCTCCCAGTAGGAATGGGAGTTTTTGGTTGTCATTCAGATTTCTGAATTCAGGGCATATTTGTGAGAATTTTGGGTAGAAATTCTCCCTGATGTCCTGATATTTTCCACAGGCTGTGAGGAAGTGCATCTCTGTCTCCACTACTCCCTGACTGCAGTGCGAGCATATCCTGTCTTCTCTTGGCAGCCTGGTCTGCCTGTGTCTGCCTTTTTCGATCGCTAGGCTATGTTCGCTAAGTCTGTACCTTGTCAAGGTTCTTCTCAGTTTGTTATCCTTTACCATGGTCAGGTAATCAGCTATGTTGTTTTGTCTGTTTAGGGCCAAGTAGCAATTGAGTTTGCTTTGGGTTTTTGTTGTTTCTGCCCAATATGTCAGATATTTTTCCTTTTGCTTAGCGACGATTGTGTTGGGTCGAATTCTTTGTGTTACCCTGTCACTGTCCTGGGGCTGGTTATTGTTAGTAGTTACTTCACTGAGTCCCAGGACTAGTTGACTGAGCGTATTCTTCTTTATGGTCAGCTCTTGGCATTTCAGGGCGTCGTAGTGATAGCATTGGGGGTTGCTCATTTGTAGGTGGTTCCAAAATTTGGTGGCTCTTTTTTGGATAGTGATTATTAATGGATATTGGCCTAGTTCCGCCCTGCATGCATTGTTTACTGTTTTCCTTTGAGTCCGGAGGATACTTTTACAGAATTCTGCATGTAGGATCTCAATTGGGTGTTTGTCCCATTTTGCGAATTCTTGTTGAGTTAGCGGTCCCCATACTTCACTGCCATAGAGTGCAATTGGTTCAATTACTGATTTGAAAATTTTGAGCCAAATGCTAATTGGGATTTCTATTTGGATTGATTTTTTGATGGCATAGAAAGCCCTTCTTGCTTTCTCTTTCAGTTCATTCACAGCCAGTTTGAAGTTTCCCGTAGAACTGATTTTTAAGCCCAAGTATGTGTAGTTAGTGGTTTGTTCAATTTTGGTTGTTCCTACTGTGAAATTTATTTTGGGTCCCTGATGTTTGGATCTTTGCTGGAACACAAGGACTTTGGTTTTTTGGGGATTTATTGTCAGGGCCCAAGTCTGGCAGTACGACTCCAGCAGGTCCAGGTTCTGCTGTAGCCCCTCTTTAGTTGGTGACAGCAGAACCAGGTCGTCTGCATAGAGGAGGAATTTAACCTTGGATTCATATAGGGTGAGGCCGGGTGCTGTAGATCGTTCAAGTAGTTTTGCCAATCCATTTATGTAAATATTAAAGAGTGTCGGTGAGATTGGCGAGCCCTGCGTCAGCCCCCGCCCCTGTGGGAAGTATTTTGTTTGTTTGTCTCCAATTTTAATTGCACATTTGTTGTTTGTATACATTGATTTAATTACATCATATGTTTTCCCTCCTACCCCGCTTTCGATAAGTTTCAGGAATAAACCGTCATGCCAGATGGAGTCGAAAGCTTTCTGGAAATCTACAAAGCATGCGTAGATTTTGCTTTTGTTATGGTGAACGTGTTTGTCAATTAGGGTCTGTAGGGTGAAGATATGATCGGATGTTCTATGGTTTGGCAGGAATCCAATTTGGCTTTTACTCAAGACATTGTGCTCCTCAAGGAAGTTTATAAGTCTTTTGTTTATGATGCTACAGAATACCTTCCCCAGGTTACTGTTTACGCAGATGCCTCGATAGTTGTTTGGGTCGATTTTGTCCCCACTTTTGTATATGGGCGTTATGAGTCCTTTGTTCCAGATATCAGGGAAATAACCGACACTCAGAACCAAGTTGAAGAGTTTTAGGATAGCCAGTTTCATTTTGTTGTCTGTGTGTTTAATCATCTCATTTAGTATGCCGTCTGTCCCGCAGGCTTTTCCTGGTCGCAGGTCCTTGAGTTTTTCAAGAAGTTCTTTTTCTGTTATTATGGCGTCCAGCGGGTTTTGGTTATCTTTTATGGCCATTTCTAGCTTTTCCAGTTTTTTGCATATTTGGTGTTGCTCTGGTCTTAGTGTGTTTTTCTGGTATAATTTTTCAAAGTGGTTTACCCATGTGTCCCCATTTTGAATGGCCAAATCGTCGTGTTGTTTTTTGTGCAGTGTTTTCAAGTTTTCCCAGAAACAATTGGAATCAATGGATTCCTCCATGGAGCTGAGTGTATTCTTAATATATTGCTCTTTTTTGGTTCTGAGTGTGTTTCTGTATTGTGTTAGTGTCTGACAATAAGTAAGGCGTAATTCCTCGTTTTCTGGATGTCTGTGTTTTGGGTTTGATATTTTTCTAAGTTTTTTCCTCATGTTATGGCAATCTCGGTCAAACCATTTTTCATAGTTTTTTGTTTTGGGTTTGTTCTTGCGAGCTTTCAAGTTTGCATTTGTTGCCAAATTATCAAAAATATTGTTTAGTTTAATAACTGCCCGGTTTACGCCTTCTTTATTGTGAGTGTATATGTTATCCAGAAAGGTGTCTAAGAGAGCTTGAGTTGATGCATTGCTAATTGTTTTCTGGTATTTTTCCGTGTCGTTTTTGGCCCATCTGTACGATTTTTTGGTGTTGTACAGTTTACTGGGTTGTGTTTCTATGTTGTTTGTTTCTGTCTTTTTGAGGAACATAGTAATTTGACTGTGATCTGACAGTGTTGTTTGTGGTTTGACTGTGAATGCTCTGAAAGAGGATGGGTCTAAGTCTGTAATCATATAGTCTACTGTGCTGCAGCCAAGAGGTGAGCAATAGGTCGATCTTCCTAGGAGGTCTCCTATGAACCTACCATTGACAATGTACAGACCCAGGTTTCGACAGAGCTGTAGTAGCTGTTTTCCATTGGTATTTGACTGCTTGTCGCAGTTATGCCTGTATGGAAGGGAAGGGATGTCAAAGTGGTTATTCCTGAAAACGTAATTGTTTCCCTGATTATTGGTGAAGTCTGGTTCTTCGCCCATTCTTGAATTGAGGTCCCCACAGATCAACACGTTCCCCTGGGCCTGGTATTGGATAATTTCCCCCTCCATGTTGGAGAAGGTGTCCTCTTTAAAGTACGGGGAATCGATTGGGGGGATATAAAGTGCGCAAATGTAAACATCTTGGGTGTTTGAGATAATCTCCCTCTCAAGTTTGAGCCACATATGGTTTTCGCCCTTTTTTATAAATTTGATGTAATTCTTAAGTTCTGTTTTAAACCAGATCAGTATGCCTCCGGAGTCTCTGCCTTGGGTTACACTTGGTAATTTATTGGAGGGGACCACCAGCTCAGTGTACCCTTGGGGACAGCCAGTGTGTCCTTTTCCTTTATACCAAGTTTCCTGTAAAATGATAATATCTAGGTCTTTAGTTTCATCTATGAACTCTGGGGTCCTACTCTTCACGTCTCGCACTGAAGAGCGTAGACCTTGGATATTCCAGGTCGAAATATATAAGGATTTCATGTTAAGTTTGATCTTTTACTATGATAGGTTAAAGAGTGGTACGTGTTTGTCGTGTCTAAGTGTGGGAAAAAAAAGAAAGATCACTTCAGTTGTCTATAAAAGTTAATACAATTTGGTTACAGTTCTTTCTATTAATTAGTCCTTGATCCATAAGGCGGAAGTAGATGCTGCTGCACATCTGCTTATTGTCTCTTAATGGATTGTTTCTGTCTGAGGTACTGCGTACGTCCTGTGCATATCTCCCTCTGTCTGGCTGGGAGCGGTCCTATTCCCCTGTGGGACAGGAGTGGTGCAGGTCTGATATTGTTGTTTTGCATGGGGAACCTCTCTGGTCTCGGTTGGTGTGTTGGTGGTCTTTGTAGTGTTCCTGATATGTACCCCGCTGATCTCTGGTGGTTGGCGGGGGGTCCTCTTGGAGTCTGGGTATGGACCCGGTTAAAAGCGACGTCCTTCAGGGCTTTAGCAAAGATCGATATTCTTTGCCTTTGGATGTGGACGTGGTCGTAAAGACATTCCTCATCGAGGGTGGGGTGTTGGGCCAGGTGTACGACTCCCTCCTACCTCTTCCCCCCCTCCCCCTCCTACCCCCCTCCCCCTCCTACCTCTTCCCCCCCACCTATCTCTTCCCCCCCTCCCCCCTCTTCCCCCCCCCTCCCCCTCCTACCTCTTCCCCCCTCCCCCTCCCCCTCTTACCTCTTCCCACCTCCCACCTCTTCCCCCCTCCTACCTCTTCCCCCACTACCTCTTCCCCCCTACCCCTCCTACCTCTTCCCCCCTCCCCCTCCCCCCTCCCCCTCTCCCCCCTCCTACGTCTTCCCCCCTCCCCTCTTCCCCCTCCCCCTCCTACCTCTTCCCCCCTCCCCCTCCTACCTCTTCCCCCCTCCCCCTCCTACCTCTTCCCCCTCCCCCTCCTACCTTTTCCCCTCCTACCTCTTCCCCCCTCCCCCTACCTCTTCCCCCCCTCCCCCTCCTACCTCTTCCCCCCCTCGCCCTCCTACCTCTTTCCCCCCTCGCCCTCCTATCTCTCCCCCCCTCCCCCTCCAACCTCTTCCCCCCTCCCCCTCCTACCTCTTCCCCCCTCCCCCTCCTACCTCTTCCCCCTCCTCTTCCCCCCTCCCCCTCCTACCTCTTCCCCCCTCCCACCTCTTCCCCCCTCCCCCCTCTTCCCCTCCTACCTCTTCCCCCTCCCCCTCCTCCTACCTCTTCCCCCTCCCACCTCTTCCCCCCCTCCCACCTCTTCCCCCCCTCCCCCTCCTACCTCTTCCCTCCCTCCCCCCCACCTCTTCCCCCTACCTCTTCCCCCCCACCTCTTCCCCCCTCCCACCTCTTCCCCCCTCCCACCTCTTCCCCCTGCCCCTCCTACCTCTTCCCCCCCTCCACCTCCTACCTCTTACCCCCTCCCCCTCCTACATTTCCCCCCCCTCCCCCTCCTACCTCTTCCCCCCTCCTACCTCTTCCCCCCTTTCTCTTTCCCCCCCTCCTCCCTCTTCCCCCCTTCCTCCCTCTTCCCTCCCCTCCTCCTCCCTCTTCCCCCCTCCTCCTCCCTCTTCCCCCCTCCTCCTCCCTCTTCCCCCCTCCTCCTCTCCTCACTCCCTCCCCCCTCCTCCTCTCCTCCTCCCTCTTCCCCCCTCCTCCTCTCCTCCCTCCCTCCCCCTCCCCTCCCTCCCTCTCCCTCTCCTCCTTCTCCCCCTCCTCCTCCCTCTCACCACCTCCCTACCCCCTTCCTCCCTCTCCCCCTCCTCCACCTCCTACCTCTTACCCCCCTCCCCCTCCTACCTCTTACCCCCCTCCCCTCCTACCTCTCCCCCCTTCACCCCTCCCCCCTCTTCCCCCTCCCTCCTCTTCCCCCTCCCTCTTTCCCCCCTCCTCCTCCCTCTTCCCCCCTTCCTCCCTCTTCCCCCCCTTCCTCCCTCTTCCCCCCCTCCTCCTCCCTCTTCCCCCCTCCTCCTCCCTCTTCCCCTCCTCCTCACCTCCCTCCCTCCCTCCCCCTCTTCCCCCCCTCCCCCTCCTACCTCTTCCCCCCTCCTACCTCTTCCCCCCTTTCTCTTTCCCCCCTCCTCCTCCCTCTTCCCCCCCTCCTCCCTCTTCCCCCCCTTCCTCCCTCTTCCCTCCCCTCCTCCTCCCTCTTCCCCCCCTCCTCCTCCCTCCCCCCTCCTCCTCTCCTCCTCCCTCTTCCCCCCTCCTCCTCTCCTCCCTCCCTCCCTCTCCTCCTTCTCCCCCTCCTCCTCCCTCTCACCACCTCCCTACCCCCTTCCTCCCTCTCCCCCTCCTCCACCTCCTACCTCTTACCCCCCTCCCCCTCCTACCTCTTACCCCCCTCCCCTCCTACCTCTCCCCCCTTCCCCCTCCATCTTTCCCCCCTCCTCCTCCCTCTTCCCCCCCTCCTCCCTCTTCCCCCCTTCCTCCCTCTTCCCCCCTCCTCTTCCCCCCTCCTCCTCCCTCTTCCCCCTCCTCCTCCCTCTTCCCCCCTCCTCCTCCCTCTTCCCCCCTCCTCCTCCCTCTTCCCCCCTCCTCCTCTCCTCCCTTCCTCCCTCCCTCCCCTCCTCCTCTCCTCCCTCCCTCCCTCCTCCTCTCCTCCCTCTCTTCCCCCCTCCTCCTCTCCTCCCTCCCTCCCCCTCTCCTCCCTCCCTCCCCCCTCCCCCTCTCCCCCTCCCTCTCCTCCCTCCTTCTCCCCCACCTCCTCCCTCTCACCACCTCCCTACCCCCTTCCTCCCTCTCCCCCTCCTTCCCCCCTCCTCCTCCCTCTCACCACCTCCCTACCCCCTTCCTCCCTCTCCCCCTCCTCCCCCCTCTCTCTCCCCCCTCTCTCTCCCCCCTGCCTGAGCCCTCATCCCCCGCTCCAATCCCTCTTTCTGCCCCGGGGCCCGGGCCTCGGCACCTGGATGAACGCGTTCCCTTGGACGCTTTTGGCGGCCTCGGCCGTCACCCTGATGCCGTTGGCCGAGGCGAACACCCGCAAAGACATGGCCCAGCCGAGTCCAGCGCCCCGGTCAGCTCGAGGTCCGCAGCCGTTGTTCGGACCGCAGGCCACAAAGCACCCGAGCCCAGTGCCGGCGATGGCTCCACGGAGCTCCGTGCCGCCCCACGCACTGACATGGCCCCGCCCTCCCGAGCTGGCTTGAAGAGCGCCGATTGCAGCTGTGAGAGACGGCCGGCGGGCCCGGTTGCCGGGGTAACCCTTCCCGCTCTCCAAGCCCCGCCCGAGATCAGCACTCCCGAGAGCCCCGCCCCCCCCCGCCCGAGCCGAGCGGGGAACAGAGAGAGACGCTGCGTCTCAGCTGCTCCTGCTGCGCGCGCACCCTTTACTAAGGTAGCGGCGCTCGGCTTAGGCCCGCCCCTCCAGCCTTCACAAAGATGGCGGCGATCGGGGGCCGCTTGTTGACTGGGGCCGGGAGGTGCCTAGCTCGGGCGTGGGTGCGGAGGAGAGGCCGAGGCTTCGAGGCCTACCTGGAAAAACGGGGAAAGGTAGGAAAATTAATGAGATTAGATAAAAGATTTAGAATGTAATTAACTTTTTTTAAAAAGAATATGTGTTTTAAAAGCAACGTTTTTTTGAAAGACGCAGAAAGCGGGAAAAAGAAAGGAAAAGTTTGGAATCAAGATGGCGGCGACTCACCTCGGTTCAGAACGATAAGGCCCGCCCACACACGCACCGATTGGTCGACCGTCAGGTCACCAAAGCGTAGGATTGGTCAATCGTCCCGTCACTCGACCGTAGTAGGGCCCGGCCGCACGCGCCAGCAACCCGCCGTACGATAGAGTGACCTCGAGGTCGACCAATCGCTAATGAGCGGATAATGAGATGCTAATGAGCGGAATGTTGAAAGTTTTTCGGATACCGCGGGCGCAATTTTCGTTCGGCCGAAACGTAAATACGCTTACGACCGTTTCGGAACGGTAAGCTTTCTTTCGACGTAACGCACGCATAGGTACGCCCTATAACTTTCGAGCGCATAGCCGGACAGACGCACACGTGAGGACAGACAGACAGATAGACAGACAGACAGACAGACAGAAGTATCCGTTTATTACTATATATGTATAGATTAACTGCAGCAATGTGTAGATTATTTTTCTTGTAACATGTAATTAATAATTACTTAAAATATTATGTACTGGTTGGCTAAAAGGGGAGGAATTGTAGTGTATGTGCCTTTAAGAGCCCCAGGTGTACTGTAATGCCGGTAATGGCCACTCGGGCTATATAAGCCTGTATTGTGTTGTATCACTTAGTTCCCCTCCAGACTTTGTTTAGTAAACACCTATGAAACCAACTCCTGTCTTCAGTGTCTCTATCAACACACAGACACAACAGCCTCTGCACCAAGAACAAGAACCTCCGGAAAGGCGCTATCCCGAAAGGGTCAGGAAGCCGCCCCAAAGACTGAATCTATAAATGGACTTTTGTTATTGAATGTACATGTAAAAATGTAATTGTTATTTGAATATTAAGGGGGTATTATTAATCTAAAAAGGGAGGAATTGTAGTGTATGTGCTTTAAGTCAGAACTACTTTTTACAGCTCCTGTATACTGTAGTACCGGCAGTAACCACACCGGTATATAAGCTGTGCGCATGCCTCTGTACTCCAGTCTAGAGATTGCCCTCCTCCAGTAAAGACCTGTTATTTGTTTATGTACAGCATCCGTGTAATTATTTATCCACTGAACCACGGATCTAACAGTTCTTTATTTCTCTTTATATACCTGATTTGACATTGTGTTGACCATTCTAATTTACACTTCCTTGTTCCGGCCTTGTGCTGTTCATTTCACAAGCCTTCAAGCTTTTGAGAAAGAACTGTACACTATATTGAACCCATTATTCACAAAGTCTGCCAAACGTAATCATTGGTCAAATATATCTATAATACAATAATTACAAAGTAAATGTGAAAAAGGAAAGTCAGGTTATGGCAATAATTACACACACACAGACTAGAATTGTGGTTACGAATGGCCAAATTGATCTGTCGGCTCTCACTGGAAATGTGGTTGTGTACTTTGCTTGATCTATGTTATGATGTTGGCTGTGCACTGAAAGAAGAATCATAGAATCTTACAGCACAGAAGGAGGCCATTTGGCTGGTCAATCCTGTGCGGGCTCTTTGACTCCAATTTAGTCCCACAAAGAAGAAACCTTGCGGGGAAAATTGGGCTGCTTTGTGCCTCCCGTTAGTGCCCCAGGGGGACGTTAACAGGGGGCGCAAAGCCCCTAGTGCCTGGACGCGGTGCTGCTAACACCTCCTGCGAAATTCAGTGGGAGGTTAGCGGCGGTGGTAGCCGGTAGCGCTCCGCGGCGCTGCCCTCCGGCGATAACGTCATCGCCGTGTGCAGCGCCCCGCTCCGCTCATGGTCCGGCCGCAAACTTCGGTCACGCTCCTTGACCTATCGCCGGAAGATATGTCCGACAAAGTCAGGGTGGCGTTTTTGCAGCCATGGCCACACTAATTAATGGGCAGGTCACAGGCGGCCATTTTTTTGGGGGGCTGCCTGCCAGCACCTGCCCCCTCTCGCCTCCTCATGCAGGGTGCCGGCTGCGATTGGTCAGCCCAGCACTCAAGAGGAGTGCTGGGCTCTTTTCCCGGCACTTCACTCCCTGGTGGGTGCTAGGCTCCGCCCCTTTAATCAGGGGAGGGAGGCCTGTAATACCATGGCGCGATGTGCCAACGTGTGTGGCGCTGTTGCACGTAGCGCTGCGGTATTGAAAGGTAGCGACCCAGGAAGGAGGTGGAGCACTTCCAGTAGCGCCCCGCCTCCTGCTTGGGGTGCTACCACTCAATTTACGGTGAGGGGGGCGCTAAATTTCCCCACCCCTTTTTTGAAAACTAGAATGCAAGTGCCTTTTTACTGAAGTTAAGAAATTGATACCAGAGACTGGAAAAGGAGCAGAACTCTATTGATCAGTTTATAAGCACAGAATTTAAAGTTCTTTATGATATAGATGGTGTACCTCCTAGCAGCAGGTATTAGAGCAGCATTAAAGGATCTCTGGGAGCAGGTCACCCGCTTGCTCTTTTGGATGGGAATAGTGTGTGACATAGGGAAGGGAAGAAAATACCATGAAAAGAAATGAAAGGATATGTAACAGGCTGCAGCATCCTCAATAATTTTAATAGCCCCAAAATTGCTCCCGTTTGGAGGCTATCGCACCTGGAAAACAGATCGAAAGATCAAGCATTGAGATCTGCCCTCACAAAATTCGGCATTCCCAATTTTCTGAACAATGGTGTATGGCCAGAAAATTGGGAAGATCACAAATTCAGTGTGCTAATCTTCCTGTCCGAACCTCCAATCTATGATACAGGTGAGTGATAAGCCACACCAGCAGCAGAGTCTCACGCCCCAATATTATCTCGGAGGCGTATTCCGAGCGGGGGGGGGGGCGGAGGGGGGGCAGGAGTTTTGGATGGGGAACCCGGAAGTACAGGTTTCTTGAACGTCCTGTAATTTTTAACTGCAGGACGTCTTTTAATTATTTTCTCCAGGTTTTCTGTCCGATTGACAGGCTGGCTGCCTGTTGGGTGGGAAAGCCTGCAGCGAAAGGATGTCGCGGAGCAGCAGGTGAGGAGAGATCATTGTCGAGGGTCTGTGGGGGGGCGGTGGGGGGGGAGTGGGTGGGGGGTCCGATGATAGTCAGGGGGGTCCGGTCACAGGCAGAGGTGGTTTGAAATGGTGGTCGGGGGGCAGAATGTGGTCGGTGGGAGCAGATGGTGGTCGGGTGGGTACAATCATGGGGGGGGTGGGGGAGCAGACAGATTGTGGGGGGTGAGGGGGGGGGCGGGGTTGCTTACATGTAATCTTGTTGGGCCGCTCGTCCTGCCTCTGTTAAAACCAGACGTAGGTGGGTTCGATTCCTGTTTCAGACTTTGAAATTTTTAAGCTCCCACCCGTTTTTGGGGTTAAAATTACCCTCTCAGTTGCAGAGCTGATATATTGAAAGCATTCAGTAAGAGATATAGGGCTAAAAATTGAGTAGTGCCCCGGAAAAATTAGCGCCCCCACGCCGGAAATTGAGTGTTGCACCCCAAGAGGGAAGCGGGGTGCTACTGGAAGCACCCCACATCCCTCTTGGGGCGCTGCAAGTGAATATCTTGGCGCTACGTGCCACAGCGCCACACGCTGCGGCACGTCGCGCCGCGGTATTGCAGGCCTTCCTCCCCTTCTTAAAGGGGAGGGGCCTTGTGCAGCGCGATCTGGGGCCTAGCTGGGCCCCCGGGGGTCGGGAGTGCCGGCAAAAGAGCCTGGCACTCAAGAGAAGTGCCGGGCTCTTGGAGCGCAGCCGGCACTCCACGGGGGGGTGGGTTCAGGAGGCCAGGGACGGGAGCGCAGGCAGGTGCTGGCAGGCGGCCAGCAACAAAATGGCCGCCCCGCACCTCGCCTTTAAATTGCGCATCCCCGGCCGCAGGTACGCCACCTTGACCCTGTCGGACATAGCGTCCGGCGGTAAATCAGAGGGCGCTCCCGAAGATCGCAGCCGGGGCGTGAGCAGGGCGCTGCACACACCAATAACGTCATCGCCAGCGGCGCAGCACTACCGGTTAGCGCCACCACTAACCTCCCGCTGAATTTTGCGGGAGACGTGGGCAGTGCCACACCCGGGCACTAGTTGGTTTGCGCCCCACTTAGCGCCCTCTTAAGGCGTTAACGGGTGGCGCAACCAACTGAATTTTCCCCCCATAGTGCATCAAAAATTACCAGTCATTAAAGAGACATTAGATATATCTTTGAAATCTGAATGCATTAACACCAATGTTTAAGCAAAACATATCAAATGCATATTTAGGTAATTTCTAATGAATGCATTTCCTTATCAATAAATCAGATTCTGTCAAGTTTTATGAAACCGTGACTCCCATTTCACTGATATTTGACAAAAACAAATGAAATCAGGCAGAGAAATGCTGGTCAACTGATGCCATCTCATTTATTTTTGCAGAAACATGTTCTTAACTAATCTTACCATCTGAAGTATTAAACTATCACCAAGGAAGGTCTATTTTATAGTCGGCTGGAGAATGTAATTACATCATTACAGTCTTAGATCAGTCTAGCTTGTAATTCCCCTTTAGGCAACAACCAGAGGGTTAATATAAACTGCTCCATCCCCAAGACCACTATTCATCACCATTAACATTCCCCTGATATTTTATAAAGAGCAGGGGATGTAGAATGACTGTCAATTGTGGGCCAAGAAAAGCCACATCAGAGTGGGTTTAAGAATAATGAGAAGCCACCCACATAATCATCAATCCGCAGACTTCGAAAGAGACAGCAACAGCCGAGTTGGCTGATTAAAATACAAACTTTGTCTTGCCTGAAAGATCATTAAACGTAATGTTATGAATGGGGTTTGCAGATATTGCTGCGGTCAATAAACCAAGACCAGTCTCATTCAAATTATGAACTTGGGTATTAACAAAGCCAAGATATCAGAAATTCACCATCCAGCGCTCCCAGCAGGGAGCTAGACTAGTGTAATACAGGTTCGACAGAGGGCTGCAACATTAATGGAGATTTCCTGACTCACTTTGAGCACAGCTTCCCACTGGGATAGCGTCATAGAGTTCTACAGCACATAAACAGGCTGCTCAAGCTAACAGGCCTGCACTGTTCTTTGTCTTCTCATGAGCTGCCTATTCCAATCCCACTCTCATATCCTTTAATATTCCTCTTTTTTAAGCAATTGACTAACTCTCTTTTAAAACAAATGACAAACTCTGCTACAACAAGGTTTCTGAGTATTTATGTGCATCCCTTCCTGAACCTCAGAAAAAAAATCACAATCAGGCAGCTTGACTACATGTGAAGCCTGTCATCTGCTACTGTTCAGCCTCTAAGTGTCATGCTAACTCTTGTCCCTTTTTCTTTTTCTTCTAGATCCATCTCAGCAGCTGCAGCCCTCAGGAGGAGGAGAAGCCATGGTCATGTGCTGCATCACGCCCAAGCACCATCACAGAAACTGGCACACTGGCTGGGTTAGAGAGTGAGTTAGAGGGTTCTGCACATGGTGATGCACCCAGCACTAGTGAGCAGCAGAAGGTATTGGTGCCGGGGACAGCCCAGGAGATAGCTCGCTAGAGGGCAAGATCCTCTCCCAGCTCTACTGAGAAGGACAGGGAAGCAGACTTCAGGGGCCCAGCAATGAGAAGAAAGCTTCTTGCTTCACACAAGCAGTTATATTAGACATTGGAATGCCTGCCAAGAAGTTTCACCACCATGGGTGAAAGTGTGTCGGAGTCCGCTCCCAGCCTCTGTGGTGTCCTCTCACATGGCATCTCTTTGCATGCTACATTGGAGATGCTGCAGCCAGGCCTTCATATCAAGAGTCAATGTTCACAGCCGTTGCAGCTGCCAAGCCAAATCTGGGCTTAAATATGTGCTCCGCCTTGGAGAGACAGACGTCTGTTTTGGAGAGGCAGATGTACACCTTGGACGGATTGCGCGAGCAAATGGATAGGGGCTTTGAAAGCATCAAACATCTTTTGCAGTCTGCTCTCCAATAGATCAGTGCAAGAGAAGAACCCCCGTCCCATAGGAATGATGGTGGCGCAGCAAGAGCGCCATGTGTTTTCCTCTTGCAGGATGTCAGCTCATCTGCTCTCTCGCCACCCCCTTAATTAATATCAACCACAGTGCCAGAAAGGCGCCAGACTGCCCCAGCAGCAGCCATAGTGCTGCGGTCTGCAGCCAGGCTCACACAGTATCATGCTCCCAGAAGCCGCCGGCCACAAACATCCCAAGGGTCCCCACATGAGCAACAGCAGCTTTCCACCAGCTCTGCCAAAACCACTAGTTGAGCACCTTGCAGGGGTAGTAGCGTTAGTAAACCTTTTAAGAAAAGCACAAAGGGTCGATCACTGAGTGACAAGATAATTCGGTACAATATTGTGTTTGGACTTAAAATCAACACCTTTATCACATTTGGAATTTTGGTCTACAGCTTCTTTTCATTACACCTTCTTTGTCTGCATTGTCAGAAAGTCATTGACATAAAAGTTGGCTGAATGATTTCAATGTTCCTTAATGGAATATCAAGGGAGTGGTGAAAGGGCAACAAGGATAGTTAATGCTTTTGTGACTTTTTAGGTAAAGGAATTGAGGAGGTCACTAAAAGTGCTGCTCTATCAATTGCTCCCTGGCATCTCTAGCTGCAAATGCATTCTGCCGCCCCTCCTTCTTGTGTTCTTCCTCACCTACATTCAATTCTTCCTCATCAGATGATGCCTCTACTTGTTGCTATGGCTCCTCCAATTTCAATCCTCTGTGCTTGTTGTGAAGAATGGAGCAAACTACGGCCCACTTTGTCTGGGTCACATTGCCTCAGAGCGATCAAGGCACCTGAACCCTTGCTTCAAAATGCCAGTGGTATGCTCTATGATGTTGCTGGTGGTCCCATAGCTGCTTGTACCTCTGTTGTTCAAGTGTGGTGGAGTTGTGGAGGGTTGCCATCAGCCATGTGTATAGGCAGTATCCCTTTGTCCCCTAGCAGCCATCCTCTGACGTTCGTGGAAAAGTGGAGGAATGCATGAGTGTCACAGAATGAAGGCTTCAGGTAGCTGCCAGCAAAACTGGCATTATCCTTCTGTAGTGGTCACACACCAGTTGTACACTGATGGAGGGAAAGGTCTTCCAGTTGACCAAAGCTGCTGGCCCTGATAGTTACATGACTGCAGTCTATTATGCCGTGGACACAAGTGAAGCCGGCCACTGCTGCAAATCCTAGAGCTCCCTCATTCTGGCTGTTGGCAGCCATTTGGAAGGTAATGTGCTGGTTTGCTCTGGCAAGGAGGGCATTGGTGACCTGCTTGATGCAGCTATGCATTGTAGACTGGGAGATGTGGGTGATGTCCCCTGTAGCAGCCTGTGGCAAAAAGGTTAAAGGTGGTGGTGACTTTGACATCCACTGGCAAAGCATGGCCCCCTGGTCCAGCAGGCAGCTGATCCTGCTGCAACAGGCTTTAAAGATCAGAAGCAGACTGCCTGATGAAGCATAGCCTTCGCATGCAGCGCGCCTCAGAAATATCAGAGAAACTAACTCTTGACCAAAAGACCTGTGCTCTGGGTACGGCCTTCTACGAGCAGCTTCCCTCACCTGCTGACTTCTAACAGGCCCACCTGCTGCTTGTCCTGGCTGTTGAGACTGCTGCTGCTGCTCTTCTCCAACTATTCATCCATCCAAAGCAATGACGAAAAAGCAGCACCCATGATAAGCAGTGAGTGCTTAATGAGGCTACGTAAGGGGAATAAAATCAGAAAGAAGCAAACTGTAAGCTTAGAACTGCCTTGGAAATGTAGTACTCACAACAGCACACAGATCCTAATAACCTGAGTGCCTGCAGGTGAGTGCCCCATTAAATAGTGCTGTCAGTCATGTTAGTCACTTAGTGAAGCCAATCCTGCTTGGTTTTACTCAGCGGGTTTGCTGCTAGACAAGACTTGTGACCCACTCAGTTAAAATTGCGTTGGTGTCCTAATGACATTATTGGACCCCGACTTTAATTTATTTATGAGTCACCCTCCTGTTTCTGGAGGTACATTTGCGACCTGAGTCAGCTCCAAAGTTAAAATGGCAGTCGACAGGTTTCCAGCAGGAATGGGGCAGTAAGTCGATTTTCACAAATTTAACCACCCTCCTGCCATTCCTACCAGGCGGGTTATTTAAAATTGGCATGAGAAATTTTAATCCCCAACTTCCTACCACAGTGTGGCATTGGTGTAAAAAATGATCTAAACTAAAGGTAAAACCTTTTTGTTTTTTACAGGGACATCGAGCCACAGATTGGTACTTGAAGCCTATTGGCTGCCTCTCAGGCACACAGCAGCAGCAGCAGCAGCAGGCTTTCCTGCCCTGCTTCCAGGTTCTAGAGCCTAATAAGAGGTGGGCCTGCGCTGGGGCCGTTTCTAAATGTTTTAAATGTCCTATCCTACAAATCCAGGTGGTTTCAGTTCTGGTCAGGTACAGGACACTTCAGGTGCACTTCTTCCTGACTAGTGCCCACATGCAAGAGGACCACAGAAAACTTGGCCCTCTGATATCATCACACCTATTGTGACAATTTGGTGTTACATCATGTCATCTTAACAACTGCAGCTTCTCATTTTTTTTACTCTTCTTGCACGAGACAAAATAACAACCAGGAGCAATCAATGGAATGTGGCAACCCCTCAAACTTTAGAACATCAATTCTTTATGAAGAAGATGTCCTTTGAAGTCTCAGAAAGGAAGGCTATAAAAGGTGCCAAAGATAGGGATGTAGGAGGACACCAGCGCAGGGTTTATTACCAACTTCTGTTAATTTTATCTTAGATCTTATTTTCTCATTCACTGACTGCCAGCAAACTATACTGAAGTCAATTTACTATGTCAATTCTTCTACTAATACCTACATGTGAGACTGCAGCAGCTCACCACTGTAACAAGTCTTCCTCTTCTTTTACTCTAGATATTCTAGATTATGGCAAGTCAGGCCTCAGTACAACTATTCGAATCAGCACTTCACAGCACACACCATCATTCACACTCTCCTTCTCGAGCACCATCGTAGATAAGCTCCTCCGAGGATGAGGGGAGTGCACTGAGTGAGACACGCAGCTTGAGTGACCAGGAGCAGTAGATGGTGGCAGAGGAGGAGGAGGAACATGATGGCCATTTTTCATTGCACCTCAATTGATGAGCTTGCGGTATCAGATCTCAGATGGGACTTGTTTTTAAAAGAAAGATGTTTTCAGAGCGTCGAGCATTGCTGCAAGCATCAGGGACTGTACTAACAGTATGCTGAAGATGGTGGCCCATATGGAGGAACTCAATTGCTGGATGGTTTCAGAACATTGCAGTGTACCATGGAATGCGGTGTACCTCTCGGAACATCACAAGTGGAGTCCCCCATACAAGGCGCCCCAAGGGCAGTTGGGACTCCTCCCATAGATGCTCAGCCTGTAGCCATAGTGGCCTGTGGTGCCAGGCTGCCTCTTCTGGATTCGACAAGATTGGTGATTAGTTACAGAGGATCCTGAGAGATGGCTCCATTGATCTCAATGGGACCATTAGGTCTGCTGTTACGCAGATCAATAGTCCCGGTGAGGGCGTAGCAATGGCATGGCTGAAATTGGCATATACGATGGTGCTGTATGTGAGGATGACAGCACATCTAAATTATAACATTACAGGGTCTATGCATGCTGATATTAACTATGTATGGGAAATAGTGCAGATTTCCTGCTACCACCAGAGCCCTGCCCAGGTTCAGGCTCAGGATCACCAGGATTTTCTGTCCCAGGTCAATTATATGACCCGGGCATCCCAAGAATAGGCCCGTCTCCTGGGCCTAACGCAAGCAGAGGGGCAGGAAAGTGGTAACATTTGATTTTTTTCGTTATCAACGTAACAAGTTAGTGTTCATGCACCTGCATCAGTGTAACATCAACTTTTTATGCAGAAGAAATTTACAACATTTTTTTTTTAATTGAACGCTTTTTATTTAGCTCATAGTTGATCTCCTGTGGCATTGAACACCAGGGGGTCAATTTTATCTCAGGTGCGGGGAATTGTCGGGTTCCCCGAATTTAGTGTTTCCCACACGAATCTAAATGGGTCTGTGAGATTGATGCAATTTTAACTCAATTGGCCAATTGATTTCCAGCGTGTGGGAAGCCTTGGCAATTGAGTATTTCCAGTCAGAAAGTCGCAGAATATGACGTCTTCATTGCTGCTGCTTTTAAAGTCCACAGCAAGCCTTGCTTCCTCTGCAGGCTTCCAAACTTTACCATTAAGATGGCACAGGAGCCTGCAGGAGCAACGGCCAGCGGGAGGGCAAGAGCTGCCCCAAAATTTGATGAAGCTTCACTCCAGGCATTGCTGGATGGTGCTAGGGCCCACAGGGAGGTCCTGTTCCCTTCTTCAGGGAGGAAGAGGCCTCCCAGTCAGACCAAGGCTGTGTGGGTACAGGTGGCTGGGGAAGTCAACTCCTTGGGGCTCTCACGGCGCACCTGGATGCAGTGCAGGAAAAGTTTCCATGACATTCATCGCACTGGAAAAGTAAGTACTGTATGAAGTTTCCATCACCCTCAATCTGATCCCCATTGCCTTTCCTCACCAGCACTCAGCTTTACCAATCTCTTCCTCCACATCCCACTTGACACTCACATCCATGCACCTTTACCCATTCCCTCTCTCTCTATGCTCACATTCACATAACTATTCCACCACGCAGCCCTCACACTCCCTCTCACTCTGATGCTTTGAACACAACTGACAACACACAGGGAAGGCCCTTGGTTTTGCAACCTCACTCCATCTTTGTCTCCTTCTAAGTATCTATGCTATGCAATCTCTGCACTCACTCCTTCATTCTTACTCAACCTCCACTTGTCTCCCTCATTGCAAGAAAAGAGAGCTCACAACAGGAGAGAGCAAGCCAGGACAGGAGGAGGGCCGCCCTCATTAGCCCAGCTCACCCCCTGGGAGGAAGCCGTCCTGGAGATTGTCGGGACTGACAGAGATGCGGAAGTTGGGGAAGGACAGACAGGTGCATCCCCGCAAGCTGGTGACAGAATAGTATTCCATCTCTCTCATTGGCATTGAATCAGTCGCTGATAATGATTCTGAAGCTACATCATATGGACTTATGCGATGTGCATGTAACCTTGGCATCACATCTCTAACTTTTTCCTTGACCATCGGGAGACCCCGTCCCCAGTGTGCAGGAGGAAGAGCCTGAGATGCCAGACTCCTCAGAAGAATCTGCAACCTCTGAGGGCGCAGTGTCAGCAGGAATAAGCGCACCCAACACCAGCGCAGACACTCACACCTCGGTGGGAGCTTCGGGACATAGAGTAGAGTTGTCAGCTGGTGTATCACAGCTTACAAGTGAGCAGCAGCAGATTGTGGAGACAGGGACAGCAGTGGAGAGTCCTCGTCGGAGGGCGCAGGACTCTGCCAGCTCGGCTCAGCTGCATGTCGACCCTCTGCCTCTGGGTCCATCCGTAACATCAGAGGTGATGGAACTCCATGCACAGATGCAGGAGTCTCTGGCAGGTTTTGTCTTCAGGGTCACTGCGAGTGTGGAGCGAATGGAGGAGTCCATAGCGAACATGAGCAGAGCCTTTGTGGAGTCAGTGGCGCATGAACTCATCAACACGGAAAGGATGGCTACCTACGTGGAAATGATTGCTGCCTCCGTGGTAAGGCTGGCTACCATAGAGGAGAGGATGGCTACGGTAGAGGAGAGTAGAGCTATGGTAGAGGAGAGGCGGGCTATGGCCATGGAGGAGGTTAGTCGCCAGGGTATGGAAAACATGGTGGCCTAGAAATTGAGTTTGCGCTGCGCCAGGGCTTTAGCGCCGGAAGTTAGCGCCGGCGCTAAGTCCCTTTGCGCGCGCCAAAAATTCAGTAGCGCCGCGCCCAAACGGCTGCCGGCGCTACTGAAGGGTTTTAGCGCCTGAAAACTGGCGCAACGCGCCGCATTGCGGCGCTATTCCGGCGCTGCGGCGCCCGCTGCGGTGCGGCAGGCTCGGGAAGTGCAGGCCTCCTCCTTCCGTTAAGGAGGAGCTGCCTGCACCCGGCCGCGGCCCGCGCAAATCTCTTCAAAAATGAGCCCGGCACCTCGGACAAGTGCCGGGCTTGCATCTGTTCCGGGGGGGGGGGGGGGGGGGGGGGGGAGAAGTCCGGGGAGGGAGCTGCGGGCAGGCGGCCGGCGGGAAAGCGGCCGGCCGCCGCGGGGCCTTTAATGCGCCGGCGCAAACACATGTTGGACTCTGTTGCCAGAGTCTTAGTTGCGGCTGCCACGGGCGAGGCGGCCGCAACTGAATTTCGGCGCTGGGGCCCGTCGGCATGGCAACCGGGACGCTGCGCACACCGATGACGTCATCGGTGCCGGCGCAGCGCTACCGGTGCAACGCCGCTTTAGGGCCCCAGGGAATTTTTGAACTGGCCATAACTCTGGCGCTAGTCCCTCTAGCGCCTCAAAAGCGGCGCTAAGGCTAGTGAATTTCTAGGCCGGTGAGTGTTCAGAATAGAATGACATCTCTTGAGGAGCGATGGGCATCTATTGGACAGAGAAACCAGACCTTCATGGAAGTCCTTCTGAGTAGGACTGCCATTGCAGATGCGGGTCCCCATGGCCCCCCTGATGTGCAGAAAGGTGCTCTCAAGCCACTTGCAGGCGTTGAGGCGGACCTGACCCATAAGAGGGAGGTTGGTGGCAGACCTGAAGGAAGTGGGGGCTTCTCTCCAAGCGCTCACACTTTTATGCCACTGCAGAGCCCTTGGTCAGAGCCCCGCCGGAGTCCACACCCAACTGAGATAGACGTCTCAACTCCTGCACATCCACAGGAGCAGCAGATTGCTGACGAGCCCTTACAGGCTCGCCACCCCAGAGGACGCCCGCCAAAGGTGTTGAGACAGGAGCAGCAGGAAAGTGAGCAAGGGGCCTCCACATCTGCTGAAGCCACAGGGGAACCACTACGTAGGAGCACGCGTAAGAGAAAAATAAAGCACAAATAGTCACAAGGGTAGTCACTTGGGTGAAATGTTGTATATTTTGTAAAAATGCCATCAGTTGTTTGTTTTGCATAAAAATGTTGATGGCAACTGCTGCAGTTCTGGTGTGTGTCATTTCGCGAATGGGGCTTTCACATTGAGGGCTTAGGATTACTTGCAGTTGTCAGGATGCTGGTCAAATAGCTCGGAATCCGCAGGGTTTGGCCATTGTCGATGCTCAGTTAAGAAGCTGTGAGGCAAAAGAGTTTGATTTACTAGGCTAAGCAAATCTGGCCAGGATGAGTGCGTTCCTTGCATCCCGGGCAGCAATGTTCTCGCGTAATGCTGCCGCTGGTTGATGGGCCTCTGCAGGATGGTCGTCGTCATCACCATTGTTGCCCTCCTCTTCCTCCTCCTCCTCATCATCATCAATCAGAGGGTATATGAGGAGCCATTTGGTCCTCAGGAATCTGCAAGCCACGACGCTGTGCCATGTTGTGAAGTGCACTGCAAACCACGACGATTCTGGAGACCCTGGCTGCTGAGTACTGTAGGGCTCCACCTGATCTATCCAGGCATCTGAAGCGAATCTTCAGCAAGCCGATGGTTTGCTCGATTACGGATTTAGTGGAAATGTGGCTGGAGTTGTAGCGCTCCTCAGCTTCGTTGGCTGGCCTCCTCAACGGCGTCACTAGCCAAGTCCTCAGGGGATAGCCCTTGTCTCCAAGCAGCCATCCATGAAGTTAGTCTGGCGGATTGAATAGCGGAGGCACACTAGACTGGCGCAGTATGAAGGAGTCATGGCAACTGCCAGGGTACTTGGCACAAACATGCAAAATCTCCTTCTTGTGGTCACACACCAGCTGAACGTTAAGCCCTTGCGGTTGACAAAAATACCTGGATTGTGATGGGATGCCCTGAGGGCCATATGTGTGCAGTCAATGACGCCCTGCACTCTTGGAAAGTCTGCCAGATGAGCTAATCCAAACGCTCACGCCATCACATTTGCGCGATCCCTGGTGAAATGAATGTGATTGTGCGCGAGGGCAAAGAGGGCATTGGTTACCTGCGTGATGCAAGTGTGTGCGGCCGACTGGGAGATGCCGCTGATGTCTGCTGCTGATCCCTGAAATGAGCCCGAGTCAAAAAAGTTGAGTGCGGTGGTGACTTTGACGGCCACTGGTAATGCTTGTCCACCTGGTCCTCTGGGCAGCTGGTCTTGCTGTATCATTGCGCAGATGTCAGTCATTACCTGTCGCGAAAGTCGGAGCCGCCTTTGGCACTGCTGCTCAGTCATGTTGAGGTAGCTGACCCTGTGTCTGTAGACCCTGTTTGGGGGGTATCTCCTGCGCCGATGGGCTTCCATGTGCTGGCCCCTTCTGGCCTGTGCTGCCTCAGGTGGGTGAGCAGCAGCCTGTCGCTCCTGCTCCTGCTGCTGCTGTTGTTCGTGGTTCTGCTGCTGCCGCGCCTGGTGCTGGAGGTCCTCTAATGCCAAGAAGGGAAGGAAAAAAAGGCTTCCCATGCTTCTGGTAGATGCCTCAGTTGAGGAAGCTCTGAGTGAGGGTGGCGAGAGGGGTTTCGCAGGAGGTCACACTGGAGAAGTGTGTGAGGCTCCAACCTTCCACAGGTGTGGTTAAGCCTGGTAAAAGTTGCCCCAGGCCTGAGACAACAAAGTCCTGCCACCTGCAAATGATGACTGATCAAATCTCCTCTTTAATGGTTGACCTGCAGCTGATAGTCAGCATGCCAATAGTGCTCACACCAGGTTTCACAGGCGTGATCCCCACCAGGCGTGTTTTACGTGGGAAAAGGGTTAAACAGACAAGGGCCTGTTAAAATTGGAGTATAAAGGCCAATTAGTGCTGTTTAAGGGCCCTAAAGATTCGGGACCATCAGACACGCCTGGGTTAAAATGGCTAGGTGTCCGGAACCAGGTCGGGGGGGAGTTCCCGACCCTCAGGTTTTGCGATTTTAACCCCCCACACGCCTCAAAGCCCGCCTGACGGCTGAGTTAAAATTGAGCCCTAGGAGTCAAGACTGGTTTAAAATCTGTCATCTGATGCTGAGTGCTCTCACTGAATCATTTATTTCCATGTTTGCTTTGCATGGCGGGAACATCATTTCTTTTTTTATACACACCACTTTGAATGAAAAACTTTGAATTAAATCTCCCAAGGGTTGATCCATTAATTTGTAGCACAGAGACCTCTAATTATTTATATAATTTCCACTCAGCATGTTGGGGAGTCTTACTCAATTATTTATTTTCTCGTTGGATCATGGAGTCAGCACCTCATTTCATATCATGGTTACAGATTATGTTTCACGCACAGTGTGAAGGGGAACTGTGCAGTTGGCACATGATTTCCACCTGGAAGACTTGATGCAAATCACACCTGAAGCACAAACATTTATTTATTTATTTAATTAATTTTTGTCCGGATTTGGGGGGCGGTGGCGCAGATGTTATTACCAATTATTTATTTATTTTCATGTCAACGTCGCATAGTCAGAACCTGATTTAATTTGATTTTTACACATTTCATAAACAGAAACTGCAGCAGCATATTTTTAAACCTGGAATATTTAAGAAATAAATTTGTACCCCAGACACAACCACTTATTTACTTGGTTGTCAGCCAACAGGTCTCACCGATAAATTTATTTTATTTTTGATTTCTATTGTCAAGGCCAGATTTATACATAGAGTGTGATGGAAACCATTCAGCCAGCAAATTTTTGTAAACTTGGAAGATTTCATGAATTGATTTGTACCCAAAACACAACCATTTTTTTAGCTGCCTGCCAGCAGGTGATACGCCTTAACAGACTTATTTGTTTTGACAAATTTCAGAGATTTGTTTTGGTTGAAAAATATTTTTTTTAAAAAGCATGAAAATTTGAAAATTATACAGTACATTTGTAAATCCTTCCTTATGTCATCATTTGGTCAGAATCCTGTTAACTGCAAATTAATGAATTTGGGATGTGGGGGGAAAAATTCGGTTGCTTTGCGCCTGGGGTGCTAACAGGGTGCAAAGCCCCTAGTGCCCGAGCATGGCGCCGCTAACGCTTCCCGTGAAATTCAGCGGGAGGTTAGCAGCAGCGGTAGCCAGTAGCGCCCCACGGCGCTGCCCCTCTGGCGATGACGATATGTCTGACAGGGTCAGGGTGGTGTTTCTACGGCCGCGGCGGCACAAATTAAAGGGCAGGTGCCAGCACCTGCCCCCTCCCGCTTCCCCTGCGGGGTGCCAGCCGCGATTGGCCAGCCCGACACTCCTCTTGAGATCCAGGCTCTCTTGCCGGCACCCTGCTCCCCGGAGGTCCAGCAGGGCCCTGGTGTGTGCTGCGCTAGGCCCCTCTCCTTTAATCAGGGGAGGGAGGCCTGCAGTACCGTGGCGCTACATGCCGACGCATGTGGCGATGTTGCACGTAGTGCCGCGATATTCAATGGGAGCGCCCCAAGAGGAAGGGGGGGAACGCTTCCAGTAGCGCCCCACCTCCTGCTTGGGGTGCTACCTTTCAATTTCGGGCACGGGGGCGCTAACATTTTCAGGGCACTATGAAGGTAACACCTCAAAAGGTAGCGCGACCCAATTTTTCCCCCAATGAGTTTGGAGAATGTAGCCTAGGAGGAAGTCAAATGGGAAAAATCATCCAATAACAGCTACGTGCAATGCCCTAACATCACCTAGTCTGGAGACATATCTAGGAGGACTCAATTGGAGCTCAGTGTAATAGATTAGTAGTTTAAATGTAAATAGGAAAATACAGTAATGCGATAGAAATAGCATTGCAGAAGTAATATGAAACAAAATTGTGATAAGAAGTGTTACAGGAAGTGCGCATATATGCAAGACTTTTGATATGTTACAAGAAAATTGTACTTGGCAATATTTACGATCAATCTGCGAATGTAACTATTTTATAAAGTACCACATAATAGACTCATTAGCAAAATTAAAGCCTACCGGATTAAAGGGACAGTGGCAGCATGGATATAATATTGGCTAAGGGACAGAAAGCAGAGAGTAGTGGTGAACGATTGTTTTTCTGACCGGAGGGAAGTATACAGTCGTTTTCCCCAGGGGTCGGTATTAGGACCGCTGCTCTTTTTATATATTAATGACCTGGACTTGAGTATACAGGGCATAATTTCAAAGTTTGCAGATGACACGAAACTCGGAAATGTAGTAAACAATGAGAAGGATAGCAACAGACTTCAGGAGGACATAGACAGGCTGGTGAAATGGGCAGACACAGAAATCTAATGCAGAGAAGTGGTGGGAAGAATGAGGAGAGACAATGTAAGCTAAATGGTACAATTTTAAAGGGGGTGCAAGAACAGAGAACAGAGGGGGTGTATGTACACAAATCTTTGAAGGTGGCAGGACAAGTTGTGAAGGCTGTTAAAAATGAATATGGAATCTTTGGTTTTATTAATAGAGGTAAAGTACAAAAGCAAAGAGGTTATGCTGAACCTTTATAAAATGCTGGTTAGGCCTCTGTTGGAGTTTTGTGTTCAATTCTGGGCACCACACTTTAAGAAGGATGTCAAGGCCTTAGAGAGGGTGCAGAAGAAACTTATTAGACTGGTAATAGGGATGAGGGAGGAGAGACTGGAAAAGCTAGGATTGTTCTCCTTAGAGCACAGAAGGTTAAGAAGAGATATGATAGAGATGTTCAAAATCATGAACAGTTTTGATAGAGTAAATAAGGAGAAATTGCTTCCAGTGGCAGAAGAGTCGGTAACCAGAGGACACAGATTTAAGGTAATTGCAAAAGAACCAGAGGCGATATGAGGAAACATTTTTTTACGCAGTGAGTTGTTGTGTTCTGATATGTATTGCCTGAAAGTGTGGAAGCAGGTTCAATAGTAATTTTCAAAAGGGAATTGGATAAATACTTGAAGGGAAAAAACAATACATGGCTATGGGGAAAGGGCAGGAGAGTGGGGCTAATTGGATAGCTCTAAGAAAGAGCCAGCACAGGCACGATGGACCGAATGGCCTCCTTCTGTGATGTATCATTCTATGACATCAACTTTTTAATAAAGAGGAGATTTTGAAAAATTATCTAGATCATGTGCCATTCTGTTTAATGACGTCTGAAGTATATGAAGTTATTTTGAAAAGCAGCAAGATGATGCCACTCACTATTTAACCTGCCCGGCTCAGTGAATGCCGTTTTGAAAACCAAAGAGGCCACAAAAGCTAAGTCTTAAACTCTCTAATGTGAGGCCAGGAGGAACTGGAGTGCTCCTCTGAGTCCCACAAGGAAAGTTTCAGCCTCTGCTGCCCCAGCCTCCACCCCGCCTGCCCGCCCCTTCCCAGGCTTCCCACCTGCGAGGCCCTGCCAAAAACCCCTCCCCACCACTTACCTTTTAGTGCCGGGCAGCCTCTGCGCTGCCTGATTAGAACCGTTTCGGGTGAGCAGCTGGCTGGCAGGTTGTAAATGAAGCCCAGGAATTAAAATAGCTCGCATCTCAAATTGATGCCATTGGTGTTTGACGCCTCAACGCCCGCCCGACACCCGCTCCCAGTTAAAACTTCCCCCCTTGTCTCCTTTACTGCTCTATTGAAAACAAGTAAATCAACTCATCCTTTGAAGTTGAAGTAATGATGGCTGTTCTTGTGAACCATGCTAGGTAATGCAGAGGAAATATGTGCATTTATCATAAGTAAGCATACGTTTACGTATGTTTTCAGCATTACATATTCTATACTGGCTTAATTTACAGTTGAACTCCATACCTTTGTTATTGTAAACATCAAGGTAATTTGGTGCTGAAAAGATTGTGATAAGCGAAGGGAAGCCCGTAGTTTGACTCTTCCTGTACATGCGATAGCTGAAAGATAAATTCATGATTAGTATACAATTATGCAATATTGTTTGCATTTAATCCTTTATGCTTTGCCACAGTTGCTAGACATCCAGCAATAAATTTATATTAAGCAAACAAAAGTGTACTATCAAAAGTAACATTTTCATTTCGGAATAGTAATCATAAACAGTAGTTTTAAATGATGTAGTCATTCAGAAGTATACAATGTCTGGATAGAAAAACATACTTTACCCTTTGGTTAAGCTATGTTAAAATATAGTTTCACTAATCGAGATTCTATATTGTGTTTCAATACAAAGCATGTAGAGTACAAAAAATTCAGATTCAATTGGACTTTCATGGTATTATAGAATGGTTACAGCGCAGGAGGTCATTTGGCCAGTCAAGCCCGGCAATCTTGTTTGTTGTTGTTTTAACCAAACGCAGATTGGTTGACCGCTTTGCGGAACACCTCTGTTCAGTCCGGAAGGGTGACCCTGAGCTTCCGGTCGCCTGTCACTTTAATTCTCCGCTCCACTCCCACTCAGACCTCACCGTCCTTGGCCTCTTACACTGTTCCAATGAAGCTCAGCGGAAGCTCGAGGAACAGCACCTCATCTTTCGATTAGGCGCTTTACAGCCTTCTGGACTCAACATCAAGTTCAACAATTTCAGATCATAACCTCGGCCCCTATCTTTTTTTCTCTCTCTCACATGGCAGCTGTCTTTCATTCTGCCATCGCCATTTACACTTCACCTAGAGCCATCTTTTGTTTCTTAACTTGTCCCATTACCATCTCCTTTTGCCTTGCACCATCATCCCTTTTGTCTCTTAATCTCTCCTGCCTTCCAGCCTATCACAGACCTTCCCTTTTGTTCTTTCTTCCCCTCCCCCCTTTCCCTGCCCCTACACTTGCTTAAAAACCTGTTCCATCTCCAGCTTTTTCCAGTTCTGACGAAGGGTCATCAACCTGAAACATTAACTCTGTTTCTCTCTCCACAGATGCTGCCTGACCTGCTGAGTATTTCCAGCATTTTCTGTTTTTATTTCAGATTTCCAGCATCTGCAGTATTTTGCTTTTGTAATATGCAGCTCTGTTGCCTAAAGTAGTAACACATTCAATTTGTACTTTATGACATGCTGTGAATTATTGTGGTAATTGGAGCTTATTCAAAGAAAATCGTGCAAGGTGCAAACTGCAAAGAAGGATAAATTGACAGCTCATCCTTAGAAGTTTTGACATCTTAATGTTCACTTTTAAACACTGCAATTTTTTTGTGTAGACTACAGTTTAATGCAAGGCCTTCTCGTAGTGAATATAAACAAGAGCTACAGGCAGTCTATTTTTATAAATCCATTTTACCTTACTATAGGATCAAATAAATAGGCATAAAAATTTCTGGTTTGGAGAGAGCATAAATATCAGCTAAACCCAGTGGGGGGGGGGATCAGACCCTGGCTTTGTTGGAATTCCAGCACATTATGACCAGACCTAGAAATTTTGGTCGTGGGGGCCTGGTCGGATCATCTGCCTGTGTCCCTTACATCAAGGTGGTGTGTTGGAGGAAGTTTCTGAGCTAACCGGGTGCTGCTGCAGGCTTCTCGGGTATTTGTCCCCGGAAAAATGGGCATTGCCTAGAATCAAAGATCAGGAAATTTGGTCCCAAAATTTTAAAACTGTATTGCAAGACAACTTTGTTTCTTCGAATTTTTCCACATTCGCTGAGTATGGAAATGTTTGTAAACTTACCCTGCATCTTGTGCTTCATGGGCTCGAATAACTGATAATAAATTATTGTTCTGCAGGAACTCACAAACAGCAGGATAACTGAAAAAGAGAAGATGTACAATAGTATTATTGTAAGTTACCTCAACCAATGTAGTAACTGGAATTGGAAAACTGGGGGATGCCAACAGAAACCACTAAAGTACAATTTAATTGTTAAGTCTTGTGCCCATAGAACAGATAAATGTCCTTGAGATAATTTACCTTGGCACTAAGTTTAGGTAAATCTTGACATCTGATTGGACACTGCAGCCTAGATATTTTGATATGCTGCAGCTTACACCAGAATGGCCCATTCTCATAATTATGCAGTGCACCAGGTGCAAATTTGGAATTTACAGGTGAGAGCAGAAAATTGCCTGTAGGTGGAATTGAAAGGGATAGGGACAATTAAATGGGAGGCTCATAAAAGGGAAACAATTTTGAAAACCTTTGGAAGCGTTCAAAAGGCATTTCAACCCATTAGCAGCCTTTACCAATGCTGAAGATTAGAAATTCAAAATTTGAAAGACAAAATTAAAGGAAAAGTAAACCTATGGTATAAACATGAGTCTGAACACAACTGAGGGAGCAGCTCAGCAACCAACAACAACAACTTGCTAAATGTCCGAAGTCACTTCACAGAAGCGTAATTAGACAAAAATTTTCATTGAGACAAAGACGGCGATATTAGGAGGGTGACTAAATACTTGGTCAAAGAGGTAGGTTTTATGGAGGGTGTTAAAGGAGGAGAGGCAGAGAGGAGGGGAGATTTAAGGAGAAAATGTCAGCGGTTTTGGCCTAGACATGGCTGAAGGCATGACCACCATAGGTGGGGCAAACAGAGTGGGGGATGCACATGATGCCAGAATTGGAAGAACACAGAGTTGTTTGAGGGTTGTAGGAGTTACAAAGCTAGGAAGAGGTGAGGCCATGCAGGGATTAAAACACAAAGATTATAATTTTAAAACTGAGGCATTTGTGGACTGGGAGCCAGTGTAGATCAGTGAACACAGGGCTGATGGGCGAGCGGGACTTGGTGCGAGTTAGGACACGGGCAGCAGAGTTTTGGATCAGCTCAAATTTATGGCGGGTGGAAGATGGGAGACCAGAGCGTTGAATATTTGAGTCGGGAAGTGACAAAAACAATGGATGAGGGTTTGAGCAGCAGATGGGATGAGGCAGAGGTGGAGACACACTATGTTACAGAGGTGTTCTTAGTGATGGCGAGGATATGGAGTCAGAAGCTAAGCTTGGGATCAATTGGGATGCCGTGGCTGCGAACTGTCTAGCTCAGTCTTGGGTACTGTCTTGCTGCCTGACCAGCCTAGCATCCTACAGCTGCTCTTACTTTTCTTCTTTCAAACACATCTGTTAAAGTAATTGGTGGAAGGTTTAGAGGGGATTTGAGGGAAATTTCTTCACCCAGAGGGTTGTGGGGGTCTGGAACTCACTGCCTGAAAGGATGGTCAAGGCAGGAACCCTAACTACATTTAAAAAGTACTTGGATGTGCACTTAGGATGCTCTAACCTGCAGGGCTACGGACCAAGAGCTGGGAAGTGGGATTAGGCTGGATAGCTCCTTGTTGGTCGGCACGGACACAATGGGCTGAAATGGCCTCCTTCCGTGCTGTAACTTTCTATGATTCTATGTTAAGACGATTCCTAACGGGAAACCCATTATTGCCCGTATTAGAGCTGGAGGACAATTCTTTTTGAACAATTGGCAGAAAAGCCCATGCGAGTCAAAGTGTCAGGAGAATAAAAATGAATAAAGATATTTTAGAAATGGCTGAAGTACACTTACCTTAACATTACCCTGCACTTTCCATGGCCTTATGTACACTTGTCTTTACCCAGCAACCCTGGACAACCATTTCACATGTGCGTAATTATAAATGCACATCTTGCACACATGAACATCGATAAATGGAGTGCAATAGTCTATGATCCCAAATTAATAAGCAAATGAAGCTCCGACCTGTTTCAGGTAGTTGCTTCTGTCTCTTGCAGACCCACCCATGGAAAATTGTAAGTGACATAAAACGAGCAGAAATCTGATGCAATGGATCTTCACCCACTTTTTCCATTCATGATTGATCAACTTGCACTGGCAAGTTGGGTAATTTCAGTCAGAACATACCCTCATATGAATCTAAAAGAAAGTTGCTCCATTGCCAGGCTAAGCTGTTACAGGGTATAAATTCTCCCAGTCTCTCTCTCTCGCCCCCCAGTCTCTCTCTCTCCCCCCTCAGTCTCTCTCTCTCTATCTCCCCATTCACTCTCTCTCTCTCTCTCTCCCCGTCTCTCTCTCTCCCCCCTCAGTCGCACTCTCTCTCCCCCCAGTTTCTCTCTCTCTCTCCCAGTCTCTGTCTCCCCCCAGTCTCTCTCTCTCCCCCCCAGTCTCTCTCTCTCCCCCCAGTCTCTCTCTCTCCCCCCAGTCTCTCTCTCTCCCCCCAGTCTCTCTCTCTCCCCGTCTCTCTCTCACCCCCCAGTCTCTCTCTCTCTCCTCGTCTCTCTCTCTCTCCTCCAGTCTCTCTCTCCCCAGTCTCTCTCTCCCCCCAGTCTCTCGCTCTCTCCCCTCCAGTCTTTCTCTCCCCCAGTCTCTCTCTCTCTCTCCCCAACTCTCTCCCTCTCCCCCCAGTCTCTCTCTCTCTCTCTCTCCCCCCACTCTCTCCCTCTCCCTCCAATCTCTCCCTCTCCCCCCAAGTCTCTCTCTCTCCCCATCTCTCTCTCTCTCCCCCCCACCCCCCGGTCTCTCTCTCTCCCCCCCAGTCCCTCTCTCGCTCTCTCTCCCCAGTCTCTCTCTCGCTCTCTCTCTCTATCTCCCCAGTCTCTCTCTCTCTCTCCCTTCGCCCATCTCTCTCTCTCTCCCCCAGTCTCTCTCTCTCCCCGTCTCTCTCCCCCGTCTCTCTCTCCCTCAGTCTCTCTCCCCATTCTCTCTCTCTCTTTCCCCAGTCTCTCTCCTCTCTCTCCCCCAGTCTCTCTACTCTCTCTCTTTCTCTCCCCATCTCTCTCTCTCTCCCCCAGTCTCCCTCTCTCCCCCTCAGTCGCTCTCTCTCTCCCCCCCTCAGTCTCTCTCTATCTCCCCAGTCTCTCCCTCTCCCCGTCTCTCTCTCTCTCTCACCCCTCAGTTGCTCTCTCTCTCCCCCTCAGTCTCTCTCTCTCTATCTCCCCATTCTCTCTCTCTCCCCAGTCTCTCTCCTCTCTCTCCCCCCAGTCTCTCTACTCTCTCTCTCTCTCCCCGTCTCTCTCTCTCCCCCCTCAGTCGCTCTCTCTCTCCCCCTCAGTCTCTCTCTCTCTCTCCCCCCTCAGTCTCTCTCTCTCTATCTATCTCCCCAGTCTCTCCCTCTCTCTCTCCCCGTCTCTCTCTCTCTCTCTCACCCCTCAGTCGCTCTCTCTCCCCCTCAGTCTCTCTCTCTCTCCCCATTCTCTCTCTCTCTCCCCAGTCTCTCTCCTCTCTCTCCCCCCAGTCTCTCTACTCTCTCTCTCTCTCTCTCTCCCCATCTCTCTCTCTCTCCCCCAGTCTCTCTCTCTCCCCTCAGTCGCTCTCTCTCTCCCCCTCAGTCTCTCTCTATCTCCCCAGTCTCTCTCTCTCTCTCTCCCCCCCAGTCTCTCCCTCTCTCTCTCTCCCCCCCAGTCTCTCTCTCTCCCTCTCTCCCCCCTGGTCTGTCTCTCTCTCTCTCCCCCAGTATCTCTCTACCCCAGTCTCTCTCTCTCACCCTCAGTCGCTCTCTCTCTCCCCCCTCAGTCTCTCTCTCTATCTCCCCAGTCTCTCTCTCTCTCTCTGTCTCCCCGTCTCTCTCTCTCTCCCTCTCTCCCCCCGTCTCTCTACTCTTTATCTCTCTCCTGTCTCTCTCTCTCTCCCCCCCAGTCTCTCTCTCTCCTTCCCTCTGTCTCTGTCTTTCTCTCTCTCCTTCCCTCTCTCTCTCGCTCCTTCCCTTTCTGTCTCTCTCGCCTTCCCTCTCTCTCTCTCTCTCCTTCCCTCTCTCTCTCTCTCCTTCCCTCGCTCTCTGTCCCTCTCTCCTTCCCTCTCCAAATGGGGTGATGCCGAATTTCTAGCCCTCTCCCTCTCTCTCCCCCCAATCTCTCTCTCCCCATCTCTTTATCTCTCACTCTGTCTCCCAGTCTCTCTCTCTGTCTCTCTATCTCTTCCCCCAGTCTCTCTCTCTCTCTCTCCCCCAGTTTCTCTCTCTCTCTCCCTGTCAATTTCAATTTCAATTCAAATGCTTTATTGGCATGAAAGTTTACAGGGAACCATATTGCCAAAGCTTACATAACAAAAAGTACAGTTTTCCAACATTCTGTAGGTGTCAAACAATTTTGACCTTCGTTGGGTACATACAATATTACTTTAAACAATATTAATTTAAACAGTCTTTGTACATCATTGGGTACATTCAGTATTAATTTTAAACAGTCCTCAGGTTGTGACATGTTGTTACATATTTGGCACCAAGGTATGGTCTGTCTCCTTCTCCCAGGACTAATCTTAATTTTGACAGGTCATCCAATTCCTTGAAATCTGGGGTTGTTTGGCTGAGCTTGTCAAATAATATGTTTCTTGATGTGTTGAATTTTTCGCATTTTAGGAGGAAATGCATCTCTGTCTCAACCTCGCCGGCCAGACATTGATCACATATTCTATTCTCTCTCGGCTGCCAGGATTTCTTGTATCTTCCTTTTTCAATTGCCAGTTGGTGGTCGCTTAGTCTGTACCTGGTGAGGGTCTGTCTCTGTTTTGTGTCTCTGATGGTCGAGAGATAGTCTGCCAGTTTATATTCTCTTTTTAGGGCCCGGTAACATTCTAATCTGCTTTGGCCTTTGGTTATTTTGTTCCAATGTTCCAGGTAGCTTTCTTTGCATTGGTTAATGATTTGGTTCACTCGGATTGGTGTTTGGACGGCAGTGTTGGTCTGGGACTGGTCAGGGTCCGGCTGAGTAGGAGTACTTAGTTTCAGTAGCAGCTGACTCAGGGGACTCTTTTCTGGGTTTAGCTCTTGGGTATGGAAGGCTTTAAAATGAAGGGTGTCTGGGGAGCTAGATTTGAGGTGATTTAGGAAGTTTAGTGCTCGTTTTTGGATGTTTATTATCAGTGGGTATCTGCCTAGTTCGGCTCTGCATGCATTTGTTGGTGTTTTCCTTTGGGTGCGAAGGATGCTTCGGCAAAATTCTGCATGTAGGGCTTCTATTGTGTGTTTTTCCCATTTAGTGTAGCTATGGTGATTGAGCGGGCCCCATACTTCACTACCGTACAGCGCAATGGGCAGGATTATGCTGTCAAATATTTTGAGCCAGATTTTGATTGGGATTTGGATGTTGTAGAATTTTCTTTTTATTGCATATAGGGCTCTTCGGGCTTTTTCTTTTAGTGCATTCACTGCTATGCTGAAGCTCCCTGATGCTGTAATGGTTAGACCAAGGTAAGTGTAGCTCATAGTGTGTCCTATGATGGTATCACTGAGAGTAAACTGGTATTTGTTTTCCTGACACCTGGGCCTTTTTTGAAAAATCATGATGTTGGTTTTCTTTAGATTTACTGTTAGGGCCCAATTTTGGCAGTATTTGTCGAGTAGGTCTAGTTGTTGCTGTAATCCCTGTTCTGTGGGAGACAGCAGAACCAGGTCGTCTGCATAGAACAGGGATTTCACTTCTCCATCCAGGAGACAGAGACCCTCAGTCTCGCGCTCTCTATCTCTCTCCCAGTCTCTCTCTCTCCCCCAGTCTCCCAGTCTCTCTCTCTCCTCCAGACTCTCCCTTCTCCAGTCTCTCTCTCACAGTCTCTCTCTCTCTCCATCTCTCTCTCTCCTCCCGTCTCTCTCTCTCTCCCCCCAATCTCTCTATCACGCTCTCTCTCTCTCTCTCTATATCTCCCCAGTCTCTCTCTCTCCCCAGTCTCTCTCTCCCTTCCCCGGTCTCTCTCTCTCTCTCCCCCAGTCTCTCTCTCTCTCCCCCAGTCTCTCTCTCTCTCTCCCCCAGTCTCTCTCCCCCCAGTCTCTCTCTCTCTCCTCCAGTCTCTCTCTCCCCCATCTCTCTCTCTCTCCCCTCCAGTCTCTCTCTCTCCCAGCCTCTCTCTCCCCCCAGTCTCTCTCTCCCCCACTCTCTCCCTGTCCCACCAGTCTCTCTCTCTCTCTCCCCACTCTCTCCCTCTCCCTCCACTCTCTCTCTCTCCCCCCAAGTCTCTCTCTCTCCCCATCTCTCTCTCTCTCCCCTCAGTCTCTCTCTCTCTCCCCCCCACCCCCCCGGTCTCTCTCCCCCCCAGTCTCTCTCTCGCTCTCTCTCTCTCTATCTCCCCAGTCTCTCTCTCTCTCCCCCGTCTCTCTCCCTCTCCCCATTCTCTCTCTCTCTCTCCACATTCTCTCTCTCTCTCTCCACAGTCTCTCTCCTCTCTCTCCCCCCAGTCTCTCTACTCTCTCTCTCTCCCCGTCTCTCTCTCTCTCTCTCCCCCTCAGTCGCTCTCTCACTCCCCCCTCAGTATCTCTCTCTCTATCTCCCCAGTCTCTCTCCCCCAGTCTCTCCCTCTCTCCCCGTCTCTCTCTCTCTCTCCCCGTCTCTCTCTCTCTCTCCCTCCTCAGTCGCTCTCTCTCTCCCCCAGTCTCTCTCTCTCTCCCCCCTGGTCTCTCTCTCTCTCCCCCCTGGTCTCTCTCTCTCTCCCCCCTGGTCTCTCTCTCTCTCCCCCAGTCTCTCTCTCCCCAGTCTCTCTCCTCTCTCTCCCCCCAGTCTCTCTACTCTCTCCCTCTCCCCTGTCTCTCTCTCTCTACCCCAGTCTCTCCCTCTCCCCCTCAGTCGCTCTCTCTCTCCCCCTCAGTCGCTCTCTCTCTCCCCCCTCAGACTCTCTATCTCCCCAGTCTCTCTCTCTATCTCCCCGTCTCTCTCTCTCCCCCCAGTCTCTCTACTCTTTCTCTCCCCGTCTCTCTCTCTCTCTCCCCCCAGTCTCTCTCTCTCCTTCCCTCTCTGTCTCTGTCTGTCTCTCTCTCCTTCCCTCTCTCTCTCTCCTTCCCTCTCTCGCTCTGTCTCTCTCTCCTTCCCTCTCTCTGTCTCTCTCTCCTTCCCTCTCTCTCTCCTTCCCTTTCTCTCTCTCGTCTCCCCCCAGTCTCTCTCTCTCTCTTGCATCACGGGGGGCGTTTCATTCCATGTGTGGGCAGGCCTAATCCTGCAGCCTACCGAAACGTCGCCACCATTTTTTTAATACCGACAGCGACAGCACCAGCACAACAAACCCCCACAGTGTGGCTCCGGCACAGTATCCCGCTCCCGGCCCGCCAGAGCGGGAGGTGAGTTGGGGTCACTCGGGCCGGGCCTCACATCCGCTCGGCCCGAGACACAGAGCGGGGGAGCGGCAGCGGCCGGCCGTAAACTGCGCGGCCCTGTAAACTGCCATTTTACATAAAAGCCTTGGCAACGCCGGGCCCCCCCAGCTAGTACTGATATATAGCAGCTATTTGCTGCAAACTGGCACAGATTTCTGCAAGAATACCTATCAGGTCCGCTTAACTTTCAAGAATTGAACTTGAATTAAACATTTTCTTTTATCCTCGCTAAAAAACAGGTTGATGAAGAAAATACAAGAGGATGGGTTGTTACAGTGGGTTACCACACTGCCCTTTCACCTCAGCACATCACAAAACTGCTCATAACGAAAGTAACACCAAATTAGTTATCTCACTTAAGAAATCTTGTACTGTGTGCTGAGAATGTATGCTTGAAATTGAAAGTGCTCTGTTCTCCAGTACTAATATCCGTTCCATCAGTGATCAGAACAAATCACCAAATTATGGAGAAAATATTGGAAATACTTCAAATAAAGAAAATATATCCCAGTACAATAAAAAAGTATGCATAGACATGAACATAACATTCCTCATTGTCCTTTTAGAATGACAGAGGTACTGTTTTACCAGCTATCTATAAACAGATAAAATTGCCTGAGAATTTTTTTTCTTGGACTATAAAAAGACAGTTCTGCTTTAATTTATTTTTATTTTTTATTTTTGCCAGACACAGGCAGAGGATCAAATTGCATTTTGTCAGCTGTGACTCAGTGGGTAGCACTCTCGCCTTTGAGTCAGAAGGTTGTGGGTTCAAGTCCCGAGACTTGAGCATAAAAATCTAGGCTGACACTCCAGTGCAGTGCTGAGGGAGTGCTGCACTCTCGGCGGTGCAGTCTTTCAGATGAGACATTAAGCCGAGGCCCCGCCTGGTCTCTCAGGTGGATGTAAAAGATCCCATGGCACTATTTCGAAGAAGAGCAGGAGAGTTATCCCCAGCATCCTGACCCTCAATCCCTCAATCAACATCACTAAAATTCAGATTATCTGGTCATTATCACATTGCTGTTTGTGGGAGCTTGCTGTGCACATATTGGCTGCCGCGTTTCCTACATTACAACAGTGACTACACTTCAAAAGTACTTCATTGGCTGTAAAGTGCTTTGAGATGTCCGGTGGTCGTGAAAGGCATTATATAAATACAAGTCTTTCTTTCTTTTTTAAAACATCTTTCTCCATTAATTTGAGAGATGTTTAGCAGTTATCATGATAAGCTAATTTAATAACATAAGCTCTCAAATATAAGAAATACAGAGTAACAGTTAAAAAAAAGATGCCTGATGAATAAGGAATAAAGAATAATTGTGAAACCCTCACAGAAAGCAAACCCTTGATGCATGACCAGCACGTCTCAAACAGAGACATAACCAGCATATTGCGGAGAGAGACAGAGATAACTTGCTGCACAGAGGGAATTAGCTTTGTCTGATTGTGTGACTACCGGTGGAAAGAGGTCATAAGCCTTTCTTATTAGTATAGGCAATTGTAAAAAGGAAAACATACAAAATATTGCTTATTATGGTAATACAGAAACTGAAAAGACTACCTATAGGGTAGTTCTCAAAACTAACTGAGAAATGTTGTATTAAATTTAACCCAGTCAAATGTGTACTACTGTAATGCTGAAATGAGTAGTGTTGTTTTGTAAAATTTGTTTATGTTACAATAAACAATTTTAACTTGTGATTATCACGTTGTTAATCAGGTTATCTTTCCATGTGCAGAAAACAAAATAAATAGGGGGCAAAATTCAACTTTGGCAAGGGCGCAAAACGGACAGTAGCGAATCGGCCATCCGTTGAACACCCTGCCTGATTTTCCTTTTCATTGAAGTCAGTTTATTTCCTGATATCTGTGGTCAGTCAAGAGTTAAATGGTTTTCAACCAATGTTGAACTTTACTCAGGGTATTGGAAAAATACATTTTAATTTAATTTGGTTTAGTCCAATGTAGGTTAGCTTCAGTGAGCTAAATATGGCATCAGATATTAATCTCAGATGCGCATTAATCATTCCTATACTGAAATGTAGCATCAGCTACACACTTATATTTAAAGGAAACTCGATCTTCATACATAAAATTGAAGCAAATCTAACCACATTATTTTAAAGTACAAAATTTATAAACATTTGATGAGAAGTAGGTTTGACTCATAATGGAACTTTTCAGCTCCCATGACATCTGGAGTGAGATTCTAAAAGGCAAACATATGTATAGCTATGCATCATAAATGTGTAATACATTTTTGTGCCATAGATACATTGGGGTGCATTTCTCCCCCTGAGCAGACTTCAGGCTAGTAAAAGAGATCAGGTAGTGAGTTGGTGTCCCCCTTAACCAGAGAGAACTGTGAATTGTTATGTTTGTGCAAGGGTTGCTTTAAGAGGGTGAAGAATGTGCTGATGTTCAGGGAGGGCAAGGAAGAAAAGGCAGAGGTGTCTAGTGTGTTACCTTGCCTGCCTTGCTGAGGATGTGGAACCTATTGTAATACTGTCCTGCAGTTCTTGGATGAAGGAGTTGCCACTTCAGTGCCAGTGCCACTTCCCTCCAGCTGGAATGAGTGGTATTTCTGGATGGCTTGCTGATCTGTTCCTCCTACCTTCAAAATGGCTTGGAGGTTTGAATAAGACAAATACTGCATTTTCTCTCTGGCTTGGTGTCATGCCCTGCTGCCTTCTTGGTGTTGATATTGCTAAAGTTGTCATATTTCTTAAAAAGTATGATGAAAATATTAATAAGATTTACAGTGAAGTTATATGAGAGTGAGGTGAGAGAGCCAAGCATTAATCTTTTCTTACCTGGTTGTCCCCCAGTCTTCTGTGGAAGTTGAACAGCAGTTTTACCATTTTACCCCAACACTTACTCCAACTGGTATGCAAATAAGAAGACCCAGGAAACCCATGTGTAACTCCCTCTACAGACTATTCCGGGGAACAACACTTTAAAAAAAAATGCAACAGTGGCTTAACTCACTTTGCAGAAATTCCCATAATTTTTCCATCAGTCAATTCATGTTTTAGTTTCTACTCTTTCATTCGATTTTCCTAACTTTTCTCTTTCTTTCATTAAATTTATAATGTTCGGTAAATGTTCTTGTGTGTAATAAAACAAATCTAATCATTTTAATTAGATTTCAAAAAGGTTTCATAGTCCTATCACTTAAAGCTGTATATTTTCTCTTATTTGCCACATGTATGTCATAATTTTCAAAAATATAAGTACTTTAGTAGACAGACTAGTTTTAGAATATTTTAAGGCTGTCTTAATGTAAAGTACTCTAAACTTCATATGATTACCACAGTTTAAGTCCTAGATATGTTTTTTTCCACTGCTACACTAGAACCCTATGTTTATGATTATCTCTGAACTCAATCAACAGGATTTAGGGTTTCACGTCACTTCTTTAACTGCTGGACTACAACTTTAGATCAGTTCTTCTATCAATTCTGGGTTGTAACTTTGTGTTGCTTGGGGGTTTGGGTTGATCAGGTAGGGCAGCATCAGAGACTAACAGGGTTCAGGTTGCCAGAACTCTTGACTTTCTGCCGATTTCAAGTGTCTACCCTAGTTACTAAACATCTTCATTCATCTGTTTTAGAGGAGTGGAATGATTTTCAAGACTAGGATTCTGTTTCTCTGCATTGATGGTAAAAAGATCCACTGGTTTATGGTCCACTTAAAGACCAGTCAGGAGCATTATTCTCCCTTTTCCTCAAATTCTTAGTATTTGCTATGTTTTTACACTATTCTTGGTACTTGCTCCAACACTGCAGTTCCTTCCAAGTGTGATATAAAAAAGTAGAAAGAAAAAGCTCTATTTATATAGCACCTTTCACAATCTCAGGATGTCCTCAAATGCTTTACAGTCAATTAAGTACTTTTGAAGTGTAGTCACTGTTGTAGGAAATGTAACAAGTAAACAGGAAAGATGGTTACATGACTTCATGATGTCATGGAAAACATTGTAGTGATGATAAAACAGTTAGGGAGACAACATTAAAAAGTAAGCCTCGAAATTCCTCAGGGGTCCTGCTTGAAGGCTTACAGGATCTCAGGAAAATTACAGAGATTTGATTATGCTGGGTTGCCAGCATTTCCAGGAGTTTTTTTGGATGACTTTTAAGGGGAAGAATCTCCATCCACCCCTCCAAGACAAATGGTGGGCAGGGGACAGAGTCGATGCTGGAGACTGAGACTCGTATAAGTAGAGGCCAGAATGCCGAGTGAGTGGAGGCGTACTGCTCGTTACAAGGACGTATGTGGGTCTGGACTCCCAAAGAGGATTTTTTTTTAAATTCCAGAGGCCTGAGGAGAATGTAGCTGGGATTGGGTGGAGCCCCAGACAACTCCTCCCAATGGGTTGGCAAACATCAACGTTTCCATGGGCACGGGTCAGACGACTGTCAGAGATGTGCCCATAATTGTTCTTGCACCTGCCTGCCCCATGCTAATCAGGTGCCCTCCCACTGATCCTGTACACTCTGGTGGGGTTGGTGCTGGAGTGTTCTGATGGCCGCATTCCTGGCATAACTGCTAGGATTGCATCCCAAGGAATTTTAGGGCAGTAATGTTAAATGATTACATGAATATGCATTTTATATCTATAAATATTTTTAGAAATTTACATCTGTGTACATTTCTTGGGGGCAATTTTGCTGATGCTCAGGGGTTGGGTTTGGAGGCGGGACTGTTGGCAAAATCAAAAAGGTTGGCAGCGGGTCCCGAACCCGCTTCCAACCCGCCTCCAATCAATCTTCCCGGGAGTTGGGTCCCCCATTTGCGCAGGGACCCAACTCCTAGCAGCAGGAAGAGGATTATAGCCACTTAACTGCTTGTTAACAGGCAGCTAAGAGGCTTTTTCCAATTTTGACACTTCTACTGCGGGCTTCCCAACATTGGGAAATCCCGCCAGGGTAAGTGTGGTGTGCTGTGGATCTACTGTAATGTTTGTGTATAGATAACAGCTGAAGAAGTGGTGTGAAGGATCCAATGGGACACTGGTGAGTTGCAGAGATAAGAAAATATTGGGAAAGTCATTTTTAAAGTGTTTAGAATTTTTTGTATGTGACAAGCTCTGAAGTGTTTGTGTAGTCCCACCTCATTGGGAGAACCTCTCTCACCAGTGACAGATCGCTTCTGTAATCTCACCTGCAGCTGTCATCTGTTTTAACCTAAGGAGAGAGTCACTCGAGAGCCTGGGTGCAAGGGTTCACCTTTGTACAGCGATTGTCAGTGTTTGCAGCACCTCAATGCTGTCAAATGCTGAAAAAAATCATCTGTCAAAAAGAAATGGTGGTGACCCCTTTAAGAAAACCGGCAGATGACGCATCATCTGACACCGGCTTTCTCTTAATTGGCTGGCAAGCCTGCAGGGCAGGCTTAATAAGGCCAATTGACGCAAAATAGCGTCTGTGTGTCGGTTGTCACTGGGGGCAGGACTAGAACCCGAAAGGCAGCAGTCCCGCCCCCAACGCACTGGCCAAAGAGTCTGCAAAAGGATATAGATATATTAAGTGAGTGGGCAGTAAGGTGGCAGATGGAGTATAATGTGGGGAAATGTGAGGTTATTCCCTTTGGTAGGAAAAATAGAAAAAAAGAATATTTTTTAAATGGTGAGAAACTATTAAATGTTGGCGTTCAGAGAGATTTGCGTGTCCTCATGCAGGAAACACAGAAAGCTCACATGCAGGCACAGCAAGCAATAAGGCAGACAAATGGCATGTTGGCCTTTATTGCAAGGGGGTTGGAGTATAAGAGTAAGGAAGTCTTGCTACAGTTGTACAGGGCCTTAGTGAAACCACACCTGGAGTACTGTGCACAGTTTTGGTCTCCTTATCTAAGCAAGAATATGCTCGTCTTGGAGGCGGTGCAACAAAGGTTCACTAGATTGATTCCTGGGATGAGAGGGCTGTCCTATGATGAGAGATTGTGTAGAATGGGTCTATACACTCTGGTGTTTAGAAGAATGAGAGGTGATCTCATTGAAACATACAAGATTCTGAAGGTGTTTGACAGGGTAGATGCTGAGAGGTTGTTTTACCTGGCTGGAGTTTCTGGAACTAGGGGATAGATTTTTGGACTCTAGGGGAATCAAGGGGTATGGAGATCAGGCAGGAAAGTGGAGTTGAGGTCGATGATCAGCCGTGATCTCATTGAATGGCGGAGCAGGCTTCAGGGGCCGTATGGCCTACTCCTGCTCTTATTTCTTATGTTCTTATGTTCACTCAAGTCCCAGGTGCCCTGTTTCTCTCACTGCACTGTTATCAGCTCACACTTTCAGCAACTTAGTGGGCAAAATATTTTTGAGCTGAAGGGTGCAGGGGCACGTCTAGACACCGTTAGATGTCCTGCTACAGCAAAATCTGGCCCATTAGTTTATTAGTCTTGAAATCATTTTGTTTTCTGACTTCCTGTACCATTTAAATGATGTTTCAGTCTTGCAGGGTGCTATTGACAAAAGTGACGTATGTGACCTGATCTTGGCAGGCAACTGAATGTGCATGATGATAATGCTGGAGACAGTGTGTAACTAAATTGCAGATTTCCTATGAATATGGAAGCTGAAAAGTTATGCCGATGTTGAAACTAATTGGTTTTGTGACACATTCTGAATTAAACATTTGAGATATTGTGGCTCTATAACCCTGTAAATGAACTGCATTGTGCTAAGTCACCCACAAAGATTTTGAAGATCAGATTTTTGCACATTAATTAAATCAGTGATATTAGTATTGATATTAGTACAGTGCTTAGCTATTTTGTTCAATTATAAAATATCTGATAAACAGTTCAGAATGTTGATTTTAGAATTTGCATTGTGTCCTTCATAAACTTATATGTAATGATTCTACACAAAGCTCATCAGCAATATATACCCACTTCAGTGTCAGCCATTTCTTAATATAGCAACTGAACACCACAGGAAGAGTCAAATTCAGCAGGGGAAGGCCACTGAAGCAGATAACATAAAGAACTTAAGAGACAATTAAATGTGTTACTGGAGGAAGAGAGAAGTGAGGAATATAATGAGAAGATAGAAAAGTAGGCTTGAGATCAACAAAAAAGGAATGGTTTGCTGATTTAAATGCAGCGACATTTTGCTAAAATTTCCTGTTGTTTCTTAGACATATCCAAATTTCAGAATCATTCAACATATTAAAGAATGGTGTAGTATTAACCTTATTCCACTGGATGTCAATGCAGTGTATTATATATTTACGGAGTATTCTAAAGGCATTAACATTTTTTGTTTTCTTTGACTCCTTCAATCTAATATTGGACCACTACAAATTGTACACGGGAGTCAAGGTGAACTTATAGTTTCAAATTCTAGATGAAAAAACATCATGCTCTGGTGTATTATTATTTATAATTATTATATAAATAGTTGATCTCCCATGACAGCACAAGACCAAGTGTGGCCTTCAGATGGTGGGGGTTAGGGGACACATGGACCAAGCCATGCAGATGGAATTCAGTGCCCAATGCATTCTGTCTTTATTTTTATCTAATACCTTGATTTTATGTTATTATTGATAGTTAAATAGCAAAACCGACAGCAATTTGGGAAACAGAGAAGTAAAGTTGGTATAAGCATACGTGTTCCTCTGCAGTACAGGTTGAGGAGCTGAGAGACACAAAACTGAGGCACTGCAGTACCACCAATGATGGGAGGATGTAAATGCAGCACAAGAACTTTACATAGGCAGTTTCCAGTATAAGTATGGACATAGGAAAATATAATGAGAAAAGTTGATGCAAAAGTGTGACAAAAAAAGTGGCATAGACAGGTGATAATAGGTTTTATAGACAAGGGCTGAGATCTTACCTGAAGAGGCGCGTTGGGGGCAGGACTGCTGTCTTTCGGGTTCTAGTCCCGCCCCCAGCGACGTCCGATGCACAGATGCTATTTTGCGTCAATTGGCCTTGTTAAGCCCGCCCTGCGGGCTTGCCAGCCAATTAAGAGAAAGACGATGTCAGATGACGTCAGTTGATGACGCGTCATCTGCCGGTTTTCTTAAAGGAGCCACCACCATTTCTTTTTGACAGATGATATTTTCAGTGTTTGACAGCATTGAGGTACTGCAAACACTGACAATCACTGTACAAAGGTGAGCCCTTGCACACAGGCTCTCCAGTGACTCTCTCCTGAGGCTAAAACAGATGGCAGCTGCAGGTGAGGGTACAGAAGCGATCTGTCACTGGTGAGAGAGGTTCTCCCAATGAGGTGGGACTATACAAACACTTCAAAGCTTGTCACATACAGAAAATTCTAAACACATTAAAAATGATTTTCCCAACATTTTCTTACCTCTGCAACTCATCAGTGTCCAAATGGATCCTTCACACCACTTCTGCAGCTGTCATCTATACACAAACATTACAGTAGACCCACAGCACGCCACACTTACCCTGGCGGGATTTCCCGATGTCGGGAAGCCCGCAGTAGAAGTGTCAACATTGGAAAAAGCCTCTTAACTGCCTGTTAACTACCTGTAAATAACCAGTTAAGTGGCTATAATCCTCTTCCCGTCGTTAGGAGTCAGGCCCCTGCGCAAATCAGCGACCCGACTCCCGGGAAGATTGATTGGAGGCGGGTTGGAAGCGGGTTCGGGACCCGCTGCCAATCTTTTTGATTTTGCCAGCAGTCCCGCCGCCA
Organism: Somniosus microcephalus; assembly: GCF_052327205.1. Classification (NCBI taxonomy): domain Eukaryota; kingdom Metazoa; phylum Chordata; class Chondrichthyes; order Squaliformes; family Somniosidae; genus Somniosus; species Somniosus microcephalus. The sequence continues at coordinate 148,742,297 of NC_140994.1, read as the reverse complement.
AACCCGACCCCTGAATGCCGGCAAAATCACTCCCTTTCTGTTCTCCTCACAGCTTACTGTCCCACCTAGCTTTGTATCATCAGCAAACTTGGATACATTACACTCGGTCCCTTCATCTAGGTCATTAATATAGATTGTAAATAGCTGAGGCCCCAACACTGATCCTTGCAGCACCCCACTAGTTACAGCCTGCCAACCTGAAAAAGATCCATTTATCCCTACTCTCCGTTTTTTGTTCGTTAACCAATCCTCTATCCATGCTCCTATATTACCCCCAACCCCATGAGCCCGAATTTTGTGTAATAACCTTTTATGTGGCACCTTATCGAATGCCTTTTGGAAATCCAAATATATTACATCCACTGGTTCCCCTTTATCTACCCTGATAGTTACATCCTCAAAAAACTCAAATAAATTTGTCAAACACAATTTCCCTTTCATAAAACCATGTTGATTCTACCTAATCATGTTATGATTTTCTAAGTGCCCTGATACCACTTCCTTAACAATGGATTCCAGCATTTTCCCGATGACTGATGTCAGGCTAACTGGCCTGTAGTTCCTTGTTTTCCCTCCCCCTTCTTTCTTGAATAGCGGTGTTACATTTGCAACCTTCCAATCTGCTGGGACTATTCTAGAATCAAGGGAATTTTGGAAGATCAAAACCAATACATCCACTATCTCTTCAGCCACCTCTTTTAGAACCCTAGGATGTAGGCCATCAGGTCCAGGGGATTTGTTGGCTTTTAGTCCCATTAGTTTCTCTAGTACTTTTTCTCTACTTATATTAATTACGTTAAGTTCCTCACCCTCATTAGACCCTTGGTTCCCCACCATTTTTGCTATGCTTTTTGTGTCTTCTGTTGTGAAGACAGATACAAAATATTTGTTTAACGTTTCTGCCATTTCCTTATTCCCCATAATAATTTCTCCTGTCTCAGCCTCTAAGGGACCAATGTTTACTTTTGCTACTCTCTTCCTGTTTCCATACTTGTAGAAGCTCTTATAATCTGCTTTTATATTTCTTTCTAGTTTTCTCTCATATTATATTTTTCCCCTTTTTATCAATTTTTTGGTCATCCTTTGCTGGTTTCTGAAACTCTCCCAATCCTCAGGCTTACTATTATTCTTTGCAACATTATAAGCTTCTTCTGTCAATCTAATGTTATCCTTAACTTCTTTAGTTAGCCACGGTTGGATCACTTTTCCCGTGGAGTTTTTGTTTCTCAATGGAATGTATTTTTGTTGAGAATTATGAAATATTTATTTAAATGCTAGCCATTGCTTATCTACCGCCATACCTTTTAATCTATTTTTCCAATCTACCTTAGCCAACTCGCCCCTCATACCTATGTAATTAGCTTTATTTAATTTAAGACTCTAGTTTTGGACTTAGGCGAGTCACTCTCAAAATGAATGTGAAATTCTATCTTATTATGATCACTCTGCCCCAGAGGATCCTTTACTATGAGATTGCTAATTAACCCTGTCTTATTACACAATACAAGATCTAAAATAGCCTGTTCCCTGGTTGGTTCCATGACATATTGTTCTAGGAAACTGTCCTGAATGCATTCCATGAACTCATCCTCCAGACTACCTCTGCCAATTTGATTTGTCCAGTCTATATGAAGATTAAAGTCCCCCACGATTATTGCATTACCTTTGTTGCAAGCTCATACTTATTCTTGATTAATATTCTGTCCAATGTTATAGCTACTGTTAGGGGGCCTATATACTACTCCTACCAGTGTTTTCTGCCCCATGTTATTCCTTATCTCCACCCATACTGATTCTACTTCCTGATCTTCTCAGCCAAGATTCTTTGGCCTAGAAATTCAGTATAGCCACGTTTGGGGTGCTACAGCATGGCGTTCGCTAACTTTTGCGCCCGGCGCAACTTAGCGCCTCCTTCGCTGATATTCAGTTGCATCGCCCCAAGAGGTTGCTGCTGCGCTAAAGCAGGCGATGCACGACTATCATTAGGCACTAAGCCGGCGATCCGGGGCGCAAACACCGAAGGCGGGCGCAGCGCAGGTGCGGCGAGTTGCTCATTGAGGGCAGACAGTCAGGCGCCGGTCAGCACTTCAAGGGGGAGGGTGGAATTGCTTGGCTGCCATGCCCTGCACACTGCAGCCCTAAGGCAAGGCCTGAACACTGCTTCTGGAACAGCTCCACGCCCAGGAGAATGGGGAAGACCAGGGAGAGAGCGCAGCGCTTCGGCGAGGGTGACCTGAGGCTGCTGGTTGGCGCAGTGGACCGCAGGCGCCATATCCTCTTCCCTGAGGGTGGCAGGAGACCGCTGCCCGACGAATATTGGAAAGCATGGAGGGGTGTGGCAAACAGGGTCACGTCCAACAGCGTGGTTGGCAGGACACCAACCCAGTGCCGGAAAAAATTCAACGACCTCACTCGGGTTGTCAGGGTGAGTACCCTTTCCAGTATCCTCCTCATCCCTGCATATGCACCTCACTTTATGGCCAAACAGGTCTGAAAGCCCTAATGGCCAGCCCTCATCCAGCAGCTATGGGACTGTCATGAAAAGCATTTGCGCAATCAGGACTTTAGACACTGTCAGGGCTATTCGACCATGGGAGGCAGTGCGGGCAAGATCAGGTCTTGACACTGTCAGGGCTAATCGAACATGGGAGGCAGTGCGGGCAAGATCAGGGCTTGACACTGTACTTAGAGGCGGTCCTTTCTCTTGCAGGCCAAGCTGGCGCATAACAGAAGACAGCAGCGACAGACCGGGGGAGGCCGTCCTGACCTGAAACAGCTGAGCGACCTCGAGCAGCGAGTGGAGCGGATCATGGCAGGCCGGCTGACTGGCCCCGTCGCCACTGGAGATGCTGACCCTGTTCTGGGCACCAATGGTAAGGTCATCACCTTTTTGACCTCTCCCTTTCCACTTGCGCCTCACACCAGCATCCTTTGCCACTATCGAACCAATGCAGTGCACAGCAGCACTCATGCCTCCCTCGCTGCCGCCCTGTCTTCACTCTAAAGGAACTCTTGTGCCTCGCTGCTTTCAGATGGTGACTCGCCAGGTGAGGAGGCGGTCCCTCAAGCTGGCACTGTGTCCGAGTCAGACATAGAGGAGGAGGAAGAGGAAGCCAGCCCATCAGGGACAGCCTCAGCCGAGGCAGCCCATGGCCATGATGGTGACACGTCTTCCCTGGAGGGGAGCAGGGGGGAAGGGTCGGAGGATAGTGAAGCTCCGGGGACCAGCGGGCTGCAGCAACGCGGGAGGGGTGGGGAAGCTCGGCGGCCTTCTCCCCGGAGGGTGAGTGCGGCCTCCAGTCCTGCGACGGTGAGCGCAGAGGAGGTGCGCCTCCTAGCAGAAATGGGCGCCCAGGCTGAGCGCAGGCACACTGAGCTCATGGCTGCAGTGGCAAGGATGCCTGACTCCATAGAGTCACTGGCAAGGAGTGTGCAGGAATTCGGGGCAGCACAGGCCAGGAGTCTGCAACAATTCAGTGCAGCACAGGCCAGGAGTCTACAACAATTCAGTGCAGCACAGGCCAGGAGTCTGCAGGACATCGCGGCAGCACAGGCTAGGAGTCAGCAGGACTTCGCTGCATTACAGGCGGCTTCTAGCCAAGTGCTCAGTCGTGCCGTGCATTCACTGGCTGCTGTCATGCAGACACAGACCAGGGCCACACGGGCACTAACTGCTGCCACACTCGCTGGATCGGCCAGGCATCGCCGGGGCACTCGCTGTGCCGCAGCAGCCCAGCAGTCTGTGCCTCAGCAGATTGCTGCGCATGCTGCAGTGCTGGCTCGTGCGCGTGCCAATGTATCAGCCGACCAGGGAGTGCCTGTGATCTGTCAGGTTGGCAGCATTCCTGCAGCCAACACTGTCACTCCTCCATTGCAGCTGCCACCAGCTGTTGGACAGACTGCTGCCGCCCAAGCAGAGTTGGAGCAGTCAGCAGCCGGCCCCTCCAGGCCCAGAGCTGGTCCAGGCCGACCCCCAAGGGCATCTGCCGTCTGATCCTCAGCAGCCTTCCCCCAGCCTTGCTGCAGCCACTGGGGTCCCATTGAGGAGGAGCTGTAGGGCGGGTAGGGGCCAGTCACAGAAGCGAAACGGATCACCCTCGCAGGGGAAAAAGTAGAAGGTGTGGCCAAATGTTTTGTTTTACTTATAAAAGCCGAGACGGGTGTATTTGTTTCATATTTAAAGGCCGAGACTGGTGTATTTGTTTCATATTTAAAGGCCGAGACTGGTGTATTTGTTTCATATTTAAAGGCCGAGACTGGTATATTTGTTTCATATTTAAAGGCCGAGACTGGTATATTTGTTTCATATTTAAAGGCCAAGACTGGTATATTTGTTTCATATTTAAAGGCCGAGACTGGTATATTTGTTTTACTTGTAAAGGCCGAGACTGGTGTATTTGGGGGGGGTTTCTCTCCATTAGTTTGTCATGTGGGAAGGGCACAGAGGTATCATAATAAAAAAAATTCTTAAATCGCACTGTCCATGCTTTCTTTTGGAAGTCCTGGTTGCCCTGCTCGGCTGAGGGCTTGTGGAGTGGCTACATTCATCTTCTGCCATTGGCACAAGCCATTCCCTGAGAGGGGGCCTAGAACCGACTTGCAATAAGCCGCCGACGGGCAGCCCTTGCACTTTCTGCCTCCCTCCTGTGCTGGTCCTCCTCCTCCTCCTCCTCCTCCTCCTCTGGTCCTCCAATGTCTGCTGGCAGTGGCTGAGTCCTGCGGATAGCCAGGTTGTGCAGCATGCAGCACACGACAACGAAATGGGAGACTCGCTCAGGCGAGTACTGTAGGGCTCCCACGGAACGATCCAGACAGCGGAACCGTTGCTTCAGCACGCCGATTGTTTGCTCAATGATGTTCCTGGTTGCTTGATGGCTCTCATTGTATCCCTCTTCAGCAGGGGTGCTGGGCGCACGGAGCGGGGTCATCAGCCAGGTGCACAAAGGATAGCCTTTGTCCCCGAGAAGCCATCCTCGTGGGTGAGGCTGGGCCTCGAACATGTCTGCCACAGAAGTCTGGCGCAGGATGAAGGCATCGTGGCTGCTGCCTGGAAAGTGGGCATTGACAGCTAGGATGAGCTGCCTGTGGTCACACACCAGCTGCACGTTGAGCGAATGGTAGCCCTTCCGGTTGCGGTAATCCTTGGCATTCTCTAGAGGTGCCCGCAAAGCCACATGCGTGCAGTCAATGGCGCCCTGCACCATGGGGAAGCCCGCTAATGCTGCAAAGCCCATTGCACGCTGTTGCTGCTTGTCAACGGTCATGGGGAAGGAGATGAACTGACGTCTGCTTCTGAAAAGGGCATTGGTCACCTGGCGGATGCAGCAATGTACCGCAAACTGGGAGATGTTGGAAATGTCCCCAGTAGCGGATTGGAAGGAGCCGGTGGCATAGAAGTTGAGAGCCAACGTCACCTTCACTGCCACCGACAGAGACGTCCTGCTCCTCAGCTGTGGCTGCAGATCTCTGCGATGCAGGTGGCAGATCTCAGTGACCACCGCCCTTCTGAATCGCAGCCTCCGAACACACTGCTCCTCAGACATATTCAGATATGAGAACTGCTGGCGGTATACCCTGGGTGGGTAAGGCCTCCTTTGCCGACGCCTGTTGCCCCTTCTCCGTCTGGCCATGACTGGCACTCTCTCACGGCGTCTCTGAGCCCTTTGAATGCAATGGAGAAGCCCAACGTTTCCACCCATTGCAGCCCCCATTATATGTTTCCAATCAATGCTATGACTCTGAAGTTAAAGACAAGTGCAAAGCTGTGGCTGAAGCCAGAAGTACCTGTGCGAGTGTTGAGCCAAACCAGAAAGCTCTCTACCTTTGTCTCTCTCCAAAGATCCGTATCTCACAAAGAAGGAGTGGTGCAAAATGGCTGCCATTTATACTGCAGGAGGAGTCCCCTTTAATTAGCGCCCCTCGCGCCCCGCAGCGACTGGGAACCGTTCCCCTCTACCAGTCGCTAGGGGCGCCAGGCGCACAATAGGCCGGCGCCACTGAATTTCCGGTTTGGGGCGCACAAAGGGCGTTGCACCATGAAATGACGTCAGGATCTGCGTGCGCAGCTGAGCGCGCGCGCAAAGGTTTTGCGCCGTCGCTAAATCTTAACTGAAGTTCGCGAGAGGCACAGATCGCGCTGCGCCCGGGCGCTAGCCGCTTAGCACCCCACTTCTCCTCCTCCTAAGGCGCTAGCGGCTGGCGCAAACAACTGAATTTCTAGGCCTTTCTCTCTACTGTCCTTATGTCATCCATTATTATCAGGGCTACTCCCCCTCCTTTTCCATTCTGCCTCTCTTTTCGAAATGTCAAGTACCCCGGAACAGGGCAAGCATCAGATTGAGAGGGAGGGTAAATTCAATATCAAATCAGGTAGAGAGAGAGAAAAAGAGGGAAAAATTGGATTAAGAGAGAGAGAGAGAGAGAAAAGAGTCAGAAAGGAGAGATACGAAAAATTTGACATTTTAAAAATCTCCTAAAACAATTCACAACCTAAAGGACTGAGACTCCACACTTATAATATTTACTTTTGGTGCCAGAGAGGTTGATTGGCAGTCATTAACACTTAATCACATCAATACATGGGTACTTATGCTTGTAATTACTAGCCCTAAATATCTGTGGTGGGTTTAGTTTGTATCTACCGTAAAAATACAGCAACTTCATGACATTCAATGCATGTCAATGGTGAGGCAGACAGCGATATGACGTTTTCAAGAAGCTAACAGCGGCGTGGTGCAACGAGGACAGCAACTTTTGGATATTGGCATTAACTGCACATCTACCCCTCGACTGAAGTTGCTGTACCATTTACACATAAATAAGAGTGAGCACCATTATTTTGACAACAAAATCTGGCCCAAAGTTAACCATCCATTAATCAAAATCATTCAGAACCTAAACAAACAAGTTATGCTGTGTAAACCATTGATAACTAATGGATACATCTTAACACAAGCACAACTTAACGGGAACGGTAGCTTGGTGGTTATGTTACTGGACTAGTAATCCAGAGGCCTGAACTAATGATCCAGAGACGTGAGTTCAAATCCCACCACGCCAGCTGGGGAATTTAAATTCAGTTAATTAAATAAATCTGGAATAAAAAGAATGGTGAAAAGAAATCTGCTGTCCTTACCTGGTCTGGCCTATATGTGACTCCAGACCCACAGCAACGTGGTTGACTCTTAACTACCCTCTGAAATAGCCTAGCAAGCCACTCAGTTGAAACAAACCGCTACGAATAACAATAAGAATAAAACCGGATGGAACACCTGGCATCGTCCTCTGCACTGGCTTTGGACACGACAACAGCGCACCCAGTCCAGTCGACTCAGCAAAGTCCTCCTCACTAACATCTGGGGACTTGTGCCAAAATTGGGAGAGCTGTCCCACAGACTAGTCAAGCAACAGCCTGACATAGTCATACACTCAGAATCATACCTTTCAGCCAATGTCCCAAACTCCTCCAGACCTACCAGGATGGCGGCACAGGGGTATACAGTCGGGAATGGGTGGCCCTGGGAGTCCTCAACATTGACTCCGGACCCCATGAAGTCTCATAGCTTCAGGTCAAGCATGGGCAAGGAAACCTCCTGCTGATTACCACCTACTGCCCTCCCTCAGCTGATGAATCAGTACACCTCCATGTTGAACACCACTTGGAAGCAGCACTGAGAGCAGCAAGGGCACAGATTCTACTGTGGGTGGGGGACTTCAATGTCCATCACTGCAGTAGCACCACTACTGGCCGAGGGAAAGACCTACTTGACCTCGTCCTCTCCAATCTACCTATGGCAGATGCATCTGTCCATGACAGCATTGGTAGCAGTGACCACCGTACAGTCATTCTGGAGACAAAGTCCCATCTTCACACTGAGAAAACCCTTCATCATGTTGTGTGGCACTACCACCGTGCTAAATGGGATAGATTCAGAACAGATCTAGCAACTCAAAACTGGGCATCCATGAGGCGCTGTGAGACAGCAGCAGGATTGTATTCCACCACAATCTGTAAACTCATGGCCCGGCATATCCCTCACTCTCCCATTACCATCAAGCCAGGGAACCAACCCTGGTTCAATAAGGAGTGTAAAAGAGCATGCCAGGAGCAGCACCAGGCGTACCTAAAAATGAGGTGCCATCCTGGGGAAGCTGTAACACAGGACTACATGCATGCTAAAAAGCAGAAGCAGCATGCTATAGACTGAGCAAAATGATCCCACCCACAATCAACGGATCAGATCAAAGATCTGCAGCCCTGCCAATTGCAGTCATGAATGGTGGTGGACCATTAAACAACTAATGGGAGGAGGAGGCTCCATGAATATACTCATCCTCAATGATGGTGGAGCCCAGCACGTGAGAGCAAAATAAAGGCTGAAGCATTTGCAACCATCTTCCGCCAGAAGTGCCACGTGGATGATCCATATCGGCCTCCTCCTGAAGTCACCACCATCACAGAAGCCAGTCTTCAGCCAATTCGATTCACTCCACCCGATATCAAGAAACAACTGAGCGCACTGGATACATCAAAGGCAATGGGCCCCGACAACATCCCGGCTGTCGTGCTGAAGACTTGTGCTCCAGAACTAGCTGCGTACCTAGCCAAACTGTTCCAGTACAGCTACAACACTGGCATCTATCCGACAATGTGGAAAATTGCCCAGGTATATCCAGTCCACAAAAAGCAGGACAAATCCAATCTGGTCAATTATCGCCCCATCAGTCTACTCTCAATCATCAGCAAAGTGATGGAAGGTGTCGTTGACAGTGTTATCAAGCAGCACTTACTCACCAATAACCTGCTCACCAATGCCCAGTTTGGGTTCTGCCAGGACCACTCGGCTCCAGACCTCATTACAGCCTTGGTCCAAACATGGACAAAAGAGCTGAATTCCAGAGGTGAGGTGAGAGTGAATCCCCTTGAAATCAAGGCAGCATTTGAGCGAGTGTGGCAGCAAGGAGCCCTAGCAAAACTGAAGGCAATGGGAATCAGAGGGAAAACTCTCACTGGCTAGAGTTATACCTAGCACAAAGGAAGATGGTTGTGGTGGTTGGAGGTCAATCATCACAGCCCCAAGAGCTCCTCAGGGCAGTGTCCTCGGCCCAACCATCTTCAGCAGCTTCATCAATGATCTTCTCTCCAGCATAAGATCAGAAATGGGGAAGTTCACATGGTGTTCATTGCCATTCGCAACTCCTCAGATAATGAAGCAGTTCACGTCTGCATGCAACAAGACCTGGATGACATTCAGGCTTATGCCGATAAGTGGCAAGAAACCTTTGTGTAGTGTATGTACTTTGAAGAAGGAACTATATTCTGCAGCCCCTGTATACTGCAGTACCAGTAGTGACCACCCCGGTATATAAGCCTGTGTAGTAACTTTGTATAGTAGTTCCAGTTTTGTCTCCATTCAGTAAACACCTGTTATAACCAACTCCTGCAGTCCGTGTCTCAATTACACACGGACGTTACACTGGCGACAAACAGATCCGAACTTACCTATAGTTCTGCACCACCTCACGGGGATCCATCCCTGAAGCGAAGTTGTTAGAGGTCGAGGCCAGAAGGAAGAAATCCAAAAAGAAAAAAAAACAAACAGAAGAAACGGGTGTCGACCGTGGGCAACCGCCCTCTGATTCATCGAATTCGAAGATTTGCAGGAGAGGCTGTCGAGAGCTGGGCTTGGTTATCCAGTCTATGGTGTTCCAGCTAATCGGGCTGGTGGCAGGTAGTGCACTGATCCTTCCTGGGCTGCGGCGGGCTAGAGCTCGATCGGGCGGCTTTTCAACGGGGCCGAGCAGCGTTGTCGGGAAGAGGAGAGAGAGAGGGTGGAGCACACAGGGCGTGGCCGGTGCTACGAAGCCGGGCAGCGTACAGACCCGAGAAGAGGGAGGAAAGTGTCCCATAGGGTCTGCTCTGACGACGGGAACAGTAATTAAAATAAAATAAATTAGAAGCACAGAAAGCCGCGAGAAGCTGCAGTTTGCCACGGGGACCGCGGAGAGTGGCGTTGGCAGCAGCGCGGGGGGGAAGTGCGCGAAGACCATAGGGTGTCGCCATCAAGGCATAAAAACGCCAGCAACAGCGCTAGCAGCAGCGGAAAAGACAGAAAGCGCGGGAGGCGCCATCTTAATCCAGCGGGGAAGGCGGCAAAGCGTGGGAGGCGCCATTTTGTTAAATCGGGGAAGAAGGCAAAGCGCGGGAGGTGCCATCTTAGATCTCCAAGATGCCGAAGACTGGCAATATCACTGCCTTCGATAATGCAATAGAAGACTGGACCACGTATGTGGAAAGAGTCGAAGTATATTGCAAGGCAAATGAAGTAGCCGATGAGAAAAAGGCATCGGTACTACTAAACTTAATGGGCGCAAGAACATACGGCCTATTGCGGAACCTGACCACTCCAGTCAAACCGATGGCGAAGAGTTTTAACGAAATTGTTGATATCCTACAGGAACACCTAAATCCTACACCGCTGCTGATAGCAGAAAGATTTAAATTCCACAAGAGAAATCAGCATAAAGATGAGAGCAATGCTGATTACCTTACAGAACTACGCAAGCTATCAAAGCACTGCCAGTTCGGAGCAGGACTGGCAGATACCCTACGGGACAAATTTGTCTGTGGACTCCTGAGTGAAGGAACCCAGAAGAGGTTACTCTCAGAGAAAGAGCTGACGCTAGATAAGGCTTTCAGCGTGGCAGTATCGTACGAAGCAGCAGCAAGGGGAGCTGCGGAAATACAGCAAAAGCCACAGGAATACGGCACCCATGAAATGACACGGGGATTTGAAAAATGTTATCGCTGCGGCAGAACAACCCATGACCAGAAGGACTGCTGGTCCAAGGACAAAACATGCAGGCAATGCGGAAAGATGGGACACATTGCACGAGTTTGCAGCTCCGGGAAGAAGACTAACGACAACAAAAAGACTACTAAGGAAAAGTACAGGAAAGTACAAAAGATGACGGACAGTAGTTCCGAAGACCAGATGAGCGATAGTGAATCCGGGAACAAGAGACTAAGCTGTCTCAAACTACACAATGTAATCACAAAAGAGGATCACTGAACCATTTGGGTCACCCTCACGATAGCAGGGTCCCAAGTCAAAATGGAATTGGATACAGGATCAGCCCTGACCGTCATGAATCGACGAGACTACGAGCGGCTATTCTCACACATACCCTTGAAAGACACATCCATTGTCTTGAAGACATATATGGAGCAGAAAGTATACCCCAGAGGGAAAATAAGGGTGCCTGTTGAATACAACGGCAAGGAAATACAGAAATTGTATCTGTACATACTGCAAGATGGTGGACCACCGTTATTGGGATGTGAATGGATCAGAAAGATAAGTTTAGACTGGCACTCCATTCAGGCACTGACTGTGGCTGGTAAAAAGGATGACGACGTCACACCTGGACGATTGTCAAAAATCTTGGCTAAAGCTAAAGAGGTATTTCAACAAGAACTGGGAACTCTTAAAGGCGTAACCGCCTCGATAAAAATAGAAGAGAATGCAATTCCCAAGTTTTTCAAAGCAAGACCGGTACCGTATGCAATTCGCCCAGCCATCGAGGCAGAGCTGGAGAATCTGGAGAATGTAGGCATGTTAACTAAGGTAGACTGGAGCGAGTGGGCGACACCCATCGTTCCTGTCATGAAGAAAACGTTAAACAATAAGTCTGAGGAGCCAAGGAAGGTTCGCATCTGTGGGGACTTCAAGGTGACAGTGAACCCAGTCCTTCACACAGAACCGTATCCTCTTCCGAGGATAAAAGATATTTTCGCCTCACTATCTGGAGGGAAACGTTTTACAAAAATTGACCTAGCGCAAGCATATTTGCAGATGGAGGTTGAAGAATCCTCTAGGAAATATCTCACGATAAACACTCACAAAGGTCTTTACCAGTATAATCGACTGGTATTCGGAGTTGCATCAGCTCCGGCTATATGGCAAAGAGCGATGGAACAAGTCCTGCAAGGGATTCCGGGGACTCAGTGTTACTTGGACGACATCCTAGTGACAAGTGAAAGTGACAGTGAACACCTTGCCAACCTAGAGCAGGTGCTCACTAGACTAAGAGAACATGGGCTACGAGCCAATCGCCCCAAGTGCGAGTTTTTTAAGAAACAGATATCGTATTGTGGCCACGTGATTGATGAAGAGGGGTTACATAAGTCCCCTGACAAAATTGAAGCGGTAGTTAAGGCTCCAGCACCTGAAAATGTGTCGCAACTGAGGTCATTCCTCAGATTGGTGAATTACTACCATAAGTTTTTGCCGAATTTGTCCACAATTCTGCACCCACTGAACGCCCTGCTGCAAACTGGAGTAGCATGGAAATGGAGCGATGAATGTAAGCGGGCCTTTCAGAAGTGTAAAGGCCTGATCACTTCAAGAGAAGTATTGGCTCACTACAACCCATCACTACCGATAAGACTGGCGTGTGATGCGTCTCCCTACGGCGTTGGAGCGGTACTGTCACATAAATCCCTTGATGGTTCAGAGAGGCCGATAGCTTTTGCGTCACGCTCGTTAACTGCAGCCGAGCGTAACTACGCCCAGATTGAAAGAGAGGCCCTCAGCCTGGTGTGGGGGGTGAAGAAGTTCAATCACTATCTGCACGGACAGAAATTTACTCTACTAACTGATCATCAACCTCTTGTCTCCATTTTCAACCCTAAGAAGGGCATCCCGATAATGACAGCACAACGGCTACAGAGGTGGTCCCTTTTCCTAGGGGCACACCAATATGACATCGAGTACAAAGGAACTAAACAGCATGGGAATGCTGATGGATTGTCGCGCCTACCGTTGCCGATGGTGGAAGAAGCACCTGCAGTGGATCCTGTGGAGATATTCCACTCGACCATAGTTGAATGTCTACCTGTGACGAATGCAAACATAGAAAAGGAAACACGAAATGACCCGACACTCTCCAGGGTCTATGATTTAACGGTGAAGGGATGGCCAGCACATGGCGAACCACTGTTGCCAGCATTCTCGCCGAGAAGAGAACAGCTGTCAGTGTGCTGAGGAACCTTGATGTGTGGATCCAGAGTAGTAATTCCACCCAAATTGAAGGATAGAGTGCTCAATGAGCTTCATGAGGGTCATCTGGGAGGGGTAAAAATGAAGAACTTAGCCAGAGCGTTTGTGTGGTGGCCGGGAATCGATAGAGAAATCGAAGAGATGATCAAGAACTGTACAGGATGCCAGAAGGTCCAAAACGCCCCACCACAAGCCCCTCTACATCCATGGGAGTGGCCCTCATCTCCATGGCAAAGGGTACACATTGATTTTGCTGGTCCATTTATGGACTCGATGTTTTTAATTGCGGTGGATGCACATTCAAAGTGGCCAGAGGTAATAAAAATGTCCTCAACCACCACAGAAAAAACCATCACAGTCTTACGAACCATATTCGCCAGAAATGGGCTGTCTGAACAGATTTGCTCCGACAATGGACCACAGTTTGTGTCTGAAAAGTTCCGGAGGTTCTTAAAGAACAATGGTGTTAAGCATTACACATCCGCCCCATATCATCCAGCCACCAATGGATTGGCTGAGAGGTTCGTTCAAACATTCAAGAAGGCTATCAAGGCAATGTGTAATGAAGACATACCCCTACAACACAAGGTGGATAACTTCTTGTTTGCCTACCGGAATGCGACACACGCGGTTACCAACCAAACTCCAGCCATGATGTTCTTCAATCGAAGACTAAGATGCCGCTTGGATTTGGTAAAGCCAAACATCAGAAGAGATGTGGGGAACAGGCAGTTTCAGAATATGAATGAAAGGCCAACCAGGAGTTTTAAGATAGGTCAACCAGTTTTGGCCCGGGACCACCGCACAGAGAAATGGCAGCCAGGAACGATCTGCACACGGCAAGGACCTCTAATGTATACCGTGGACGTTGGAGAGAGCATTGTAAGACGCCATGCTGACCAGATTCTAGAGTCACTGGAAAACGTCAAATCCACACCATGATCCGATACACCTGGTGATGAAAGCGAAGTACCAATTGCATCTACCTCAGAATCGGTGATATTGGAAGCAGACGAACCAAACAACGACTTTGATCCCGAATCAACTTTGCCAGAAGAACCTGATACCCCAAAGAGGCGTTATCCGGACAGGATCAGGAAGCCTCCTCAAAGACTGAATTTATAATTGCTTAACTTCAGCTAATGTATATAGCAACTGTAATTGTAAATATGTTATTTAATTATTAATCGAATGTTATGTACTGTTTAGCTAAAAGGGGAGGAATTGTAGTGTATGTACTTCGAAGGAGGAACTATATTCTGCAGCCCCTGTATACTGCAGTACCAGTAGTGACCACCCTGGTATATAAGCCTGTGCAGTAACTTTGTATAGTCATTCCAGTTTTGTCTCCATTCAGTAAACACCTGTTATAACCAACTCCTGCAGTCCGTGTCTCAATTACACACGGACGTTACACTTTGCGCCACACAAGTGTCAGGCAATGATTATCTCCAACAAGCGAGAGTCGAACCACTGCCCCATGACATTCAATGGCATTACCATTGCCGAATCCCCCACCATCAACATCCTGGGGGTCACCATTGACCAGAAACTTAACTGGACCAGCCACATAAATACTGTGGCAACAAGAGCAGATCAGAGGCTGGGTATTCTGTGGCGAGTGACTCCCCAAAGCCTTTCCACCACCTACAAGGCACAAGTAAGGAATGTGATGGATACTCTCCACTTGCCTGGATGAGTGCAGCTCTAACAACACTCAAGAAGCTCGACACTATCCAGGACAAAGCCGCCCGCTTGATTGGCATCCCATCCACCACCTTAAACATTCACTCCCTCCACCACTGGCGTACCGTAGCTGCAGTGTGTACCATCTACAAGATGCACTGCAGAAACTCGCCAAAGCTTCTTCGGCAGCACCTCCCAAACCCGTGACCTCTACCACCTAGAAGGACAAGGGCAGCAGGCACATGGGAACACCACCACCTCCAAGTTCCCCTACAAGTCACACACCATCCTGACTTGGAAGTATATCACGTTCCTTCATCGTCGCTGGGTCAAAATCCTGGAACTCGCTCCCTAACAGCTCTGTGGGAGAACCTTCACCACATGGACTGCAGCGGTTCAAGAAGGTGGCTCACCATCACCTTCTCAATTCTCGATTTTCAGAAGACTTTGAGATTTTCAGAAGGCCTTTGATAAAGTCCCACATAAGAGGTTAGAGTGCAAAATTAAAGCACATGGGATTGGGGGTAATATACTGGCATGGATTGAAAATTGGTTAAGAGACAGGAAACAGAGAGTAGGAATAAATGGGTCTTTTTCGGGGTGGCAGGTGGTGACTAGTGGGGTACCACAGGGATCAGTACTTGGGTCTCAGCTATTCACAATATATATCAATGATTTGGATGAGGGAACCAAATGTAATATTTCCAAGTTTGCTGATGACATGAAACTAGGTGGGATTCTGAGTTGTGAGGAGGATGCAAAGAGGCTTCAAGGAGATTTGAGTGAGTGAGCAAATACATGGCAGATGCAGTATAACGTGGATAAATGTGAGTTATCCACCTCGGTGGGACAAACAGAAAGGCAGAGTATTATTTAAATGGTAATAGATTGGGAAATGTTGATGTACAAAGGGACCTGGATGTCCTTGTACACCAGTCACTGAAAGCAAACATGCGGGTGCAGCAAGCAGTTAGGAAGGCAAATGGTATGTTGGCCTTCATTGTAAGAGGATTTGAGTGCAGGAGCAAGGATGTCTTACTACAGTTATATAGGGGCTGGGTGAGACCACACCTGGAGTACTATGTGCAGTTTTGGTTTCCTTACCTAAGAAAACATATACTTGCCATAGAGGGAGTGCAGCGAAGGTTCACCAGACTGATTCCTGGGTCTGTCGTATGAGGAGAGATTGGGTCAACTAGGCCTGTATTCACTAGAGTTTAGAAGAATGAGAGGGGATCTCATTGAAATGTATAAAATTCTGACAGGGCTAGACAGACTGGATGCAGGGAGGATGTTTCCCCTGGCTGGGGGGTCTAGAACGAGGGGTCACAGTCTCAGGATACAGGGTAGGACATTTAGGACTGAGATGAGGAGAAATTTCTTCACTCAGAGGGTGGTGAACCTGTGGATATCTCTACCACAGAAGGCTGTGGAGGCCAAGTCACTGAATATATATAAGGAGATAGATGTCTAG
Organism: Somniosus microcephalus; assembly: GCF_052327205.1. Taxonomy (NCBI): domain Eukaryota; kingdom Metazoa; phylum Chordata; class Chondrichthyes; order Squaliformes; family Somniosidae; genus Somniosus; species Somniosus microcephalus. Next base: position 148,726,076 of record NC_140994.1, on the reverse strand, counting down.
ACACAAGGGGCATCAAGGGGTATGGGGAGAGCGCGGGAATATGGTATTGAGATTGAGGATCAGCCATGATCATTTTTAATGGCGGAGCAGGCTCGAATGGCCGAATGGCCTACTCCTGCTCCTATTTTTCTATATTTCTATATTTCTAACTGGAGTATTGCGTCCAGTTCTGGTCACCACACTTTAGGAAGGATGTCAAGGCCCCTGAGAGGGTGGAGAGGAGATTTACCAGAATGGTTCCAGGGATGGGGGATCTTAGCTACAAGGACAGGTTGGAGAAGTTGGATTTGGTTTCATTAGAGCAAAGGAGATTGAGGGGTGATTTGATAGAGGTGTACAAGATTATGACAGGTTTGGATAGGCTAGATGGGGAAAGGCTGTTCCCACTAGTTGATAGTACAAGGACTAGGGGACACAGATTTAAGGTTTTGGGCAAGAGATACAGGGGGGATGAGAGGAAAAACTTTTTTACACCGCAAGTGGTGATGACGTGGAATTCGCTGCCGATGGACATGGTGAAAGCGGAGACACTCAATGTTTTCAAGGAGAGACTGGATAGACACTTGAAGGAAATAAACTTGCAGGGCTACGGGGATAGAGCGGGGAAATGGGACTGACTGGATTGCTCTACGGAGAGCCGGCACGGACTTGATGGGCCGAATGGCCTCCTTCTCTGCCATTATGACTCTATGACTCATGGGCAATTAGGGATGGACAATAAATGCTGCCCACATCCCCTGAACGAATAAAAACAAAAACTTACAATTTTTAGCACCTTTAACAGTAAAATGACCAAGGCGCTTCACAGGAATGTTATCAGGCAGAATTTGACACCGAGCCACATAAATCAGTAAGGCATCAGAGATGCACAAGAGGACAGAATTGGAGGAATGTAGAGAGTTGTAGGGCTGGAAACACAGTATTTATGTTTCAATCCAAGCATATTGTCATATGTTGTGCTATGTGTAATAGTCCCCGCCACAAGACTATAATATCCTAATCTGCTTATTGGTACCTGTTAATATACATATCTTTCGGGAGGAGTTATAACAGGAAGTACAAAGTATTGCACAATTATGCATGGCTTAATCATATGGTTTCAAAAGCTGCTGTTTGAAATCAACTTCAAAATCCATATTTGCATAAATTGGGGCCAATTTTCAACTTCATCATAGCACCCCAATTTCCGTTTTAAATGGGCCTACTGCCTGAACCCGTGTACCGCTCATGCCCCCCAGCAGCAGGCCCTGGTGCACACTGTCACAGCCACAGCGACATGATGGCGGTAGGGCATTGCCATTTTTGGGGTGCTGTTTCCATTGGGCAGAAGGGGTGAAATTTCAGCCCAATTATAAGAAGTTAAGAAATAGGAGCAGGAGTTGGCTATGTAGCCCCTCGAGCCTGCTCCACCATTCTATAAGATCATGGCTGAACTTCTACCTCAAAACCACTTTCCTGCCCTATCCCCAAATCTAACAACAAAAATCAAGGCACACTGGCTTTTTTAAAAAGATATGTTGGCAGTTAGAAAGAATTGTGTTGCTACAAAAGTCAGCACATGACAATACTCTCATAATTTGTTGACATCTGAACTACTTAATTAATCAATTCAATCCAACTCATGCAGGCTCCTTAGATGGCTGTGGATAAATGTGTTTTGTGGTACTGAGCCATGCAGACCAGGAAGGTAGGATCATAATTTGAGTTCTGAGGTTTGCTTTGCTGGTGATTATAGAATCATCAGAAGCTTTAGTAATCTAAATGTCAAATGCCAATGCATCATGACATAAATAGAGCATTATTTCAAAAAGACTGTTGGACCTAGAAATTACTATCGACCATATCAGCTGATGAATGCTTAACAATATGGATGACGTTCCCCTGTCAGTGTTTTAGTGGAGGTATTAACCCAATGGGGTAATGTCTCTGCTAAAAGATGAAGGAATGTCATACACCCCAGTAAGCATTTATCCGCTAAAAGCGCCAAATGTAAATTTCTTGGTGCTAGTTTAGGCTGTAGATATTTATAGACGGCCTGATCAAAAAGTGGACCATGCAGTCCAAAATTTGCCACTTGACAACTATATCCAAGTGCTGCAATTACATAACTTATTTCAGTGAGCTCTCATCTCCAATTTCCACTTAACAGAATTAGCAGTCGTGTTCCTCTAATGATGCAGACCAGTCAAACTTCAATAATATGTCCTCTGGCTGGCTGTAAAAATGGACTGTGCAGCTCAGTTTTCAGTCAGAGACAGAGTTTTACCTGTGGACTCCCACCTCAAAAAATGGATGAGGAATTGGCAGTTTGTATAAAATGAAATGTTTAAAAATATATAGAATTCCATTGAGGTGTTAGTACTATAAAGGTTAAAAATCCTTCAGTACGTTGACAGAAGAGATGATTTTACAGGAAGGTGGTTGGTGCCTGTGCCTCTCACATGTCATGACCGTAATTTTAATCTGGAGGCGGGTCCAGAGCGGGGGGGGGGGGGGTTGCTAGAAAGCGGTTGGGAAACCCAGATGGCACGGCCTGATTAGTATTTCAAAGCTCTGTTTCTCACCCACAGCCAGCCAGATGGAGAGCATGGCTGGCTGTGGGTGGGTAGGCCTGCGGCATTAGGCCGCAGAGAGGAGGGAGGGAGGGATCAGGTGTGGGATGGTCGGGGCCGGAGGATCGGTGGGGGTGGCGGGGGGTGAATATCGGGGCTGGAGGAGCATCGGTGGTAAGTATTGGGAGTCAGAAGAGCAACAAGGGCCAGAGGAGCATCGGGGCTGAAGGCGATCAGTGGGCCGGAGGGAATCGGAGGCCTCGGGGGAGGTGGTGGGAGGTCTGGTCATGGTGGGTGGGTAAGGCAGGGATACTGGATCCAACGGGTAAGTGTAAAGGCACTTACCTGTTGGATCCAGCAGTCCTCGCCTTACTTTAACTGGCATGTTCCCCGAGGCTCGAGAAACCTGAAAAGCCAGAGTTAATATTGAAATGGTGGTAAATCTGAGGCATGCAGCCTCATTGTAATATTTAAATGGGCGACCTGCCCACCTCGCCTCCCCTCCCCCCCCGCCGCCCCCCTCGGAAATGGGCGGGTTGGAGTCGGGATTCACTTTTTTTAACACGTTAACCTCCCACCCAGCTGCAACCTACCCGTTTTTTGGGGTTTAAAATTACCTCCATATTGTCTGCGCTACTTGGTGCATGATGTTTGTGCGCTGGCCAGTAACTGCCACCAGGCTAAAAATGCAAACCAGGTTTGGAAGAATTTCTCCTGGTACCACCAGAGCCAGCACATAATATTTTCTCATTCTGGGCTATTTTTCATAGTGCCTTAGCGCACATTGAATAGGTGAGGTCCACTGTCAAGCTGTGGTTAGGAGGAAATCTAGGAGTTTTCCCATGTTCAGATCTAGGGTGACCAACTAGTTTGACTAATCTAGTTGAATTTTTTAGCAGGTCACTAACATGGTGGATAAGGGAGTGTCTATGGATGCTGTCTATATGAACTTCCAGAAGGCATTTGATAAGATTCTGCTCAAGAGATAATTAGCAAAAATAAAAGCAGCTGGAATTGGAGTTAACCCTGTGACATGGGTTGGTAATAGTTGGGAGGTAGGAGATGGACAGTAGGGATACTCTGATTGGGGGGATATGATAAGTGGTCTTCCCTGGAGACCTGTACTGGGGCCTCAGCTATTTATCATATATATCAGTGACTTGAAAAAATGAAGAGAGAGTTATATAAGCAACTTTGCAGATGGCACTAACTTAGAGGGACAGGAAGCAGTGTAGATGGGTACAGGAAGTTACAAAGGAACATAGACAAAATAAGTGAGTGGGCAAAACTATGGCATATGGGCCTAGAAATTGAGTTTGCGCTGCGCCGGGGCTTAACGCCGGAAATTTAGCGCCGGTGCTAAGTCGCGCTGTGCGCGCCAAAAATTCAGTAACACCGCGCCCAAACGGCTGCCGGCGCTACTGAAGGCTGTTTGCGCCTGAAAACTGGCGCTACGCGCCGCATTGCGGCGCTATTCCGGCGCTGCGGCGCCCGATGCGGTGCGGCAGGCTCGGGAAGTGCAGGCCTCCTCCTTCAGTTAAGGAGGAGCTGCCTGCACCCGCCCGCTGGCCGGTAAAATCTTCACAAAAATGAGCCCGGCACCTCGGGGAAGTGCCGGGCTCGCAGCCAAGAAGCATCTGTTCCGCGGGGGGGGGGGGGGGTGGGGGAGTCCGGGAAGGGAGGTGCGGGCAGGCGGCCGGCGGGAAAGCGGCCGGCCGCCGCTCCACCTTTATGCGCCGGCGCAAAGTCGTGCAAGACTCTGTTGCCAGAGTCTTAGTTGCGGCTGCCATGGGCGAGGCGGCCGCAACTGAATTTCGGCGCTGGGGCCCGTCACCACGGCAACCGGGACGCTGCGCACACCGATGACGTCATCGGTGCCGGCGCAGCGCTACCGGTGTAACGCCGATGTTGGGCCCTAGTCAATTTCAAAACCGGCTGTAAGTCCAGCGCAATGCCCTCTAGCGCCGCAAAATGGGCGCTAAGCCCACTCAATTTCTAGGCCGTGGTGTTCAATATGAGGAAGTGTGAGGCCATCCACTTTATATCTAAGAAAGACAAATTGGAATATTTTCTTAATGGTGAGAGATTAGGGCCGCGAAATTGGACCCGTTTGCGCCGGCTGTTAAGGCCAGTTTTGAAGAAAAAAATGGCGACTGCCTCGCTTCTGCCGACTTCTGGCAAGTCCCATGGCAGCTGCCATTTTGGGCAGGTCAGCAGCACTGGCGTTGCCTGCGCTCACTCCAGATATTTAGATGAGGCAGATCGTGACGCCAATGAGTGTGCAACACTGATTTGATGCACAATCTGCCATTTTGGATGTCACCGCTCTATTTAACACCCTCTCCTAATCACAATCAGCTGACCAATCATTCAGCAGCAGGAAGGATCCCCCTGCAGTGCTATTTAAAGGGATCATCAACAACTTACAGCTGACTTGCTTTTTGATTTCTACTGGCTCTGTGTAAGTTTGTGCAATTGTTCAGAGCTTTCTAAAGTTATTTAAAGTTGGTGAGGTGGCAGGGAGTGTTGCTGCAAGTGGAGAATGCCATGCTTATCATTTAAAGGCTTCTGCTCACACCACTTGCTCCCAGTCATGGGGGACCCTACTTGTAGTCCCTCTCATGCTTGAATATGACAGGGAGATGGAGCAGAGGCAGCAAAGAAGAGGACAAGATGTTCGCAGAGGAAGGAGGAGAAAGGGCAGGAGGGCTCTCAGCAGGAGCCATTACCCATCTATGGTCTTCCGAGAGCACTTCTACCTCCACTTAAGCAAGAAGCAGTGTATTAGAAGGCTCTGGTTCACCAAGGAGGTGGTTATAGAACTCTGCCACCTCCTGCAACAAGACCTGCAGCCTCCGAGCAGGGCGATGATGGCTCTCCCAATGGCTCTCAATATTTTTGCCACTGGATTCTTCCAGTCTGGAGCAGGAGACGTAGCTAACATCTTCTAGTTCACCATCCATCGCTGCATCTGGGAGATCACCGAGGCTCTGTACTTCAGGAGAGGGGACTTCATTGTCTTCTCTCTGAAAAGAGAGAAGCAGGATGAGCGTGCATGTGGCTTTGCCAGGATATTGTGCTCCCATGGTGCAGGGCATCACCGACTGCACACACGTGGCTTTGCAGGCGCTGCATGCCAATCCTGAGATGTTCCGTAACCACAAAGACTACCACTCACTTAGTGTGCAGTTGTTGTGTGACCACGCCCAGCGCATCATGATGGTGAATGCCCAGTATCCTGGCAGCAGTCATGATGCCTTCATCCTGCACGAGTCCGGTGTGCCAGCAATCTTCCAGCCAAACCCGAGGGTGGCTGCTTAGAGACAAGGGCTATCCGCTCTGCACCTGCCTGATGACTCCCCTCCGCAACCCCACCACTCGTGGCCAGCACTCATATAATGAGAGCCATGCTGCCATGAGGAACATCATTGTGCAGACCATTGGGGTGCTCAAGCAACGGTTCCGTTGCCTTGACCACTTGGAAGGAGCCCTCCAGAGCGAGTGTCCCATTTCGTGGTGGTCTGCTGCATCCTCCACAACTTGGCCATCATGAATGCGCAGCCCTTGCCACCACAGGTTCTGTGACCACCTCAGGAGGAGGAGGAGGAAGAAGAGGAAGAAGAAGAGGTGGAAGAGAAAGAGGAGGAGGAGGAGCAAGGTAGGAGGCAGGCTGCAGATCCTCGTTCTGGCCGGGCTGTTCATGAGCGCCTCATCAGACTCTGGTTCCAGTGAATGGATCCCCGTTGCTCACCACTTCCCCATCTTACCACCCTCTGTCACGGAACATCACAGCATCCTTATGGGCACAAAGCTGAAATGAGAGCCACCACAAAACACACATTCCAAACATAATTTATAAATTTATCAAATGCTAATCAAAAGAACAAAGTCAACTAATCACCCTTGTACATTCTCTTAGTGTCTGTCTTTCGTGTACCTTTTCCTACTCTTGTGCTCCTACGAACTGCACCCCCAGTGGTTGCAGCATGGCTGGTGACTTTCAGTTGGGGAGACTACAGATGGCCTTGCAGCATGACCTCGAGCAGCTCTGGCCCTAGAAGGCCCGGCTTTAGACTTCAGCACCTCGGCATCGGCAGCAACAGTCTGGGCTGGCTGGATGACAGGCAACAGCAAGGGCACTGGTGGAATGGCAGTGGTAGGCATATGAATGCTGTCGTCTTGAGAGAGGACAGCAGGTTCTTGCTCCACGGAGCGACTACCACGCCCCCGGGGTGGCGCCTCAGCATTCCTAGCATCTGTTGGAGCAGAGATTGCTGGACTGCTGTGACACCCTGCAAGCCCATTTCCACACTCATAAACCCAGCCACGATGGCAGCAAGCTGAGACTGCAGGAGAGCATTCTGCGCTTCCACTGCAACACTGAGACGTTAGGTCGCTTCTGCCTGTGCTGCAATGGAAGTTGCAAGATTGCCCATCAAGTTCCGCACAAAACCTCTTGCAATGTTGGAACTGGACACATCCATGCTCCTTGACACTAACAGGAGGGTCTTTGGCAGGCCTGCCATTGCATCAAGCATTTCTGTGCGCATGCCCATTACGCTTCTTCTAAAGACCGCCCCATTGAGGTCATCATCTGAGTCTTGTGCAGCAGAACTCGTGCACAAACTCACCCTCCGGGACTGGCACCCAAGCTACCCTTTTCCCATGGCATGGCTTGCCCTCCACTCGTCTGCTGGTGCTCCTGGCAGTTGTGCGCCACCTTTGTCTGCAAGAGAAAGGGAAGTGTGTCAGTGAGTGTGGTGCAATGTGTTTGGGTGATGTGCCTGCAATGGTTGAATACCTGGAAGTGTGTGCAAGGTTTGAGATGTGGGTGTGATTGTTGCAGCAGTGGTAAGTGTGTGAGGGTGAAGTGACGCTATGATTGTGAGGTATGAGTTTTTGTTGCTAGAGATTGTTGGTAGGTGAGTGATGGGGGTGTGGTGCATTGAGCAGTGTGTGAGTCTTGTGGTGCAGTTGGCGGGATATGGCATTTGATGATGCATTCACTCACTTGACCACTTTTGTAACGTCATTAAACTTTGTGCGGCACTGGATCCAGGTCACAGGGACAACACTCATCGCAGTGACAGCTTGAACAATCTCTTCCCAGAGGCTTCTGGTGTTCAGCCTCGAAGGCCGCCTGCCTCCCTGCGGGTAGAGGACGTCATGGCGTCTTTGGACCCCCAGGACCAAGCCCTCCAGTGCCACATTGGAAAATCTTCTTTTCCTTTTCCTTGGCTGTTGGGCCATGGCTATGTTCAGACTGATAATGAGGAGCTTCTGCAACAAAGCACCTCCCCTTTAAGCAGTGCAGAGAGCCGAGGCCAAACTTTATTGGCCAGCAGACTGCACCCGATATTGGCCCCCCTGCTGAGCGCTAAGCCAATCAGCAGCGCGTTTAGCACTGAGATCAGCGCTGCAATCATGTAAATGAGCAGGCAGCATGAATTTTGCGTACTGCCTACACCACTTTGAACAGGCGTAGGCACATAATACTGCACGATGCCCCCGCCCGTTTTCGGGTCTTATCCAATTTCTAGGCTAGGTGCTGTGCAGAAGCAAAGGGATTTGGGTGTCTAGGTAAACAAATCACTAAAAGCTAGTGCACAGGTACAAAAAGTAATTGAAAAGGTTAATGGAATGTTGGCCTTTCTGTCAAGGGGGCTGGAATACAAAGGGGAGGAAGCGATGCTTCAATTGCACAGAGCCTTGGTCAGACCACATCTGGAGTGCTGCATTCAGTTTTGGGCACTGCATTTCAGGAAGCATGTACTGGCCTTGGAGGAGATACAGTGCAGGTTCACTAGAATTATACCTGAGCTTAAAGGGTTAAATTATAAGGACAGGTTGCATAAACTTGGCTTGTATTCCCTTAAGTTTAGAAGGTTAAGGGATGATCTAATTGAAATGTTTAAAATGATAAAATGAAATACTGTTACTTATACATCCTAAATAATGCTGAGGAGAAAGTTGTAAGACTGCTATCTATTTAATGGCATCATAGAATTAATAAAATCTAACAAATTCCCGGTATAGAATTAACCTCAGTTTAGTATTTCACAATATATACTGATAATTATTGTAATGCTTTAAATATTAACATCTCTGGGTTTTAAAACTATACATATGATGTGAATGTGATGAAAAAATAGTTTGATAACTTACATATTTGACAGCTAGTTTTCTGTGGTTTTGTTGCATCAGTAACAGTTAACCAAAGGGCTGACTGCACCAAAAGAGTACAACATATTGCTACTGTGGCATAGTTACTGTAACACTGCTACATGACTGACAGAAGAGCATTTTTTGCAGTGAATTATAGGAAATTTATTCTTCAGCACATAAATTACTTTTGTTTTAATGGCAATTAATTAGCATATTGCTGCCACTCACACCTGTATGAGTCATAGAGTCATAATGGCACAGAAGGATGCCATTCGGCCCATTGAGTCCATGCCGGCTCTCTGTAGAGCAATCCAGTCAGTCCCATTCCCCTGCTCTATCCCCGTAGCCCTGCAAGTTTACTTCCCTCAAGTGCCTACCCAGTCTCCCCTTGAAAACATTGAGTGTCTCTGCTTCCACCACGTCCGTCGGCAGCGAATTCCAGGTCATCGCCACTCGCTGTGAAAAAAAGTTTTTCCACACATCCCCCCTGTATCTCTTGCCCAAAACCCTAAATCTGTGTCCCCTAGTCCTTGTATCATCAACTAGTGGGAATAGCCTTTCCTCGTATAACCTATCCAAACCCGTCATAATCTTGTACACCTCTATCAAATCACCACTTAACCTCCTTTGCTCTAATGAAAACAAATCCAGCTTCTCCAACCTATCCTTGTAGCTAAGATCCCCCATCCCCAGAACCATTCTGGTAAATCTCCTCTGCACCCTCTCAAGGGCCTTCACATCCTTCCTAAAGTGTGGTGACCAGAACTGGACACAATACTCCAGTTGTGGCCTAACCAGCGCTTTATAAAGGTTCAGCATAACTTCTCTACTTTTGTACTCAATACCTCTATTTATGAAGCCCAAGATCCCGTATGCTTTGTTAACCACTCTCTCAATATGTCCTGCCACCTTCAGGGACCTATGCACATTAACTTCCAGGTCCCTTTGTCCCTGCACACTCTTTAAAACTGTGCCATTAAGTGTATAGCTTGCAGTTTCAGTTTCCTCCCTTAATGTCTTTCCCACTTCCTACTTGGTCTTCATAGCTCCCCTTGTAAAGCACCTTGCAATATTTTGCTATGTGAAAGGCGCTATATAAATGTAAGTTGTTGTTTTGTTGGGATTGTTACAAACCTGCAAAGAAAATATATAATTCAGTACTAGATGTATGCGTGAAGTCTATATATTACATCCTTTGAATGATATTCCTGTATAATGCGTATATGTACGACAGAAGATGTATGCATTTAATTATAAAGTGAGAATAATTTTACTATTTGGTGTGCAAAGTTTTGAACTATGTCCCTAGTGGTGTTTCAAAGATCTAATTAATTATGAAACACTGGCCACCAATAATTATTACTGCATTTGTACGAACTGTCTGCCACAAACAAAAGAATCTCAGCCAGGGTTCTCAGCAACCGGATCAAAGCCAGTTCATCACAAAAGGAATTCTGACTAAAAGCTGACAGCACAAAGCCAGTACCACAGTTTGACAATTAATCTTACATCATGAAATTCTGCCAGTCGAGAGGAGGCAGCTTCATTGCAAACTTGCATTGTACCTTGGTCGAAAAAACTGTTTTATAAAAATGTACAAAGCAGCAGTTGCCGTGTTATCTCAAAACTGCGTAGATAAAAATGCTAATCCTTTCCCTCTGCTGACTTTTCTTAAGAATGTAATACAGAACACATCTGCTGTTTGACTGATTTTACCCACTAGGGGACAGACTGCACTTCTGTATGCTTCAAGATCAGGATGTTTCATTCGTTTTTGCCAGTTACTCATTTCACTCTCCTGCTTATTATTTGTACTCATTGATCTAATTATAAGAAATACTGATAAATATATAATTAAATGTTATTCAATCAGAGGAAGTAATGTAAATGCTTAACACAGTCTAGTACTGCAAGTACACCGTTACTATTTAACTCTAATCACAACAGAATCTTTATTCAGGAATTGTGGAAAATCTTACAACAATACTGCAAAAGTTACCTTGTTATTTAAATAAACACAGCTCATAAGAACATAAGAAATAAGAGCAGGAGGAGGTCATTCGGCCCTTCGAGCCTACTCCGCCATTCAATGAGATCATGGCTGATCTTCTGCCTCAACTCCATTCACCAGCCCTATCGCCATATCCCTTGATGCCCTTACTAGTCAGAAATCTATCAACTTCTGTTTTGAATATACCCAATGACTGAGCCTCCACAGCCCTCTGGGGTAGAGAATTCCAAAGATTCACCACCCTCTGTGTGAAGGAATTTCTTCTCATCTCAGTCCTGAATGGCCTACCCTTTATCTTGAGGCTGTGGCCCCTGGTTCTAGGCTCCCCAGCCAAGGGAAACATTCTCCCAGCATCCATCCTATCAAGCCCTGTAATAATTTTGCATGCTTCAATGAGATCCCCTCTCATTCTTCTGAATTCAAGAGAATTCAGGCCTAGTTTACTCAATCTCTTCTCATACGACAGTCCCGCCATCCCAGGAATCAATTTTGTGAACCTTCTTTACACTCCCTCTATGGCAAGTATATCCTTCCTTAGGTAAGGAGACCAAAATTGTACACAGTACTCCAGGTGTGGTCTCACCAAGGCCCTATATAATTGGAGTAAGACTTCTTTACTCATGTACTCAAATCCACTTGTAATGAAGGCCAGCATACCATTTGCCTTCCTAATGGTTTGCTGTACCTGCACATTCACTTTCAGTGACTCATGTATAAGGACACCCAGGTCCCTTTGTGCATCTGCATTCCCCAATCTTTCACCATTTAGGAAATACTCTGCCTTTCTGTTTTTCTACCAAAGTGGATAACTTCACATTTATCCACATTATATTCCATCTGCCATGTTCTCACCCACTCACTGAGCCTGTCGAGATCCCCTTGAAGCCTCTTCACATCCTCTTCACAACTGACACTACCACCTAGCTTTGTATCATCAGTAAATTTGGAAATGTTGCATTTAGTCCTCTCATCCAAATCATTGATATAGATTGTGAATAGCTGGAGCTCCATCATGAATAAATTAATTATGAAATTTCAGGTCACCTGCCAATAAAAGCTAAATGTACTAAAGTTATTTTTGATGCTGGTCAATTTCCCATGCTGTTGCACATGGGAAATAAAGAGAAGTGAGTGTTAGAGGGTGTGTGATAAGGCATGCAGGTATAATTCAAACCCCATTTCAAAGTTCGATGTGAACATAAAAAACAAGTCCCAAATGGGAGTCTTCGGCACTTAAAGCTGAATTCCCTTCCAAACCTCAAAAAATGTGAAAAGTGCTTCAGCACCCAGGGTCTCGCCTGCAGCACTCCAGCTTTGTGCAGGGGTTCAACACTGCAAGAGAGATCCTCTACCCACAGGGGCCAGGAGGCCCTCTAAAAAGATGGATGTGAGACCAGATCACCAAGGCCAGCAGTGATGCCACCACCACCTGGCTCCAGGTCCTAAAGAAGCTTCATGACCTCAGACCATTGTTCAAGGTCAGTGAATGCGTCTTCAAAAGCCATCTCCTACCAACTGCACCACTAGCCTCACACACTGCTCAATGCACAACAGCCCCCCGCAATCACTCACCTACTAACAATCTGTCCAATTGAGGCACGTCTCCCATTCCTAGCCTCACCTCACCTTCTTGGAGGAGACGGTGCTGGCCATTCTTGGCATGGGCATGGCTGAACTCTTGGCCAGTGGCGAGGCAGTAAGGACACAAGATTCTGGTATCCTCATACGTTATCCTTCTTCTGGCATGCACGTCTTGCTTTCCCACCCTCCCCTTGTGCTTTTCTCATTTCACACACCCAAGAAATGCAGCCTCCCCAGCCAGTGGTTGGCCAAGAAGAGGGAGAAGAGAGTGATGAAGAAAAAGAAGAAGAAACATAGTCACTTGATTTGCCATTCCCGGACACCAGCTCCTCAAGGTCAACCAGCAAGGCTATTTGCAGTGTCCCCCATTGAAAGTAAGCAGCCTTCCACCAGCCATGCTGCAACTCTGGGGTAGCACTGTGTAACCTCAGTAGGATATGCAAAGGCACACACAGGACAGTCACTAAGAGAATGCATAAGGGTGATGAGTTGATTTCTTGATGTCATAGTGATGGATAGATGTATAAAGTTGGATTGGAAAGTTTTCTTTGTGGTGGCTTTTATTTCAGCATCATGGCCAAGAAGATGCTGTGATGGTCAGTAACAGAGGGAAGGCAAGGTGTGGGACTAACGCTGAAAGGGGAAATGGGGTTGTGGTCGCTGGGACACCAGGCGGATGATTCCATCCGGATATCCCAGCCAGAAAAGGGCTGTCTGGGTTGCATCCTTCCTTCTGCTTCGGGTTCCTCCTCTTCAGCTTCCTCCTCTTCAGCTTGCTCCTCTTCGTTCTGCAAGCGGATGCTGTAAATCTGAAATGACAGCATAAAATGCTGGAAATACTCAGCAGGTCAGGCAGCATCTTGACCTGAGACATGGGGCAGGATTTTCATTGGGCCGTGGAGATGGGATTGGAGGCGTGTGGGGGGTTAAAATCTCGATATCGGGGGGCACAAACCCATCCCGCCCCCAACCCGCCTCCATGCCACTTTCAAAGGAGGCGGATATCCGACGTGCTGGGAGCCGCCTCCCCGAAGCGGGAAGGGGATTAGTGCCAATTAACTGCCTGTTAACAGGTAGCTAACAGGCAGTTTTTAGCTTAATCCCTATTTTTATTGCTGAAGTGTGGGATTCCCGATGGCTCCAAACCACGCCAAGTTAGCGAGGCGGACCGTCAGGCTGAAGGGCTTGGAGGGTTCAAGATGTCCAGTGTTCAAGTGAGTGATGGGTGCATGAGTTCAGAGGTAAGTGTGTTTGGTGTGTGAAAAGTGTTTAAAGGAGTTTTTCTTACATTTACTTACCTTTACAGCCTTCCTTCCTTCAGGTCTCAGGAGTCCCTCATCTCACCAGCACAGAAAGCAGAATGGCCGCGAGCTGTCAAAAGTTGCAGCATTCAGCTTTCTGTTCTGGAGAGATCTCTAAATCAGCCTGAGAGGAAGGAATTAACTTAGTGTACAGATTGTCAGCGTTTGACAGCTTCAAACAGCTGTCAAACGCTGATATTTCATCTGTCAAAAGCTTTTGACAGATGAAATGTCAATCTGTGATGTCACCTGTTGCCGGGTGGCCCTTAATTGGCCTGCTGAGCCCACTGGGCGGGCACAACAAGGTCAATCAAGTGAAAATTACGTGGGTTGGCTACAACTCGATGGAGGCGGGAGTACAACCCCGAAAGTTGTAGTCCCACCTCCTACACGCCTCCTCAATCAAAATCCAGCCCCTGAGCTCTATTTCTCTCTCCACAAATGTAAGAAGTCACACAACACCAGGTTATAGTCCAACAGTTTTATTTGAAATCACAAGCTTTCAGAGCGCTGCTCCTTCGTCAGGTGAAGTGGAGAGATGCCTATAGACACAGATTATATAGTCAGAGAATAATGGCAGATGATTACAGGTAATCTTTCTAACTGCCATTTATCACACCTCGGCAGAGAGATAATCACAGCAATCAAAGGTGTGAATGGTGTCCAAACAGGTCAGTCAGGAAAACATTACATCAAAGAACAATGAGGTGGGGTCACAAGGGGTAAAATGTTGCAGATGCTGGGGTCTGTATGAAAAACAAAAAACAGACAAAAAACATTTTCTTTGCTGGAAATCACAGCAGGTCCGACCGCATCTGTGTAGAGAGAACAAGCCAACGACGACTCGAGTCTGGATGACCCTACGTCAGGTGGGGTTACATGTAGCGTGACATGAACCCAAGATCCCGGTTGAGGCCATCCTCATGAGTGCAGAACTTGGCTATCAGTTTCTGCTCTACGATTTTGCGTTGTCGTGTGTCTCGAAGGCCGCCTTGGAGAATGCTTACCCGAAGATCGGAGGCTGAATGTCCTTGACTGCTGAAGTGTTCCCCGACTGGGAGGGAATACTCCTGCCTGGCGATTGTTGCGTAGTGTCCGTTCATCCGTTGTCGCAGTGTCTGCATGGTCTCGCTGATGTACCATGCTCCGGGGCATCCTTTCCTGCAACATATGAGGTAGACAACGTTGGCCGAGTCACATGAGTATGTACCATGTACCTGGTGGGTGGTGTCCTCACGTGTGATGATGGTATCTGTATTGATGATCTGGCATGTCTTGCAGAGGTTGCCATGGCAGGGTTGTGTGGTGTCGTGGTCGCTGTTCTCCTGAAAGCTGGGTAATTTGCTGCGAACGATGGTCTGTTTGAGGTTAGGCAGCTGTTTGAAGGCGAGTAGTGGAGGCGTGGGGATGGCCTTAGCGAAGTGTTTGTCGTCATTGATGACATGTTGAAGGCTGCGAAGAACATGGCGTAGTTTCTCCGCTCCGGGGAAGTGCTGGACGATGAAGGGTACTCTGTTGGTTGTGTCCCATGTTTGTCTTCTGAGGAGGTCTATGCGATTTTTTGCTGTGGCCCGTCGGAACTGTCGATCGACGAGTTGAGCGTCATATCCCGTTCATACGAGGGCGTCTTTCAGCGTCTATGTGTCCATCGCGTTCCTCCTCGTCTGAGCAGATCCTGTGTATTCGCAGGGCTTGTCCATAGGGGATAGCTTCTTTAACGTGGTTAGGGTGGAAGCTGGAGAAGTGGAGCATCCTGAGGTTGTCCGTGGGCTTGCGGTAGAGTGAAGTGCTGAGGTGTCCGTCTTTGATGGAGATTCGTGTGTCCAAGAATGAAACCGATTCTGAGGAGTAGTCCATGGTGAGTTTGATGGTGGGATGGAACTTGTTGATGTTATCGTGTAGTCTTTTCAGTGATTCTTCGCCGTGGGTTCATAGGAAGAAAATGTCGTCAAAGTATCTGGTGTATAGCGTTGGTTGGAGGTCCTGTGCAGCGAAGAAGTCTTGCTCAAACTTGTGCATGAAGATGTTGGCGTATTGGGGTGCGAATTTGGTCCCCATGGCTGTTCCGTGTGTTTGGGTAAAGAACTGGTTGTCGAAGGTGAAGACATTGTGGTCAAGGATGAAGCGGATGAGTTGTAGGATGGCGTCTGGAGATTGGCTGTTGTTGGTGTTGAGTACTGAGGCTGTCGCAGCAATGCCGTCATTGTGGAGGATACTGGTGTAGAGTGCCGAGACGTCCATCGTGGCGAGGAGTGTTCCTGGTTAAACTGGTCCGTGGGTGCTGAGTTTCTGTAAGAAGTCTGTAGTGTCGCGACAGAAGCTGGGGGTTCCCTGTACGATGGGTTTCAGGATGCCCTTAACGTATCCAGAGAGGTTTTCACACAGGTTTCCGTTGCCTGATACGATAGGATGTCTGGGTGTGTTGGCTTTGTGTATCTTTGGGAGGCAGTAGCAGTCTCCCACGCGGGGAGTACGTGGGATGAGAGTGCGTAGGATGCTTTGAAGGTCTGGATCGAAGGTCTTGATCAGTCTGTTGAGTTGGCGGGTGTGTTCTTTGGTCGGATCTGCGGGTAACTGTAGTGTTCCTGGTTGTCCAGTTGTCGGTATGCTTCTTTGCAATAGTCCGTTCTGTTCTGTATGATGATGGCTCCTCCTTTGTCTGTCTGCTGGTTTGATGACGATGTTGCGGTTGGTCTTGAGAGCGTGGATGGCGTTGCGTTGTGCTGGTGGACATTCTGGACTGTCTTGTGAGTGCGGCTGATGAATCTGGCGTTGATGCATCTCCTGACAGCTTGAGCATACATGTCAAGCTTAGGGCAGCGACCCTCCAGAGGGGTCCAATTTGACTCTTTCTTCTTTGATTGCTGCACTGCGGATCCCTCTGTCTGCTGTTCCGGATCATTGGTTGTCTCATTGGGTTCGCTGCTGACATCTTGGGATTTGTGGAAGACTACACGATAACATCAACAAGTTCCATCCCACCATCAAACTCACCATGGACTACTCCTCAGAATCGGTTTCATTCTTGGACACACGAATCTCCATCAAAGACGGACACCTCAGCACTTCACTCTACCGCAAGCCCACGGACAACTTCAGGATGCTCCACTTCTCCAGCTTCCACCCTAACCACGTTAAAGAAGCTATCCCCTATGGACAAGCCCTGCGAATACACAGGATCTGCTCAGACGAGGAGGAACGCGATGGACACCTACAGATGCTGAAAGTCGCCCTCGTAAGAATGGGATATGACGCTCCACTCGTCGATCGACAGTTCCGACGGGCCACAGCAAAAAATCGCATAGACCTCCTCAGAAGACAAACACGGGACACAACCAACAGAGTACCCTTTGTCGTCCAGCACTTCCCCGGAGCAGAGAAACTACGCCATGTTCTTTGCAGCCTTCAACATGTCATCGATGACGATGAACACCTCGCTAAGGCCATCCCCACGCCTCCACTACTCGCCTTCAAACAGCCGCCTTACCTCAAACAGACCATCGTTCGCAGCAAATTACCCAGCTTTCAGGAGAACAGCGCCCACGACACCACACAACCCTGCCACGGCAACCTCTGCAAGACATGCCAGATCATCAACACAGATACCATCATCACACGTGAGGACACCACCCACCAGGTACATGGTACATACTCATGTGACTCGGCCAATGTTGTCTACCTCATATGTTGCAGGAAAGGATGCCCCGGAGCATGATACATCGGCGAGACCATGCAGACACTGCGACAACGGATGAACGGACACCGCGCAACAATTGCCAGGCAGGAGTGTTCCCTCCCAGTCGGGGAACACTTCAGCAGTCAAGGACATTCAGCCTCCGATCTTCGGGTAAGCATTCTCCAAGGCGGCCTTCGAGACACACGACAACGCAAAATCGTAGAGCAGAAACTGATAGCCAAGTTCCGCACTCATGAGGACGGCCTCAACCGGGATCTTGGGTTCATGTCACGCTACATGTAACCCCACCTGACGTAGGGTCATCCAGACTCGAGTCGTCGTTGGCTTGTTCTCTCTACACCTGCTGTGATTTCCAGCAAAGAAAGTGTTTTTTGTCTGTTTTTTGTTTTTCATACAGACCACAGCATCTGCAACATTTTACCCCTTGTGACCCCACCTCATTGTTCTTTGATGTAATGTTTTCCTGACTGACCTGTTTGGACACCATTCACACCTTTGATTGCTGTGATTATGGCAGTTGGAAAGATTACCTGTAATCATCTGGCATTATTCTCTGACTATATAATCAGTGTCTATAGGCATCTCTCCACTTCACCTGACGAAGGAGCAGCGCTCCGAAAGCTTGTGATTTCAAATAAAACTGTTGGACTATAACCTGGTGTTGTGTGACTTCTTACATTTGTCCACCCCAGTCCAACACCGGCATCTCCACATCATGGTCTCTCTCCACAGATATTGCCTGACCTGCTGAGTATTTGCAGATTTTTCTGTCTTCTCAGAGGGCTTCCTTTACCAACTGAGGCTGTGCAAGCATCCAGCAGCACTCCCTACCCACTTTAGAAACTTTTAACATCTATTGTAGCAAGCCACTACTTCAGTAAAATCAAAAGAACCCAGTTCAAAAGCTTAAATGCAAATTCATCTGAAAGATGTGTGTCCCTTTAAGAGGTGCTGACAGCACCCCACGAGTCTGCTTGCATGCTGGGTTTACCTGGCGTGCTTAGGACCCAGCGCTAAACTCAACGCAAAGGTCCAAGTTTGCCGTGGTGACGTTAAGTCTGCGTTCAACGTCACCGCTACCTCATTTATATCAGCAGGACGATGGATCTTAACGGCAGCGCTGCCAGGCCTGGGAAAATGGAGGATGCCGCGGGACCCACCACCAGCTGGCCCAGGTAGGCCCCAGTGCGGCATCGGCAGCGGGTGGAGGCGGAGCTGAGCGGCAGAGCGACTACAAGAGGCTCCAGAGGCCCAGGTAGGCCCCAGTGCGGCATCGGCAGCGGGTGGAGGCGGAGCTGAGCGGCAGAGCGACTACAAGAGGCTCCAGAGGCCCAGGTAGGCCCCAGTGCGGCATCGGCAGCGGGTGGAGGCGGAGCTGAGCGGCAGAGCGACTACAAGAGGCTCCAGAGGCCCAGGTAGGCCCCAGTGCGGCATCGGCAGCGGGTGGAGGCGGAGCTGAGCGGCAGAGCGACTACAAGAGGCTCCAGAGGCCCAGGTAGGCCCCAGTGCGGCATCGGCAGCGGGTGGAGGCGGAGCTGAGCGGCAGAGCGACTACAAGAGGCTCCAGAGGCCCAGGTAGGCCCCAGTGCGGCATCGGCAGCGGGTGGAGGCGGAGCTGAGCGGCAGAGCGACTACAAGAGGCTCCAGAGGCCCAGGTAGGCCCCAGTGCGGCATCGGCAGCGGGTGGAGGCGGAGCTGAGCGGCAGAGCGACTACAAGAGGCTCCAGAGGCCCAGGTAGGCCCCAGTGCGGCATCGGCAGCGGGTGGAGGCGGAGCTGAGCGGCAGAGCGACTACAAGAGGCTCCAGAGGCCCAGGTAGGCCCCAGTGCGGCATCGGCAGCGGGTGGAGGCGGAGCTGAGCGGCAGAGCGACTACAAGAGGCTCCAGAGGCCCAGGTAGGCCCCAGTGCGGCATCGGCAGCGGGTGGAGGCGGAGCTGAGCGGCAGAGCGACTACAAGAGGCTCCAGAGGCCCAGGTAGGCCCCAGTGCGGCATCGGCAGCGGGTGGAGGCGGAGCTGAGCAGCAGAGCGACTACAAGAGGCTCCAGAGGCCCAGGTAGGCCTCACCAATCTCCAATCTCAGGGAAGGAGAGAGTTAAAAAGCCATTTAAAAAAACAGCTGAGGCGGAAGTCCAGCTCGTGAGCTTTTTTTCAGAAGCGGACCTGGTGGGAAGCACCCAGGTGAAAGGTATTTAAGGAGGGTGGTGGCTTAAACCCGAGTTCCTACAGAGTAGGAAACCCCACCCACCCTCCTCCTCTAACCTAGTAGTCTTTTAGCAGCTGTCTAAAAACAGAGGTCACAAATTTTTTGGTCTCAGTTTCTTTTCAGCAGGGCAGGAACCGGGAGGAGCGGGAAGTCGGCGTAGGACCAAGGGGACACAAGACCGGGAAGTCAGCGAAAGACCAGGGAGGTAAGACTAACTGGTAAGTACTTTCCTCAAACCTTCCTAGAAAGTAAAACCAAAACTAGTGGGATTTGGTTAGTTTAAAAAGGAATAAGAGGAGTACAGTATACATTGGTCTAAGTAAGCTTCGGGAAAACAAAAGTCGATAAATAAACTAAAACTAGAAAATTAAAAAGTAATATAAGGGTTAAGTCATGGCAGTAGAGCTCGGACCTGTGTCATGCTCCTCCTGTAACATGTGGGAAATCAGGGACGCTTCCTGTGTCCCTGACGACTATGTGTGCGGGAAGTGTGTCCAGCTGCAGCTCATGTGGGACCGCATGACGGCCCTTGAGCTGCAGATGGACTCACTTTGGAGCATCCACGATTCTGAGAGGGGTGTGGATAGCACATTTAGTGAGTTGGTCACACCGCAGGTTAAGGCCAGCGTAGACAGTACATGGGTGACCAAAAGGCAGAGCAAGGGCAGGAAGGTAGTGCAGAAATCCCCTGGGGTTGTCTCCCTTAGCAACAGGTTCACCGTCTTAGGTACTGTTGTCGGGGGGGGTGACGCATCGGGGGAAGGCACCAGCAGCCAGGCTCATGGCACCATGACTGGCTCTGTTGCAAAGAAGGGAGGGAAAAAGAGTGGCAGGGCTATAGTAATAGGGGATTCGATTGTAAGGGGAATAGATAGGGGTTTCTGTGGTCGCGACCGAGACTCCAGGATGGTATGTTGCCTCCCTGGTGCAAGGGTCAAGGATGTCTCGGCGCGGGTGCAGAACATTCTGGAGGGGGAGGGGGAACAGCCAGTTGTCGTGATACATGTTGGTACCAACGACGTAGCTAAAAAAAGGGAAGAGGTCCTACAAGTAGAATTTAGGGAGTTAGGAGCCAAGCTAAAAAGTAGGACCTCGAAGGTAGTAATCTCTGGATTACTACCAGTGCCACGTGCTAGTAAGAGTACAGAGAACAGGATAGTTAGGCTAAATACGTGGCTTGAGCAGTGGTGTAAGAGGGAGGGTTTTAAATTTTTGAGGCATTGGAACCAGTTTTGTGGTAGGTGTGACCTATACAAAAGGGACGGTCTACACCTGTGCAGAGATGGAACTGATGTTCTCGGGGTAATTTTTGATAAAGCAGTTCGGGAGCATTTAAACTAGTATGGCAGGGGGCTAGAAACCTATGTAGTGAAATAGAGGAAAGTGAAAGGCAGACAGAAATAAATGGTAAAAGGGTGAGGAACAAAAAACAAAGGGCCAAACTAATTCATAAAAAATGTGAGCATAAAAAAAGCCTGAGGGTTTTATACCTTAATGCGAGAAGCATCAGGAACAAGGTAGATGAATTAGCTGTGGAAATAGAGGTTAATAATTATGATCTAATTGGGATTACGGAAACATGGTTGCAGGGTGAGCAGGGCTGGGAGCTTAACATACAGGGGTATTCAGTATTTAGGAAGGATCGACAAAAAAGAAAGGGAGGAGGGGTAGCATTGCTAGTAAAAGAGGGGATAAATGCAATTGAAAGGAAGGATATTAACTCAGTTAATACAGAATCTATATGGGTGGAGCTAAGAAATAGCGAGGGGCGAAAAACATTAATAGGAGTGGTATATAGGCCTCCAAATAGTAAAATAGAGGTTAGGGAGGGCATCACGAGGGAAATTAGAGAAGCGTGCAATAAGAGCACAGCTGTCATCATAGGTGACTTTAACTTACATATAGATTGGACTAGCCTAATCAGTAAAAATAATGAGGAGGAGGAATTCCTTGAGTGTTTAAGGGATGGTTATCTGGATCAATATGTCGAGGAACCAACTCGGGAACAGGCTATATTGGACTGGGTACTGTGCAATGAGAAGGGACTAATCAGTAATCTTGTTGTACGGGGACCCTTGGGTCAGAGCGATCATAACATGATCGATTTCTCACTCGAAATGGAGAGCGAAGAAATTGACTCAGAGACTAAGGTCCTGAATTTAAACAAGGGGAATTATGATGCCATGAGACGGGAACTGAGTAGGTCTGATTGGACAACGTTCCTGAGAGGACTGGAGGTAGATAAACAATGGCAAACATTTAAAGATAGAATGACAAAATTGCAAAAATTGTTTATACCAATCTGGCATAAAAGGAAATCTAAAAAGGTGACTCAACCGTGGATAACAGGGGAAATTAGAGACAGCATAAAATCCAAAGATAGGGCGTATAAAATAGCCAAAAAAAGCGCCAGAGCGGAAGATTGGGAACAGTTTAAGATAGAGCAAAGGAGGGCAAAGGGCATGATCAAGAGGGGCAAAATAGCTTACGAAAACAAGCTGGCGGAAAATATAAAAACTAACTCCAAAAGCTTTTATAAATATATCAAAAGGAAAAGACTGGTGAAAACCAAAGTTGGTCCATTGCAGTCAGATACGGGGGAATATATAATGGGAAATAAGGAAATGGCAGATCAACTAAATGCATACTTTGGGTCAGTCTTTACGAAGGAAGACACAAAAAACCTCCCTGGGATATCGGGAAAAATAGGGACATTGGCAAAGGAGGAACTGACGCAAATCAATATCTCTAAGGATATGGTGTTAAGGAAGCTAAAGGGATTGAAGGTGGACAAATCCCCAGGGCCTGATAACATGCATCCTAGGGTACTGAAGGAGGTGGCCCTAGAGATAGCGGATGCACTAAGGATGATTTTTCAGAATTCATTAGACTCGGGAACAGTGCCGATGGATTGGAGGGTAGCTAACGTTACCCCACTATTCAAAAAGGGGGGTAGGGAAAAAGCAGGTAATTACAGACCTGTAAGCCTTACATCAGTTGTGGGCAAAATGCTGGAGTCCATCATTAAGGATGAAATAGCGGAGCACTTAGCAAATGGGGACAGGATAGGACAGAGTCAACATGGATTTACAAAGGGTAAATCGTGCTTGACTAATCTATTGGAATTTTTTGAGGGAGTAACTGGTAGAATAGATGGGGGAGAGCCAGTAGATGTGGTGTACCTGGACTTCCAAAAGGCCTTCGATAAGGTCCCACATAAAAGATTAGCATGGAAAATTGAGGCTCATGGGATAAAGGGGAAAGTTTTGGCGTGGATAGGGAACTGGCTGTCAGATAGAAAACAGAGAGTTGGAATAAACGGCTCATTTTCTGAATGGCAGGCAGTAACAAGTGGGGTACCACAGGGATCTGTCCTGGGCCCCCAGCTGTTCACAATTTACATTAATGACCTGGATCAGGGAGTCGGATGCAGCATTTCCAAATTTGCAGACGACACTAAACTAGGAGGTGGGGTGGGCTCAGAGGAAGAGACCAGGAAGCTCCAGAGCGATTTGGACAGACTGGGCGATTGGGCGGATAAATGGCAGATGCACTATAATGTGGACAAGTGCGAAGTTATCCACCTTGGGTGCAGGAACGGGAGGGCAAATTATTATTTAAATGGCAATAGATTGGGAGAGGGGGAAGTACAGAGAGACCTGGGTGTTCTTGTACACCAGTCACTGAAGGCGAGCATGCAGGTGCAACAGGCGGTCAAGAAGGCAAACGGTATGCTGGCCTTCATAGCAAAAGGGTTAGAATACAGGAACAGGGATACCTTGCTGCAGCTGTACAGGGCACTGGTGAGACCACACCTCGAGTACTGTGTACAGTTTTGGTCGCCTCATCTGAGGAAGGATGTTCTTGCCATGGAGGGGGTGCAGCGGCGATTCACCAGGCTGATACCAGGAATGGCGGGAATGACCTATGAGGAGAGACTATGTAGTTTAGGGATGTACACACTGGAGTTTAGAAGATTGAGAGGGGACCTCATAGAAGTGTATAAAATTCTGACAGGTCTAGACAGACTGGATGCAGAAGGAATGTTTCCCTTGGCGGGTGAGAACAGAACTAGAGGACATAATTTAAGGATAAGGGCTAAACCATTTAGGACAGAGATGAGGGGGAATTTCTTCACTCAGAGAGTGGTGAACCTGTGGAACTCATTGCCACAGAGGGCAGTGTACGCCAGCTCATTAAATATATTTAAGAGGGAATTAGATATATTTCTACGGGCAAAAGGGGTTAAGGGTTACGGAGAGAAGGCGGGGACGGGATACTGAATTAAAGGATCAGCCATGATCTCATTAAATGGCGGAGCAGGCACGAAGGGCCGAATGGCCTACTCCTGCTCCTATCTTCTATGTATCTATGTATAAAAGAGCAGCAGCCGCCCTCTTTTTGCCATTTTTTTCCGGTAATGGGTAGCATAAAGTCCCTGAATGTTTAGCCCATAGCCTCTCCTGGGTAAAAGATCAGTAGAATTTCCAGAAGGATTGAGAATCTAATGATTTAGCAGCAACCATGATGGTAAGGAGATCTATTCACATCTGAATTGCTCTGGTGACTGAGGCTCCCATAACTTAAAGAGTGAACCAAACCTGGATAAATGTATACATCCACCAGGGAAGACTTAAACCCAAGGCTTAATAGCATTGAATCTGGCTCATCTCCTAGAACCAGTTTTATTTGATGCAGGCATAAAAATGTGAGGTTGCTTCTGGAAGAAGGGGACAAACAATTAAGATTATGTCAAATTTTTAGTCATGTGGAGTTCTGAGATGAGAGGCACTCAAGTCGGCTGAAGCCAAAAATCAGAAATCTTCAGAAGGCGAAGTTCTGAGATTCTAGAAGCTCAAGGTAAATGTAACAGAGAATTTAACAGTTTAAGTGAGCAGTATGAGTTATCAATTAAGTGAAGTGGTCCATATTCTACTAATCATACTGAGGAGGAAGCAAATTATGGGTCATATGGAAATAAGTGGAAAGCATCACTAAAGGAAACAAAAGCAAAGAACTTGACATCAAATCTGCTGCCAAGAACTTGACATCAGAATAGAATTGAAAGATTTATCCACATACACAAATTCCCTGAAGACACTATCATAGAATATACTGCTAAACCCTTTACTGGTTATGAGGATAAAGTCAATTGTTTCCTGTAAAAATCTAAATTAGATAAAGAGAATCCTCTGAGATCAGATATAACCAAAATCCCTTTGAAAGATCTAAGGAAGAGTGCTTATTGACTCCACCCAGCCTACTGTCAATATCTACAGTAGGGAAAAGAATGAAAACCAAGGTCTGGTGGGTCACAATAGAAAAATAAAAATCATTTTACAATGGATGTCCTTGTAGGTATTTTCCCAGCTTATCTAGATCACAGAAGCGTGGTGCCACGCTCCTGGATACAATGTAGGAAGCAGTTCAATGACCTAAGTAGGGAAAGGTGAGAGCAATGGTACATTCAGCTACATCCTGATGATATCACCCCAACCCCCTCACTCTGCCTTCATAAGCTACGCCAGCACATCACTCCTCACACCAACTTACCTTCCAGGTACAACCACCCCTATCTGTCTATGTACTTCCTCACATTCCCATCTGTCTATCCACCACTGACACTCATCCTCATCCTTATGCAATGTCATGCCTCTCCCTCATAGTCACCCTCGACAAATGCTCTCCAACCATCCATTCAACACATGCCATTACTCTCACTCATAGGTTTCTTCTTTCCCTCCTTACAGGAGGAGAGCACTGAACATGAGGGAGGGGCAGAGAACCGGAGGTGGACCTCCATGTATCTCAGAGCTAACAAGTGCAGAGGAAGAGGCGCTGGATACAAGTGGAGTCTCGGAGTGCCTGGCCATGGGAAATGGGGAGATGGGGGCCTGCCAGCTACCTGGTGACAGAATTAAATATCATACAGCCACATGGCATATATCAGTCACTCATGTTGTCTTGGTGTCAACAGCGATTGAAATATGATCATGTGCATAATAACATCAAACTTTCTTGCCTTGACAGTACTCATTCGTGTCTTTTATCTCCCAGAGGGCCTTCACACGGCCCACAGGAGGTGGTTCAGCTGGTTGGTGATGACGATGACTCCTCAGAGGAGGTCAATCCCTCTGAGGGTGCACCATCACAGGACTCATGCAGACCATGCACCAGCTCAGATACTCACACTTCGGTGGGACCAATAAGGAAGATAGTTGGGCTTTCACCTGGTGACTCGCACTTCACAAGTGAGCAGAAGCAGATGTTGGAGACAGGGACAGCAGTGGAGAGTCCGCGTTGGAGGGTGCAGGACACTCCAAGTTCTGCTCAGCTGGATGCAGATGCTGTACCTCGGGGGCCGTCGACAAACAGGATACATCTGGAGCAGCAGCAGAGAATGTGCGATGTACTGGCAGGTGTTCCAGCCACACCGTGAACAATTACAGAGAGATTGGAGGAGTCCGTCTCAAGCATGAGTGGCATGGTATCGCAGATCTTTGCGATGATGTCATTACACATGGAATGAGTGGCCACCTACATGGAGCATCAAACGTGGCAATCACATGAGTGCAGGCAGGCATTCATCAATGGCTTTCACTCTATGAATGCCACCTTAAATAGGATGACAGATTTCCTAGTCTTTGCTGCAGATCACTGGGGCGATGAACGGCCAAGTGTTCTCCAGCACATTGCTAGCTGGGAAGTGTGGCTGGGCCTTGAGAGGGATGATAGTGAAAGGGGACATGGAAGTGGGGACTCGGCTCAAAGCGCTTCCACTTCTCACCTGTTGCTCCCTACCCCATCTTTGGCGGGGCCCTCACAGGCTCCAAAACCCAGAGGACATCAGCCAAGAGCATCTCAGCTGTCAGAGCAGGGATCTGAGCAGCCGGCCTCTACCTCTGCTGGAGCCACAGGGCTTGCACCACGTAGAAGCGCTAGGAAATGGAAGAGTAAAGAATTGTAGTTGCACAAGGGCATGCGCTTGGGTGAGTTACACATTGTTAGAATGTTAAGTTTCTGTTTTATATGTGAGCCACATAATTGTAATTGTTTTGCACTACTTTCACTTCTTGCCATTCTTGCTTGCTGACTAGCAAGTGGCCTTTTCAGTTGTGTGATGATGAATGGAAAGACATGAATTGACGCCGAGCAATGGGGGGCTATGAAGGGGAGGCTTGGCTGTTTGTAGGACCGCTTTATGTTAGTGGCATTGGAGGGCAGGGGTTTGTGGGAGGGCAAAAGTGGCTTTTACATGTTGTTAGATGGGTGCACTGGTGGAACCCAAGTGAACCACACAACAATGAGTGCATCTTGGCCATCCCGGGCATCCCAGGCCACAATATGCATCCCAGGTGGTGCACAGCCCGCATGCATCACCTTCTGCTGTTTCATCCTCCCCCGCCTCATAAGAACATAAGAAATAGGAGCAGGAGTAGTCCATTCGGCCCTTGAGCCTGCTCCGCTATTCAATAAGATCAAGGCTGATCTTCTATTCAATTCCACTTTCTTGCACTATCCCCATATCCCTAGATTCCCTTAATATTCAAAAATCTATCAATCTCTGTCTTGAATATACTCAATGATGCGCTATCAATTACTCAAAAGACTGAGGTTAAGCGAGTAACTAACAGGCTTTTATTAACAAGAGAATGAAGGTGTGCCTTGAGTGGTCGACCAGTCCAGAATACAGAGGGACTGTGGAGCAGTCACCTTTATACCTGGACTCGTGGGAGGAGTCAGCTGAGGCATGTACAGACATGTACACAGTGGAATACAAACAGTGGTTTACCACATTCACCCCTTGTTTAAAAATGAGTCCAGCGGGGTGAAGTGTATTAAAAGTTTGTGTATTGGAGTCTCTCCGGAGGTCTTGTCTGCCGCTGTGATCGACGTGGCGACGGCAGGGGTAGTGAAGCTTCCGGCGTCGAGTCCCGCATAGGCCGGGGCACTGGTGTGTAGTCCTCGTGGGTGTCGAGCGGGTCGCAGGGCCCAGGCATGCCGTCTGCTGGGGTTGGATATTGGACCGTGGGGGGGGTGGTAGTGGGTAGTGGGTTACTGGGGCCCCCGAGGGTGCGAGGTCTCGTATGGAGACTGTGTCCTCCCGCCCGTCCGGGTAGGCAATGTAAGCATACTGGGGGTTGGCGTGGAGGAGGTCGACCCTCTCGACCAGGGGGTCCGTTTTATGGGTCCTCACGTGTCTTCTCAGTAGGACCGGCCCTGGGGACGTCAGCCATGGCGGTAGCAATGTCCCCGATGTGGACTTCCTTGGGAAGACAAACATTTTCTCATGAGGGGTGGCGTTAGTGGCAGTGCAGAGCAGTGACCGAATAGAGTGGAGCACATCGGGGAGCACATCCTGCCAGCGGGAGGTCGGAAGGCCCCTAGACTTTAAGGCTAGCAGGGCGGCCTTCCAAACTGTCGCATTCTCTCTTTCCACCTGTCCGTTCCCCCGGGGGTTGTAACTGGTGGTCCTGCTTGTGGCAATACCCCTAGCGAGCAGGTACTGGTGGAGTTCGTCGCTCATAAACGATGAGCTCCGGTCGCTATGGATATAGCTGGGGAAACCGAACAGGGTGAAGAGGTCGTTCAGACATTTAATGACCGTGGCAATGGTCATGTCCGGGCAGGGGATGGCGAACGGGAAACGGGAGTACTCATCAATAATGTTGAGGAAGTACACATTACGGTCGGAGGAGGGGAGAGGCCCTTTAAAATCAACGCTCAGGCGCTCGAAGGGGCGAGTGGCTTTTATCAGATGAGCCCTGTCTGGTCTATAAAAGTGCGGTTTGCACTCAGCGCAGACTTGGCAGTTCCTGGTCATGGTCCTGACCTCCTCAATGGAGTAAGGCAGGTTGCGGGCCTTGATGAAGTGGAAGAACCTGGTGACCCCCGGGTGGCAGAGGTCATTGTGGAGGGCCCGCAGTCTATCGATCTGCGCGCTGGCGCAGGTGCCACGCGATAGAGCATCCGGGGGTTCATTGAGCTTCCCGGGCCGGTACAAGATCTCGTAATTGTAGGTGGAAAGTTCGATTCTACACCTCAAGATCTTGTCGTTTTTGATTTTGCCCCTCTGCTTGTTGTTAAACATAAAAGCAACTGAACGCTGGTCAGTGAGCAGGGTAAATCGTTTTCCGGCCAGGTAGTGCCTCCAATGACGCACAGCCTCCACAATAGCCTGGGCCTCCTTCTCAACAGCGGAGTGTCTGGTCTCCGGGCCCTGGAGGGTTCGTGAAAAGAAGGCCACGGGTCTCCCCGCCTGATTAAGGGTAGCGGCCAGGGCAAAGTCGGACGCGTCGCTTTCCACCTGGAAGGGGATGGATTCGTCCACTGCGTGCATGGTGGCTTTGGCAATGTCTTCCTTGATACGGTGGAAGGCTAAGCGGGCCTCTGCCGTCAAGGGAAAAGAGGTGGACTTGATCAGCGGACGGGCCTTGTCCGCATAGTAGGGGACCCACTGGGCGTAATAGGAGAAAAACCCTAGGCACCTCTTCAGGGCCTTGAGGCAGTGGGAGTTCCATAAGGGGACGCATCCGGTCGGGGTCGGGACCGATGACCCCGTGTTCCACAACACAGCCAAGGATGGCGAGGCGGGTTGTGCGGAATATGCACTTCTCCTTGTTATACGTCAGGTTCAGGAGTTGGGCGGTGCAGAGGAATTTTTCGAGGTTTGCGTCATGGTCCTGCAAGTCATGGCCGCAGATGGTCACATTGTCCAGATATGGGAAAGTGGCCTGCAACGCATTTTGATCGACCATCCGGTCCATCTCCCTTTGGAAGACGGAGACCCCGTTGGTGACGCCAAAGGGAACCCTAAGGAAGTGATAGAGGCGGCCGTTTGCCTCAAAGCAGTATACTGGTGGTCCTCAGGGCAGATAGGGAGCTGGTGGTACGCTGATTTCAGGTCAATGGTCGAGAAGACGCGGTACTGCGCGATCTGGTTGACCATATCAGCTATGCAGGGGAGTGGGTAAGCGTCCAGCAGGGTGTAGCGATTTATTGTCTGGCTGTAGTCGATGACCAGGCGCTGCTTCTCGCCGGTCTTAACGACCACAACCTGGGCTCCCCAGGGGCTGGTGCTGCCCTCAATAATCCCCTCCTTCAGGAGCCGCTCCACTTCGGTTTTAATGAAAACCCTGTCCCCGGCACTGTATCGCCTGCTCTTTGTGGCGATGGGCTTACAGTCGGGGGTGAGGTTAGCAAACAGTGGGGGGGGGGGGGTGACTCTGAGTGTGGAGAGGTTGCACCTGGTGCGCGGCGGGCAAATTGGAAGCTGCTGGCTGCGGACTGTGAGTGGGGGGAGGGGTCCACCGTACGCCATCGTAACACTTTTAAGGTGGCACTGAAAATCTAACCCCAGTAGAATGGCAGCGCAGAGGTGGGGCAGGACCAGAAGTTTAAAATTATCGTACACAGTCCCGTCTACTAAGAGTGTCACCACGCAGTAGCCGCCAATGTCTGCCGACTGGGACTCGGAGGCCATAGAAATCCGCTGGTGCGCAGGCAGGACTGGGAGAGAGCAACGCCGCACCGTGTCAGGGTGGATGAAGCTCTCCGTGCTCCCAGAGTCAAAAAGGCAGATTGTTTCGTGGCCATTTACCTTAATGTCCATTGTGGACCGGGCCAGTTGGTGCGGTCTTGCTTGGTCCAGCGTAACGGAGGCCAGCGTAGGGGTCGGTGTGTCGTTGCGGGTATCAGATGAGGCGGTGTTGGGGGCCAAGATGGCGGCTGGCGTCCAAGATGGCGGCGTCCATGATCCCCATGTGGCTGGAGGCGTCCAAAATGGCTGCTGTTCCGGTGGTTCGCACACGGCTGGGGAGGCCCAAGATGGCGGCCCGCACGGCCCACACGCGGCGCTGCTGGGGTTCGGGATGGGTTTGGCCCTGCAGACGCTGGCGTAGTGTCCCTTCTTCCCGCAGCCCGAGCAGATCGCATTTTTTGCCGGGCAGCGCGCTCTGGGGTGTTTGGCCTGGCCACAGAAGTAACATTTCTGGCCTTGGGACACTGCTGTGGTAGTTGGGCTGTTGCTGGGATGTGGCTGGGGTGGCACGGCGCTATGAGACGGTTCTACCGTGTCCCAGGCTGTCGTTCCCCGCGGCCTCCACGGTGTAGAGGAGTAGGCATCCATGCCCCGGTAGGCTGCGTCCAATGATAGTGCGAGTTCAGAGGCCTTGTTGAGGTCGAGGTCACTCTGCTCCAACAGTCGCTGTCGGGTGTAATTGGACCTGTGGCCCGCCACAAAAGCGTCCCAGATAAGTTCCTCTGTGTACATGGCGGCCTTTACATCCTTACAACCACAGGCCCGGCCAAGCACAGACAGTGCCTGAAGGTATTCCTCGGTTGATTCCCCAGGTTGTTGTTTACGACTCCCCAGGAGGTGCCTGGCGTACACCTCGTTCACTGGGCGCGTGTACTGGTCCTTGAGGAGCTTGAGAGCAGCCGTGTACGAGGTCGCGTCCTGGATGACTGAGTACGCTCGGTGGTTCACTTTGGAGATCAGGACATCCAGTTTGTCCTCATCCGATTTGACCATTGCAGACTGTGGAGCAGTCACCTTTATACCTGGACTCGTGGGAGGAGTCAGCCGAGGCATGTACAGACATGTACACAGTGGAATACAAACAGTGGTTTACTACACTCAACGACTGAGCCTTCACAGCTCTCTGGGGTAGAGAATTCAAAAGATTCACCACCCTCTGAGTGAAGAAGTTTTTCCTCATCTCAGTCCTAAATGGCCGACCCCTTATTCTGAGTCTGTGACCCCTTGTTCTAGACTCCCCAGCCAGGGGAAACATCCTCCCTGCAACTACCTTTTCAAGCCCTGTAAGAATTTTGTATGCTTCAATGAGATCACCTTTCATTCTTCTAAACTCCAGAGATGTCAAGAAACGGCTGAAGACACTGGATACTGCAAAGGCTATGGGCCCTGACAACATTCTGGCAATAGTACTGAAGACTTGTGCTCCAGAACTAGCTGCGCCCCTAGCCAAGCTGTTCCAGTACAGCTACAACACTGGCATCTACCCGGCAATGTGGAAAATTGCCCAAGTATGTCCTGTCTACAAAAAGCAGGGCAAATCCAACCCGGCCAATTACCGTCCCATCAGTCTACTCTCAATCGTCAGCAAAGTGAAGGAAGGTGTCGTCGACAGTGCTATCAAGCGGCACTTACTCAGCAATAACCTGCTAACTGACGCCCAGTTTGGGTTCCGCCAGGGCCACTCAGCTCCTGACCTCATTACAGCCTTGGTCCAAACATGGACAAAAGAGCTGAACTCAAGAGGTGAGGTGAGAGTGACTGCCCTTGACATCAAGGCAGCATTTGATCGAGTGTGACATCAAGGAGCCCTAGCAAAACTGAAGTCAATGGGAATCAAGGGGAAAACTCTCCATTGGTTGGAATCATACCTAGCACAAAGGAAGTTGGCTGTGGTTGTTGGAGGTCATTCAACTCAATCACATGACATCACTGCAGGAGTTCCTCAGGGCAGTGTCCTAGGCCCAACCATCTTCAGCTGTTTCATCAATGACCTTCCCTCCATCATAAGGTCAGAAGTGGGGATGTTCGCTGATGATTGCACACTGTTCAGCACCATTCGAGACTCGTCAGATACTGGCGCAGTCCGTTTCCATATGCAGCAAGACCTGGACAACATTCAGACTTGGGCTGACAAGTGGCAAGTAACATTCGCACCACACAAGTGCCAGGCAATGACCATCTCCAACAAGCGAGACTCTAACCATCTCCCCTTGACATTCA
This sequence comes from Somniosus microcephalus, assembly GCF_052327205.1. Taxonomy (NCBI): domain Eukaryota; kingdom Metazoa; phylum Chordata; class Chondrichthyes; order Squaliformes; family Somniosidae; genus Somniosus; species Somniosus microcephalus. Next base: position 148,693,804 of record NC_140994.1, on the reverse strand, counting down.
ATGGCATTACCATCGCTGAATCCCCCACTATCAACATCCTGGGGGTTATCATTGATCAGAAACTGAACTGGACCAGCCATATAAATACTGTGGCTACAAGAGCAGGCCAGAGGCTGGGAATTCTGCGGCGAGTGTCTCACCTCCTGACTCCCCAAAGCCTTTCCACCATCTACAAGGCACAAGTCAGGAGTGTGATGGAATACTCTCCACTTGCCTGGATGAGTGCAGCTCCAACAACACTCAAGAAGCTCGACACCATTCAGGATAAAGCAGCCCGCTTGATTGGCACTCCATCCACCACCTTCAACATTCACTCCCTCCACCACTGGCGCACTGTGGCTGCAGTGTGTACCATCTACAAGATGCACTGCAGCAACTTGCCAAAGCTCCTTCAAAAGCACCTTCCAAACCCGCAACCTCTACCACTTAGAAGGACAAGGGCAGCAGACGCATGGGACTATCACCACCTACAAGTTCCCCTCCAAGCCACACACCATCCTGACTTGGACCTTTATCGCCGTTCCTTCACTGTCGCTGGGCCAAAATCCTGGAACTCCCTTCCTAACAGCATTGTGGGTGTACCTACACCATATGGACTGCAGCGGTTCAAGAAGGCAGCTCACCACCATCTTCTCAAGGGCAATTAGGGATGGGCACTAAATGCAGGCCTAGCCAGCCAGCGACGCCCACATCCCATCAACGAATAAAAAAATAAAAAAATATAGGCCTCGTCTTCCTTCTCCTCCTCGGAATCATCTCTGCGCTCTGCGCCTTGATCCTCCTGCAGGTCCAAGCCTCGCTGCTGCGCAATATTGTGCAGAGCGCTGCACACCACAACCATTCTGGAGACCCTGGCTGGTGCGTACTGAAGGGCGCCTCCAGATCTGTCCAGGCAGCTGAAGCGCAGCTTCAGCATGTCGATGACATATCTGATGATCATGTGGCATTCATTGTATCACTCCTGGACCTCATTCCTCTGGTTTCTGAGCGGTGTCATCAGCCACGTTTTAAATGGGTATCCCTTGTTTCTGAGCAGCCAGCCGGTAACTCTGCTTCCAGGTGCGAAGATGTTTGGGAGTGTAGACTGCCGCAGGATGAAAGCATCATGGTAGCTGCCTGAGAATCTTGCGCACGCCTGCATAAAGATCTTTTTGTGGTTGTACACCAATTGCACATTGATTGAGTGCAAGCCCCTGCAGTTGACGAACACTCCTGAGTGATCTATGGGTGCTTTAATTGCCACATGCGGCAGTCGATGACACCCTACACCTGTGGGAAGCCGTCCAGAACCGCAAACCTGAGTGCCCGCTCATTCTGACTGGCATTATCGCAGGCCATGATGATATAATTGCTGGCCCTGGCAAATAAGCAATCAGTCACCTGTCTTATGCATTTGGGTGCCGCCAACTGTGAGATCCTGCAAATGTCTCCGGATGAACCCGGGAAGGATCCAGTGGCAAAAAAGGTGAGGGTGGTGGTGACTTTGACAGCCATTGGTAAAGCGTGGCCAGCAGGTCTTGTTCCAGAAGGCTGCAAATGTCTGCCACCATCTGACGTTGACACCCTGAGCCTCCCAAGATGTTGGTGTTCCAACATGTTGAGGAAGCTTATCCTCTGCCTGTAGACCTTGTGTGCTGGGTAGGACCTCCTGCGAGCTGTGCCTCTCTGCTGTGGAGCTGCAGGTCTGTGAGCAGCAGGTTGTTTCTGGTGCATCTCCTGCTGCTCTTGCTGCTCCTTGGTGCTGCTGGTGCTCCTGCTGCTGGTCATCTTGGTCCTCATCTGAGGTCCAAAGTAACACAGCATAAACGGTACCCATGCTGGTATGACAGATCAAAGCTCCAAAGAGCAGATCAGACCTTTGAACCTCCAAAGTGTAGATGACACCTCTAAAGTATGTAAAGTAACCTCCAAAGTGTGTAAAGTAACATCTCAGCCCAAGTACTGTGAACAAACCCTTTCACACAAGCAGGTACGAAAGCAACTGTGAGTACGGTGGCATAGTGGTTAGCACTGTTGCCTCACAGCGCCAGGGACCCGGGTTCGAATCCGGCCTCGGGTGACTGTCTGTGTGGAGTTTGCACATTCTCCCCGTGTTTGCGTGGGTTTCCTCCGGGTGCTCCGGTTTCCTCCCACAGTCCAAAGATGTGCGGGTTAGGTTGATTGGCTATGATAAATTGACCCTTAGTGTTAGGGGGATTAAATATGTGGGGTTACGGGGATAGGGTGGGATATGTGTTGGTGTAGGGGTTACGGGGATCGGGTGGGATATGTGTCGGTGCAGGCTCGATGGGCCGAAATGGCCTCTATCTGCACTGTGGGGTTTCTGTGATTTCTGTGATTACTCAGTCATGGCTTCAGCCCCCTCAATTGCCATTTTCTTCTCATCTTGCTTTCACGGGCAAGTTCCAGGAAGCCTGGGGAACTCGTGGAGCCAAAGTTAAACTCCAAAACCCACGTTAATATCACTGTAATTGACCTATTTACATACTGAAATCGACAACCCACTTCTCCTGCGGGGGTTACTCGCACACAGCCTAACGTGCTGCAGTTAAATGAGGAATTGGCGGGTTGGAGCCGGCTTCCTGACACGCTCACTTTTTTCCAGGATTTCACCCCCACACCTGCACCCAAACCCATGCGTTCACCCTCATTAAAATTCCCGCAAAGTCTTTATTCATGAGAGTAATCAAAAAGTCACTGCTCCCACTTGATTAGAAAGTCAATCCTGAAAATGTTCATCTTCAGAATATATAATAACTCCATCCTGAAGACTTAAGTTTCACTAAACTATTGAAGACTTTTTTGGTTGAATACATTTTAATATTAAACAATGATTATTCTGAATTGAGGAACAACTCTAATTCCGTGGGAGGAGAGATTTGACCTGATCACTCATCTAATGTTATCAAAAAGTTTAATTGTTAATTGAGCTTTGAAAAAGAGAATGCTAAGACACCCCCTCACTCATTTTGAACACGAGTTAGAAGCAATATTTCATCATCTTCAAGAAAGGTTAACTGGGAATGTGGAAGTTACAGATTCAATTGATCTTGGAGACTGGAAAAAGATATATTAATGTGACAGGAATGAATTGTATACGCTTCTGAGTCTTAGTTATCACTGAACTAATGAGAATGAGAACTTTGATAAAGTGCTGGAAAAACTACCTCATAAACTGATTTAACAACCTACCCCTGAGAGTATTGGTGTTAATTAATGTCTGTGGTTTGATTGATCATAAAGAAAATCAAAAGCAGAACCCTGACAGTAGTTGACAGTTTTTGTCAAAAGGCATCATGTCGATGATATATTTTTCATCTGCTTCAAGAATCTGGAGTTCTCATCTTGCCCATTTAGAGCAGCAGTTGCAGAGGCAAATTTTTGATGAAAAATAAAACCTTCAGCATGAAGAAGCACCAGTGAAAGATGTATCTGACAGCATTGTCTCAGAACCTAGCTGAAAGTAAAGTGCCACTTTGAATTTCTGAAAATCTGAGATGTTAAGGGAAAGGGAGGCTGCTCAGACAGAACCAAGTTTATTTGGTAATGGCCAGCACAGGTTCAATATTTACATATGCTGAGGACGAAATTGTTGCTCTGTGGAGCAAAAAACAATCCCCTGTTGGTTGGAGTACTTGTGTCATAGTCTGCTGAGACAGCAGAATCCCATAGAGAAGCCAAAGTAATGCTTACCTGGTCAGGAAATTCATCATCATCGTCAACAACACCAACTTGCAATTATATAGCACCTTTAACATAGCAAAGCTATGTAAACAAAAAACTATGTACTTCACAGAAGCACAGTCAGACAAAAATATTCATCAAATCAAAGAAGGAAATAATAGGAGCGCTGACCAAAAGCTTGGTTAAAGGGGTGGGCTTTAAGGAGCGTCTTAAAGGAGGAGAGGGAGGTGGAAAGGTTTATGGAGCGAATTCCAAAGGGTCTAGACAGTTAAAGGCATGACTGCCAATGGTGAGGCAAAGGGAAGGCAGAGGATGCACAAGAGGCCAGAGTTGGAGGAACATGGGGTTCTGAGAGAGTTGTAGGGCTGGAGGAGGCTACAGGGATAGGGAGGAGTGAGGTCAAGAAGGAACTTAAACACAAGGTTGAACATTTTAAATTAGAGGTGTTGGGGGACCAGTAGCCAATGTAGGTCAGTAAGGACATTGATGATAATTAAGCAGGACGTAATGCAGAGTTATAGATGAGCTGAAGTTTATGGAGCATGAAGGATGGGACGTCGGCCAGGAGAGCATTGGAATAGTCCAGTCTGGAGGTGATAAGAACATGGATGAGGGTTTGAGTAACAGATTAACTGAGGCAGGGGAAGAGGTGGGTGATGCGACTGAGGTGGAAATTGATAGTCTTTGCGATGGACAGGGTATGGAGTTGGAAGCTCAGCTTAGGGTCGAATAGGATGCCAAGGTTGTAAACAATCTGGTTCAATCCAAGATAGTGGCTGGGGAGGGAGATGGAATTCGTGGCGAGAGTATGGAGTTTCCTACAAATTCTCTTTACCTCACAGTCAGCAGATTGATTCACAGATTGGGTATTTTCTTGAAGTAAAGATAGAAATACTGTAATGAAAGTGGTTACATTTCATAATACAACGGTGGCTATACTTCAAAAGTACTTCATTGGCTGTAAAGTGCTTTAGGGTGTCCTGAGGTCATGAAAGGCACTATATAAATGCAAGTCTTTCATTTCTTTCAAATATCTATTTATCAATGAAAATTACAAATCAGTGGTCTTAATTATTATTATATATTCCATTACCTATGTCTCAATTTTTATCTTTTACTTTTGGCAAAGAAAAGTCAGGATGCACAGCAAGTGGGTAGGCAAAATGTACCAGGCTGTTACTGGGATCAGGCAGGAAATAACTGTTCACAAAGTGATGAAAGACAGAGAACTAAGAAAGTGTGGGAGGAGAAGCTCAGGTTACTGGTTAAAAGAAAGTGGGGAGTCAGGGACTGGGAGGAAGCAGAGAATGGTGGACTTGGGTTACACCGTTCTAACCAGAAGCGGATGCTGAGGTGTGGAAGTAGGGGGAAGGATGCATATTTTGAGTGCTAGTATTCAGAGCAAAGTTTTTAACAGTTCTGCCCAGACAACAAAGCAAGTCATTTTTTGATTGGCTCCTAGTAAATAAATTAGTGTTTTCCTTACCAATCATAGCTGGATAAATGGATACTACTAGTGGTTATATAAACAAATCAAGAACAATGGTTGTTTTAGAATTCTCAGTACAAACAAGAAACTACATCTGCTATAAGTATCCTATCTCTGTCAGTTTGTCTGTCTCTCTCAGCCAGTTTCTTGGGGTGACATTAGCCCTACAGTCCTTGCAGAAACCAGGCGGATGGCCAGTTAAAATCTTCCAGATTACTTATGTTGATTTTAACCTCCTTGTAGTGTATGTAACCGTTCTACCTTTAAGAGAACTATTTTATGTAACCGTCCACCTTTAAGAGAACTATTTTAGGTGTGGCACTACTTTATCCTGGCTGCTGTATACTGTAATACCGACGGTGACCACACCGGTATATAAGTGCTGTGGCAGAATTTATTGGGCAGATTCGCCCTGACCTTCGAATAGTAAAGTCCTGTTTAAGTTAATCTTGTAGTCTGTGTATTACTTCGCTATACGACCCACAGACTTTACAGTGGCGACGAGTTCGATCTTACCCTGCGGCAACAATACTTCTGAAGAAGTAAACGAGCGTCGAGAAGAGGCACCCGCCCTCGTCGTTTTGCTGAGAGAAAACTCGAGTCTGCAGACCAAGAAAGGAGGAAGATTTCAAACACGAAGTCTTCCATCAGCAACAGGCATGGATTGTCCCTTCTGCCACGGTGGTGAGTGAGCCGATCAACACGAGAAGCAAGTCGGCCACGGTGACTGTGAGTAAAGGGAAAATAGAAACAAATAAACGGAGGATAAGGGCGGTGCACTCGACCATGGTCGAGGGGGAAAGGAGCCGGACAGAAGTCGGGCCCAGAGGCGCTGAGACTGGGGCAGCGTGGAGCAGAAGCCGCGGTACAAGCGGGCTGGGGAGCGTCGTGAGATGACTAGACCGCGACGGCGAAAAAGGCCGGACAAATACCGCGACCACGAGGCGCTGCGACCGGGATCGTAAGGCGCGGGAAGATATAAAAATAAATAAGCCACGGAGAACTCAGCCGCAGCCGGGGAGGAAAGCACCGGACTGCGAGAAGCTGGGAGGCGCGATTGGGGTGAAAAGGGCCAGACAGTGATTGAGGCCACGAAGCGCTGCGACCGGATCATAAGGCGCGGAGGCAATAGATAAATAAATAACTAAATAACCCGCGAAGAATCAGCTGCAGCCGGGGAGGAAAGGACCGGACTGCGGGAGGTCTGGGAGAGGCGTTTAAAGCCGCTGAGCGAGAGCCGAGCGAGCGGGAGAGACAGAGCCCGAGAGAGAGCGAGCGAGAGCCGCGCGAGCGGGAGAGACAGAGCCCGAGAGAGAGACCGAGCGAGGTTCCGGCCAGCGGCTTGCAGCAGCTGCCGTGAAGGACCAGGAGCTGGATCTGTCCGACGCCAACTGGTTGTCCCCAGCGCCGGTTGCCCCTGCCGAAAAGAAGAAGGGGGGGGTGGGGACAAGGAACGCGATCGGCTTTTCTAGCGCGCGCTTCAGAATAAACTGAAGCCGGCGCACAGGCTACAAACCCCGTAAACCAGCGGTCGTCGCCCGAGGGCAAAGCTTACCCCTCCCACCAGAGGAAGAAGTCAGGAGCGGGAAACCGCCATTTTGCCAGTAGGGGGGAAGAAGACAAGCGCGGGAAACCGCCATTTTGCCAGTAGGTGGGGAAGAAGACAAGCACGGGAACCCGCCATTTTTGGAAAAAAGAAAAAGTTAAAAAGTTAAAGAGAAATCCTGTTGTTTCGCAGAAAGATAGTGAGAGATAGTGAAGGTGCCTAAGCATGGTAACATCAACAACTTCGATACCGAGGTGGAAGATTGGGCCACGTACGTAGAACGTATCGAGATATATTGTGAGGCCAATAAAATAGAAGATGATGATAAAGCTATAACCTTGCTAAACTCGATGGGCGCGAAGACATACGGGTTATTGAAGCATCTTCTATCACCAGCTAAACCGGCGGATCAGACCTTCGCTAATATTGTTGCTGTTCTGAAGGATCACTTGAACCCCACACCGCTGATGTTGGCGGAACGATTCAAATTTTATGCGAGAACGCAACGGAAAGAGGAAAGCAACGCGGAATACTTGGTTGAACTGCGTAGATTAGCAAAATACTGCCAGTTTGGAGGAAATCTGACAGAGGCATTGCGAGACAAGTTCGTGTGCGGGTTGTCGAAGGAAGGAACGCAAAAGCGACTGCTCGAAGAGAACGACCTTACACTTGATAGGGCTGTCCTTATTGCAGCATCACACGAAGCCGCAGCGAAAGGAACTGCGGAAATGCAGCTAAAGGCAGCGGTACTCAGTGTGGATCAAATTACTTCGGGTACAACGAAATGTTATCGTTGTGGGAAGACAACACATGACCAGAACCAATGTTGGTTTATAAACCAGGAATGTCGAAAATGTGGCAAACTGGGGCACATAGCTAAAGTATGCCGGTCAGGAAAGAAGACCAACAACCAAAAAAAGCCATCACAGGAAAAGTACAACAAAGTACACAAGGTGGCTGAGAAGAGTTCAGACGAACAGAATTCGGATTCAGACCCAAACGGCCAGGAACTGGGTCGTCTGAGAATTCACAATGTGAGTAAGGAAGCTGACCTACAAACTATCTGGGTCATGCTAAAAATAGCCGGAGTCCAAGTAAAAATGGAGTTGGACACTGGATCAGCCCTATCAGTCATAAATCGAAGGGATTACAACCGGCTATTCTCACATATACCCTTGAGAGATACCAAGTTCGTATTGCAGACATACATGGGGCATAAAGTATACCCCATGGGAAAGATAAGAGTCAAGGTGAGAGACAGGGGCAAAGAACACCCCGGAATGGACTTATACGTACTACCTGAGGGAGGACCACCACTTCTAGGACGGGAGTGGATCAAGAAAATAGACATGGAATGGCACTACCTCAAAGCAATAATGAGTGAGGACTCGGGGCAGACAATCAGCTCAGACTCTGAAACGGATGACGATAAGACCAGCCCAAGCATGAAAGACAAGTCTAAAATGAACTTGCTGACTAAGGTTGGTAGAACGAATGTGGGCATAAAGGCTTATGCTCCAGAGGAGAACAAAGTTTCAGAACAGAATTCCTCTGAACAACAACAACATAGCTTGACAGAGAATTCTGAGTCTGTTCAAGTTACAGAAATATACATTACTGAGGAACACCGAGCTCGAACTCAAACTTATTTCAAATTACGACAGCAATTAGAGCAATTGAGTTGCCGTCTCGAACAAGAGATGAAAGCAATGAAAAAGTACTATGACACCGAATGGGAGAATCTGGAAAGACAACAGAAGCAGCTGAGGGAGAAAAGGGAGCAGGAGCACACAAACCGTCTGCGAGAGGAGGCCAAACGAATCAAAGCTGATTCGGTTTCTGAAGGTGCGTGCTCTAATCTGGTGGAACAAGATGTGCAGCAACTGAAGGCGCTTGTTAGCAGGTTGCAGGCAGAAAAGGCTGATTTGGTCGACATGACTTCCGAGCTCCTACTGAAGTTGGGTGCAGCATCACCAGACGATTCATTTGTGGGAATTCGAATGGTGGAGGCTGCGGATGATGGCAAAGTAGAAACAGCAAAGGAGCCCCAGGGCAAGTTTGTAAACAGCCCTGCAGCTAATGGGAAACGGATGATGGCTGAAGAGTTAATAGTCAGCCAACTTCTTCATATGCTGAGGGACAAGACCCCGAAATGGGAAAAACTTGAACACTAGCCTCAATCTTCAAAGAAAAGGGGTTCGGAACTCTCAAAAGTTATTGAAATAGCTGAGGTGGCAACACAGACTGAGAAGGCTGCAGCGGAGCCGCTCTTGGATGCCGAAAGTACGCTGACTCACGTCAATGCAGAACAACAGGATACTGAAACAGCTACTTCAGTAGAGGGATTGAATAGTCCGATCAATCAATCTCCGAATGAAGTTGAAGTATTGAAATCACAAATGATGTCATTAGTAAAAGACTTGCAGGAAGCCCAGGAAAAGCGGGATGAAGCTGAACACATGAAGAAGTCTCTTCAGGAAAGATGTCAGGATTTGGAACAAAAGTTGGCTAACATCCAGCTGGGTAGGGAGGAAATAGAAGACCCTCCCGCTGGCTTAGCTCAGGACGACACCGAATATGACCATGACCTGTTGAGCGACACCGAATATTACGAGGACCTGTTCTGCCCAGCTTGTGATGAAAACTCCCAAAGTGCAGAAACCTTGATGAATCACAAAAAGTCTAAGGAACATCGGGAGATGGTGGCGCTACTACGGGAGGAACTGTGCAGGCAGCTGGCAGCTGACAGTGGAGCCCAGAGAGTCTCCAAGAAGCAGAAAAGGAAAAGACGAAGCAGAAAATAATGACCATCTGAACCATTATCACCTCTACCAGACCACGCACGTGCTCCCTCCGAATGGAGCCAAATCAGTTGGAAGTAGAAAAACTTCCCAAGGAATCCAGTGGTTTTTAAAAGTCAGCAATGCTGGTTCAGAAGTGACGGAAGTTCAAGCTGTTAAGTTTAGGGAAGGACTATTGGATGAGTCACTCCAGCAACGTGAACCGACTACACCACCGGGAACTGCTACACCACGGAGGCGTTGTCCGGACTGAGTTAAGAAGCACAGGAGACGCCTCCACAGAGACTAAATCTGTGAACTGTTTTCCACAGAGACTGAAATTGTGAACTGTTTTCCACAGAGACTATATCTGTGTATTGTTTTACATGAAGTTGAATACATGTATGTTTAATGGAGAATAAGTATGTTGTAAGCTAAAAAAGGAGGATTGTAGTGTATGTAACCGTTCTACCTTTAAGAGAACTATTTTATGTAACCGTCCACCTTTAAGAGAACTATTTTAGGTGTGGCACTACTTTATCCTGGCTGCTGTATACTGTAATACCGACGGTGACCACACCGGTATATAAGTGCTGTGGCAGAATTTATTGGGCAGATTCGCCCTGACCTTCGAATAGTAAAGTCCTGTTTAAGTTACTCTTGTAGTCTGTGTATTACTTCGCTATACGACCCACAGACTTTACACTCCTCTTCTGAGCAGCCGGCAAGGATATCTGCCCAAAACTGGTGGGGTGCTTCTTTACATATGTATGTCAGATCCCGATGGCATGATGGAGACCCGAATGTAATTTTAACTTAGGCCTGAACTGGGTTGGAAGAGGATCTGCTCCAGAAGATGATGAAAAAGGTAAGTTTTTTTTCTTTTATTTGTGGGGCAAAGAGTCCCACAAGGAAAGCTTAGGCCTCCCCTGCCTTGTACACCAATTTCCTGAGCACGAGAGCCCTGAAAACCACCCCAGAACCCATTCCTGCTACCTTGTGTCGGCAGATGGCATCCGGGCCACATGACCTCCTGCCACCTCTTGCTTGTGGGAAGTCAACTAACAGGATTTAAATCAGGCCCAGGTGTTAAAATAGCCATGGCCCCAATTTTGGAGCAGCAGGTGAGTTTCCAACTAACAACTATCCATCTGCCCAAAACTTAAATCAAGGCCTCTGTGTCTGAAGTAATAATGTAAGCAATTGAAAATAGTTTACCTGCCAAATGTTACCATGAAGAAGGTTGTAAAATTCAAGCTCCAGCTTGTTTTGAAATCATTTGGTAAAAATCAATTCAATTGCTCTTATTGCATGAGGAAATACACACTTACAGTTCTTACACTCAGATTTGGCATCCTAGGAATTGCAGGCACGGGGTAGTTGATACCACTCTTTATCTAAGAGTGATAGGTCTGGTCAACTCCAACCACAAGCTTTTGAGACAGGCTGAGGCCTCTGAGCAAAAATGCTAATGAAGGCAAAGATACAAAAGAGAATTTTATAGGCAAGTCTAATCATGTTGCTGTAAGATGTGTAATTTTTTGTGTTTTCATTATGTTGCATATCTTATTTTCAACATTAGAACTTTTTAGTTACTGACATTTTTGAGTAATTTGATTGGTTCAGTCTCTGCATTTTATTGGTAATCATAGTCAAGAGTTCTGAATTATTTGTGACTGAAATTTAAAAATATATATATTTTAAGTGATCTGCCAATTATAAATAAATATTACTATATTCTCAAAGGGTTAACTAAGCTTAGGCAGCAAGACCAATCGTCAAACTTCTCGCAAATCTGCAACTGTGGCCTTTTTGCAAGTTTAGCTTGTTATTTTCTGTCCAATATTATACAATAGTTTCTAATAACTAATCTTACATATAAAAATAGAATAACAACCTGGAAATCTTTGCCCCTGGGCATCTTTGTCCTCCAGACATTATGAAAGTAGGTTATAGTAGCAATATTATACACAATTAGAAATGGCAAACCTTACCTCGTGTGAAATAAAACAAGACAAATGAGCCTGAAAATCACTGAGGAATTGTTTAAAATTCCAAGAAACTGGGAAGAATAACAAGAAAGATTGACATTTAACCTTTTTAGTTAGGTACATCCAGTTACAAATGAGTCGCGTATTCAGTTATAAATCACGTGACACATTTCACCTAGTTTGGGTAAGATTTCAATATTCTTGTATTTTTATACAATATTATGCTGCACAGTTATTGTGCACTGTGCAGCACTACACTATTCTAGTGCCTGATATGTTATTCTAAAACAACAAAGGTCACTTCCACTACTAAACTTTATTCTGGAGGAATACATTTAAACAGCAGACTATAATGGGGTAAATTTTGAAGACTCTGCTCCTGATACAGCTTCCTGCTCAACAAGAGCACAGATCAGAGGATTGGGCATAAAAGTCAGTGTGTTCCATTCATCATGCTCCCAATTTTCTGGTCATTAATTTTAAAAATGTAACCTTATATTCCCAGAATCTACATAGAAGATATTTTTTATGTATACCGATCCTTCAGAGGTTGAAGAACATGTAAACATACAAAGGTACGCTCCACTGTTCAACCTCAGTGAAAAGAACATAGGCAAGTTACTTTGTTTGCATATTGAATATAGACAATAGATGAGTTATTCCATACAATGACACATAATTTGTTGCATCAGATTTACATGTAATATCCTAGCTACCAGTCTTATCAGTAAAGTATAACTATATGCAGGCAAATAGCAGGTTGTTAATAGAATGGTTTTTAAGATCCAAGGAAATTCTGAGTCCAGATTTTATAGTCTGAAAATTTCTTACTATGATGTTTATGCTTACACTTAGGTAAGCCACAAATACATAAAATTCACAATGAGTGTGCAGATTGAAAAATAACTTGGTGAACCAAAATCCATCTTAGCATAAAGCAGAAGAGGCTCCCATAGAAATGAACAGAAAAACTCCAGCTTAAAACAGCTCGTATGCTTTATAAGAGTAGTGCCTTTGATAATAAAACAATAACAGGGTATAAAAAGAGAACAAGTATGTCACACATTCCCCTACAAGCATTTTTCTTTTAATTGGAGAAGACTGTATGTTAGCCTTAGTATCAGCACCTGGCAATCAGCATCATACTGTCTAATAACTTTCCGTCAGAAATTTTGCACAAACCAATAGAATTATTTTAAGAATTTGAAACAAATCTTACAATATAATCGTGCCAAGTTATTTATAATTCCTACAGGCATGTATTATGTATTACAAGCAGGGGCAGACTGCCTCCCCCAAAATGGTTCAAGATTCTCACAGAAAAAAGGGGGCACCAATAATACAGCCACATGGAAACAATCACATGCATTCGGGAAATATCCCAATTTCCCACATAGCCAGTGCACCCCTCATTACAAGATTTATCCGAATAAGAAGAGAGTTTCAACATTTATTTGCTAAAAGAATAACAACTCAATACAACCCAATATTAATTACAGTTGACTGCATTTTTTGCTGCAAAAGATTACATAAAGATAAAAAAACAAGAAACAGTGGGGTAGATCTTGATTTTGTGCGATACAGTAAAATGAGTGATAACAAGGGGCAATCTGTTTTACAGCTCTCCTTATTTTTGTTTCCACTGAATTCAACCCCAGTCTCCTTGTTTCTGAACAGAAGTTTATGCGTTCAAGTCACAAACTGTGTGTCACTCAAATCCATTTATCTCAGTCCTTTGATCTTCAACAGCTATCAAGCTGACCCCCAGAATGTTGAATAGCTGCCCCTTGTAACATGTCTCATTATACTTGAAGCATGAGACAAACAGTATTCCCAAAACACTGTACAGTACTGATCCATGCTCCCAATGGGGAGCCACACACAAAAGGAGTGTGGGTCAAAGATATGGCTGCAACACTTCAATGTGATTCGGCAACCTTTCAGAATGATTCCCGACTGGTACCGTAGGATCATAGAAACATAGAATCATAGAAATTAGGAGCAGGAGTAGGCCATTTGGCCCCTCGAGCCTGCTCCGCCATTTAATGAGATCATGGCTGATCATCCAAATTCAGTACCCTGTCTCTGCTTTCTCCCCATATCCCTTGATCCCTTTAGCCTTAAGAAATATATCTAACTCCTTCTTGAATATATTTAATGAATTGGCCTTAACTGCCTTTTGTGGTAGAGAATTCCACAGGTTCACCACTCTCTGGGTGAAGAAGTTCCTCCTCATCTCTGTCCTAAATGGCTTACCCCTTATCTTTAGACTGTGACCCCTGGTTCTGGACTCCCCCGCCATTGGGAACATCCTTCCTGCATCTAGTCTGTCTAGTCCCGTTAGAATTTTATAAGTTTCAATGAGATCCCCTCTCATTCTTCTAAACTCCAGCGAATATAAGCCCAATTGACCCAATCTCTCCTCATACATCATTCCTGCCATCCCAGGTATCAGTCTAGTGAATCTTCGCTGCACTCCCTCCATGGCAAGAACATCCTTCCTCAGATAAGGCGACCAAAACTGCACACAATACTCAAGGTGTGGTCTCACCAAGGCCCTGTACAACTGCAGCAAGACATCCTTGCTGCTGTACTCGAATCCTCTCGCTATGAAGGTCAACATACCATTTGCCTTCTTAACCGCCTGCTGCACCTGCATGCTTACCTTCAGCGACTGGTGCACAAGGACACCCAGGTCTCGTTGCACTTCCCCTTCTCCCAATCTATTGCCGTTCAGATAACAATCTGCCTTCCTGTTTTTGCCACCGAAGTGGATAACCTCGCATTTATCCACATTATACTGCATCTGCCATGCATCTGCCCAATCACCCAACCTGTCCAAATCATACTGGAGATTCTCGGCATCCTCCTCACAGCACACACACCCACCCAGCTTTGTGTCGTCTGCAAACTTGGAGATATTACATCTAGTTCCCTCGTCTAGATCATTAATATATATTGTGAATAGCTGGGGTCCTAGCACCGATCCCTGCGGTACCCCACTAGTCACTGCCTGCCACTCGGAAAAAGACCCGTTTATTCCAACTCTTTGCTTCCTGTCTGCCAACCAGTTCTCTATCCAAGTCAGTACCTTACCCCCAATCCTATGTGGTTTAACTTTACACGCTAATTTCTTATGCGGGATCTTATCGAAAGCCTTCTGAAAGTCCAAATACACCACATCCACTGGTTCTCCCTTATCTATTCTACCAGTTACATCCTCAAAAAATTCCAGTAGATTAATCAAGCATGATTTACCTTTTGTAAATCCATGTTGACTTTGTCAGATCCTGTCACTGTTTTCCAAGTGCTCTGCTATTACATCTTTTATAATGGACTCTAGCATTTTCCCCACTGCCGATGTCAGGCTTACCGGTCTATAATTCCCCGTTTTCTCTCTACCACCTTTTTTAAATAGTGGGGTTACATTAGCTACCCTCCAATCCATGGGAACTGTGCCAGTGTCTATAGAATTTTGGAAGATGATCAGCAATGCATCTACTATTTCTAGGGCCACTTCCTTAAGTACCCTAGGATGTAGATGATCAGGCCCTGGAAATTTATCAGCCTTCAATCCCGTCAATTTCCCTAACACCATTTCCCTACAAATACTGATTTCATTCAGTTCCTCCCTTTCATTAGACCCTATGTTCCCCGACATCTCTGGGAGGTTATTTCTGTCCTCCTTTGTGAAGACAGAACCAAAGCATGTATTTAATTGGTCAGCCATTTCTTTGTTCCCCATTATAAATTCCCCTGATTCTGACTGCAAGGGACCTACACTTGACTTCACCAATCTGTTTCTCTTCACATATCTATAGAATCTTTTACAGTCAGTTTTTATGTTCCCTGAAAGCTTACTCTCATACTCTATTTTCCCCCTCTTAATTAATCCTTTTGTCCTCCTTTGCTGAATCCTAAACTGCTCCCAATCCTCAGGTTTGCTGCTTTTCCTGGCCAATTTATGTGTCCTCTCCTTGGATCTTATGCTATCCCTAATTTCCCTTGTTAGCAACGGTTGTGCCACCTTTTTTGTTTTATTTTTATGCCAGACAGGAATGAACAAATTCTGTAGTTCATCTATGCGATCTTTAAATGTTTGCCATTGCCGATCCACCGTCAACCCTTTAAGTAACGTTCCCCTATCCATCCTAGCCAACTCACGCCTCATACCATCACAGTTTCCTTTATTTAAATTCAGGACCCTAGTCTCTAGGTCAACTACTTCACTCTCCATCTTAATGAAGAATTCTATCATATTATGATTGCTCCTCCCCAAGGGGCCTCGCACAACAAGGTTACTAATCAATCCTTTCTCATTAAATAATAACCAGTCTAAGATGGCCTGGTCTCTAGTTGGTTCCTCGACATATTGGTCCAGGAAACCATCCCATATACACTCTAGGAATTCCTCTTCCACAGTATTGTTACTAATTTGGTTAGCCCAATCTATATGTAGATTAAAGTCACCCATGATGACTGCTGTGCCCTTATTGTGCGCATCTCTAATTTCCTGTTTAATGCCATCCCCAACCTCAGCATTCCTGTTTGGGGGTCTGTATACAACTCCCAGTAACATTTTCTGCCCCTTAGTATTTCTCAGCTCTACCCATACAGATTCCACATCATCAGAGCTAATATCCTTCCTTAATTTTGTGTTAATCTCTTTAACCAGCAATGCTACCTCACCTCCTTTTCCTTTTTGCCTGTCCTTCCTGAATATTGAATACCCCTGGGTGTCGAATTCCCAGCCTTGGTCACCCTGGAGCCATGTCTCCGTAATCCCAATTATATCATATCCATTTACATCTATCTGCGCAGCTAATTCATCCATCTTATTACGAATGCTCCTTGCATTAAGACACAAAGCCTTCAGGCTTGTATTTTTAACACAAATAGTCCTTTTAGAATTATTATTTACTGTGGCCCTGTTTGATTTACAGACTTGATTTCTCTCCCTTCCACTTTTGCTTTTCTCCTTCCTGTCTTTTGCTTCTATCCTTGCTTCCCTTTCCTCTGTCTCCCTGCACAGGTTCCCAACCCCCTGCCATTTTAGTTTAAACCCTCCCCAACAGCACTAGCAAACACTTTCCCTAGGACAGTGGGGGGATTTATCTGTATAAAATCAAAAAAATCATGGCTGATCTTCTACCTCAACTCCACTTTCCTGCCCGATCCCCATATCCCTTGATTCCCTTAAGTGTCCAAAAACCTATCAATCTCAGTCCTGAATATACTCAATGACTGAGCATCCCTCTGGGGTAGAGAATTCCAAAGATTCACAACCCTCTGAGTGAAGAAGTTTCTCCTCATCTCAGTCCTAAATGGCTGATCTCTTATCCTGAGACTGTGACCCCTAGTTCTAGACTCTCCAGCCAGGGGAAACAGTCTCTCCGCATCTACCCAGTCAAGCTGACTAAGAATTTTATACGTTTCAATTAGATCACTTCTAATTCTTCTAAACTCCAGAGAATATAGGCCCATTCTACTCAATCTTTCATGATCTGTGAGTTTCTTCTTGTTCCATGATAATTACTTGTAATTAGTTTGAATGTCAGTTACCATTTAAAGGTTCCTTTTTCCCCTAACAATAATATTGATGTCAAAGATATTATATGACTAATAGGGTGGAGTTTTGCATTTTAGGGTTTTTTTTTTAAGTTGTAAGATTATAAATCTATTGTAATATTTTAGTTTAAACCCAATTATCATTTATGGTGCAATGATTTCCAGTTTCAAATTTATGATAGTTTCTTAGCCTTGTAATAATGCTGTTTTGATATTTCTATTTCCTCAGGATTCTTTCTCATTTCCTCCCACGTGTGCTATTTTCAGAATATTTTAATGTAATAAATCACAGCCTTGTGACAAAATAGCTTAATACTTATTTTGAGCTATTATAAAACACTCACAAAGAGACAAATAGGCTGGCAGTCAGTAGGCACATTACATTAAAGGTGAATTTGCTAGGGAAATGTATCTAATGTACAAATTTGCTTTACTAAAAGTGTGAGATTGGTTGTTTCGATACTGTAATACCAGGTGTGGCAGCAGTGAATACTGAAATGAATTCAGTTGAGAGAAGAATATTCAAGTTCAGAATGGGGGAAATTGACATCATGCACAGCAAATGTCAAAAGCTTTCCTCTAAACCACCAGCCCAATCGGGCAACTGCAAAAACGTAATTTTACAATGCCATGCAGAAGCCCTTTTCGGGTATGTTTCCATCACTTTCTCTTCTGCCATTGAATTATTTTACCAACCGGTCTGAAAGAGAGACAGTGGATTTTCTGATTTGTTAGTTGCATTCCTGGTGATATCAAAGTGTTACTTAAAGCCCTTTGAAAAGTTTCAATGCACAAAAAACACTAAGGGCTGGATTTTGCCGGTGCTCATAGGGTGGGGTTGGAGGCGGGTCCACTGTCAAAATAGCAAAGATTGACAGAGGGTAGGAAACCCGCTTTCAACACGCCTCCATGTGAGTCTCCCAGGTGTTGGGTCTGTCATCGGAGAACTGACCCAACACCAAGCAGCGGGGAAGACAACTGAGATCATTAAATGGTTTGTTAAGAGCCAATTTAATGGTATTTTGAGGCTTCCTTCCAATTTTACGTGCTCCCCCACGGGTTACCCGTTGCTCGGGGAACACGCCAGCTCAACCTGGCGTGAGTTGAGTCTACTCTGATGTATCTGATATGCTGACAGCTGCAGAAGTGGTGTGAAGGATGCCATGTTGCAGATGGTCAGTTTCAGAGCACAGAAACTGTTGGTTACTACATTTGTAAGACATATAGAGAGTTCTTTAGCTTGCAGGTGTTTAGAGCCAGCTCTATATCCAGTGCCACCTCATTGGAACAACCTCTCTCACCATTGACACATCGTTTCTGTCATCTCACCTGCAGCTGCCATCTATTGCAGCAACATCGGTGCCCTAGAAACTACCTCACCTTGCTCCTCTGATTCCTTCCACGATCAGCCCCAACACTAATATCACCAGGCACACCAGCAGCACCAACAACAACTTTCTCCGCCATCACCTGATGCTGCACAGGACACAGGGCATCAGCCCCTGACAACATTGCTGCCCAGAAGGCCAGTGATGGCATCACCATAACGCTGTTAACCCTGGCTGTCACATGATGTGCCAGGTTGACACCATCCCACACCAGCACCGTGAAGCATCCCTTTAATGTCGAAGCCATTCCATGCATACTCATCACTATAGCGGTGTGGGGTGGTGGGTGGAGAAGTTATGTCTCAACATTCACTGGAACTCAGTAAGACACTTCTCAAGGTGAGCTCAGATCTGTTCAATAGGTGAAGTGTTGAAAATATAGATTTCACTGTCTGACAACACATTACCAGAAACTTCACATGGACATTGGCTGAACCTCTCAAGTGCCTACCCTTGTGTGTTGTTAGTTTGCATGCTTGCAGTAGGATGAGGGTCAGTGTGAGGGGTGACTAGTGAGATGGGGAAGTGATAATGTAGATAGAGAGGGATGGGTGGAGGTGTAAGGTAAGTTGTTGTGAGCAAGGATATGCAGGAGAAGGGTATGGAAGGCAGAGTGATGGGGATGTGTTGAGTGGCACAGCAGGATGAGGTTGAGTGTGGCTTTGCAGTAACATTTCGTGATCCACTGAGATCATTGAAAGGTTGGTGCCACTGCAGCCAGGGACCCCTGACGACATCTCTGCTTTTGCCCTCCTGTGCAATGTATAACCAGGCTGCGTTGGTGTCCTGGGGAGGTCTATTCCGCCCTTGGAAGAGAAGAGAACCTCCCTGCGTGCTGTGGCTCCCTCCATAAGCATATGGAGGGAGTCATTGGAGAGCCTGGGTGCAACCGTCTACCTTTGTGCAGTGCTTGTCAGTGTTTGCAGCACCTCAATGCTGTAGAACACTGACAGAACAACTGTCAAACTCAATGTGGCCGTGGTCCCTTTAAGGAAACCGGCTGATGACGCATCATCAGACCCGCTTCCTGTTAATTGGCCGGGAAGCCCGCAGGGCGGGCTTAACAAAGCCAATCAAGGGAAAATCGCGTTGACAGAGCGGCTGCAGCCAGGAGCGGGACTGGAACTCAGCAACCAGCTATCCCGCCACCATCCCAACACCGCTGAGAAAATCCAGCCCTAAGTTTCAAAAACATTACAAAATTTGAACCCCCTTGTTCCTTTTTATGAGTTGATGATGCAACAGTTTAGAAGATTTCCTGTTACAAACCAATTGGGGTAATTTTAGTTGGAG
The DNA here is from genome assembly GCF_052327205.1 of Somniosus microcephalus. NCBI lineage: Eukaryota > Metazoa > Chordata > Chondrichthyes > Squaliformes > Somniosidae > Somniosus > Somniosus microcephalus. The sequence continues at coordinate 148,674,065 of NC_140994.1, read as the reverse complement.
TAGTCAGAAAAATGTGGGCAATGGCCATCTAAACTTCCAATTTGCATCATCAATTGGCAAGGCTGTATGACAGCAATACAACCTTGTCAAAGTATCCCAAATATGTTACATGACTTCTTTTATGAAGAAACTTGTTTTAACACAATTATAAAAGAATAAAAACTATCCAAATTATAACTTCAAAGTTATATAAATGTACTTGATTAGTTATTCCCAACTTGAAGTGGTGCAAGAACTTCCTTTCCACAGTTAAATCATCACCGAGGTCTTATTATCGTTTCTACCACCCCCATACCCCCTCGCCCACTCCTCAGGTATTCGATAGCATCTCATTAGTTTCCCCATGTCACATTGCTTTCTAAGTCAAGAGGATAGGCAAGTGACCTACTCTCGGGTCTCCGTCAATTGCACTCTAGAACTAGCAACTAGAGGCCCAAACAAAAATGTCTCATTCTTCCTCCTTCAAGAGAAGTGCATTCACTCACCCCAATTCAGCTGGAGCCAACAATGCACCCAACTGGAATTCATGGAGGAGAAAATGTATGTTTATCTCTGGGCTAAACCAGCAAGCTGCCTCTGAGCTAACATGAAACAACTTTAAAGAAGAAAAAAGTAGAATAGACTCGAAATGGCCTCTGGCATCGTCTGGACCCTTACAAAAATTGTACATAAGCGTTAATGGCCTTACACCTCAGTCCTAATAATTGCTCAAATACAATTGTCCTTCATAATTAGTTTAAAAATGTTCATATAGTAAATCAGTCAATGAAGTGTAAATTTAAGGACTTACCTATAAAAATAAGAGCACCCTCTCACTGTATTATGACTGAAATATTCCTGTGTCTTTTCATTTCCAAAGTCTTCCAAGGGATCTGACCATAAGAGATCACACATAGGACCAAATGCTGGTGGCTCTTTAAATCTGTCTAACTGTGAAAAGAAACACATTGCATTGTCATCCTGCTGTGCCTCATGAGAAAAAAAATCAAATTTCAATGTTCATTAGAAAGACAAACTGTAAACAAAATCTGCTTGGTTCTCTTCCCAATTATATATACAAAATTTATATATAATAATTTTTCCCTGTCTAGATTCCATGAAAAACAAACAACTTGCATTTATAGAGCAGCTTTAATGTGGTGCTTCATAGAATAAGAGGGAAAATGGATACTGAGCCAATGGAGGAGATATTAGGAGAGATGATCAGAAGTTTAGTCAAAGAGTTGGGTTTTAAGGAGGAGAGTTAGGTGGAGGGGTTTAGGAAAGGAATTCCAGTAACGCAATAACAATGTCAATCAGGAGTAGACCATTGGTGCATCTAACCTGTATCAACATTGATGTAACTTTGTATCCATAGTTAAATGCAGGAAGTTCTTTGACTGCTCAGTTTTACTGTACCTAGAAATGTTTGTATGATTGACAGCTGCATGCAGTGCACTGAAGTAGCTGTTATACATACAGTACTACAGGGCATGACGCTCTTAAGTCTTTTTCTAGGATATACGCGTCCAGGATTGGGCTCTTCTCTCATCAATGCACCCATAATAACTGAGATTTATCCGTTGATTCGACAGCAGACTCCATCCTCACTTCCTAACAAATGTCACATGGTATCGCAATGGAAATAACTTGCTATGAATTTAATGGAATGTTTCAAAAGGAGGTGCAGAAGAAAGAGAGAGAACACTAAAGCTAGGACGGTTAGCTTCTTATAACAGAATGTGTTTTTCTAAATTTACTCTAAAGTGATAAAATTGGGGCCCGATACGGTTTTTAATTGACCCAGTCAAAAAGTCATTATAAAACAAAAAGTAAAATGTTAAGGATTCCGGCCCTTGTTCAGCTTTGCAAGCCGATTATTTAAAATATACCATTCTCACTAAACTAGGGATGACAAATAATCTAGCCAGAAAAGCTTTAAAAGCGGAAAAATTAAAAGATTGCATCACGTCTCATTAACAATTAACACTAATTACCTGTACGGATAGAGGCGCTTAAAATAGATAGTGGCCTTCAATTTGAAGGCAAAACTGATATGGATGTTGTTTTTAGCAAGATGGAACAACTTTGTGTTCAAAAGACTAGTGAAGCCCCTGCAATAGACTGTGAATATTATGGGAAAAATCTATATATATAAAGCGGCTCTTCTGTCTGTCCCGATGTCTGTCCGTTCTCTATACGTTTGAAAGTTACAGAGCGTACCGACGCGCGCGTCGCCTCAAAAGAAAGCTTGCGATTCCGGACCGGTCATAGGCGTATTTACGTTTCGGCCGGACAAAAATCCCGCCCGCGGTATCCCAAAAACGTTCAGCGTTCTGCTCATTAGCATCTCATTAGCGACCGTGTGATGTCGAGGTCCACCAATCGGACGGCGGGTTCCTTCCTACAGTTGAGTGTTGAGTGACTCGACGATTGACCAATCCTAAGCTTCGGTGACCTGACCGGTCGACCAATCGGTGCGTGTGTGGGCGGGCCTTATCCTTCTGAACCGAGGTGAGTGGCCGCCATCTTGATTTTTCACAATTTTTCCCCCCACACTTTCTGTGTGTTAGGGAACTAAGGTAAATATTTTAATGATGTGTTAGGGAATTAAATAACAATTTAATAGGGGGGGGGGGGGAGAGCCTCGGGAAATCGCGGGGGGGGGGGGAGAGCCTCGGGAAATCGCGGGGGGGGGGGGGGAGAGCCTCGGGAAATCGCGGGGGGGGGGAGAGCCTCAGGAAATCGTGGGGGGCTCGCGCCGCCCGCACTGACCGCGCATGCGCCGCCCGCACTGACCGCGCATGCGCCGCCCGCACTGACCGCGCATGTGCTGCCCGCACTGACGCCGCCCGCGAGAGCCCGCTCCCGGCGCCGGCCACCGCTCAGCATTCCCGCTATCGGAACGGCACTGGACCTCAGGCGCTAGGCAGGGGGAGGGGCCGGAGAGAGGGACAGAGGGGAGCGGGGGTGGGCGAGGGAGACAGAGGAGGGGAGGGAAGGGAAGGGAGGGATAGGACAGGGAGAGGACATGACAGGGAGAGGGGGGACACACAGGGGCAGGGAGACCAAGCGCCCCAAAATTGCCCTCGCAATGCGGGGCTCCCCAGCTAGTAATGTTATAAAGAAAGTCTGTCTGGCTTGGAGTCAGAGGTGTAATTCAGCCAAGTATCCAATGTCCAGAAATTGGAAAAATGGAAACATCAGCTACATATGGTAGATGAAGATAATTAGAACTCAGAGAAAGATTGTGTTCTATTGCTTGAAGTTGTTGGATCTGTAGAAGGCAGCATTTGACCAAGTGTGGCATCAAGGAGCCCGAGTAAAACTGAAGTCAATGGGAATCAGGGGGAAAACGCTTCACTGGCTGGAGTCATACCTAGCACAAAGGAAGATGGTTGTGGTGGTTGAATATCAATCATCACAGCCCCAGGACATTGCTGCAGGAGTTCCTCAGGGCAGTGTCCTAGGCCCAACCATCTTCAGCTGCTTCATCAATGACCTTCCCTCCAACATAAGATCAGAAATGGGGATGTTCAGCGCCATTCACAACTCCTCAGATAATAAAGCAGTCCATGCCCGCATGCAACAAGGCCTGGATGACGTTCAGGCTTGGGCTGATAAGTGGCAGGTAACATTGGCGCCACACTAGTGCCAGGCAATGACTATCTCCAACAAGCGAGAGTCTAACCACCTCCCCTTGACATTCAACGGCATTCCCATCGCCGAATCCCGCACCATCAACATACTGGGAGTCACCCTTGACCAGAAACTTAACTGGACCAGCCATATAAATGCTGCAGCAACAAGAGCAGGTCAGAGGCTAGGTATTCTGCGGCGAGTGTCTCACCTCCTGACTCCCCAAAGCCTTTCCACCATCTACAAGGCACAAGTAAGGAATGTGATGGAATACTGTCCACTTGCCTGGATGAGTGCAGCTGCAACAACACTCAAGAAGCTCGACACCATCCAGGACAAAGCAGCCCGTTTGATTGGCATCCCATCTACCACCTTAAACATTCAATCCCTCCACCACCGGCATACCGTGGCTGCAGTGTGTACCGTCTACAAGATGCGCTGCAGCAACTCGCCAAGGCTTCTTCGGCTGCATCTCCCAAACCCGCGATCTCTTCCACCTAGAAGGACAAGGGCAGCAGGCGCATGGGATCACCACCACCTCCAAGTTCCCCTCCAAGTCACACATTATCCTGATTTAGAAGTATATCGCCAATCCTTCATCGTCGCTGGGTCAAAATCCCGGAACTCCCTACCTAACAGCACTATGAGAGTACCTTCACCACACGGACTGCAGCGGTTCAAGGCGGCAGCTCACCACCACCTTCTCATGGGCAACTAGGGATGGGCAATAAATGCTGGCATTGCCAGTGACGCCCACATCCCATAAGCGAATTTAAAAAAAAGACCAATACACCAACAAATTATATGCCAACAGCCTCATGAAAAACACACAATTCAGATTTCAACTAGACTATGATACTATTAATAATGTTGGACCTGACAAAGAATATCAAAGACTATTTAATGATCCAAGTGGTAGAGAGGTGCAAGACTCTAGCACTTCACTACTCATGTTCAACAAAACAGAAATTAAGGCCGGAATATTCCCCTAAAAAAAAAGGGTGGGTTTGGGGCATGAGGGCAGATAAATTATTAAAAATGGGATTCCCGGCTTGATCCTGCCTCCAACCCGCCCACTTCCGGTTTTAACAGGGATGGGCAACCAACCCGCTCCCAGAGGGCGGTACATCAATTTAAATATTATAATGAGGCTGGAAGCCTCTTTTTTCACCTCCATTTTGTTTTTAACTGAATGTGGACGGGTTTCACACAATTCATGAAACTCGGCAGTTAAACCGAGGCGGGGACTGCTGGGTCCAGGAGGCAAGTGCCTTTATACCTACCTCCTGGATCCAGGGACCCTACCTACCCCGCCCCCACAATTGGCGCCCCCTCACAAGGTCTCTGATCGCCTTCCCAAGCCTTCGATCCCCACCATGAGGCTTCCCCCCCACCCCACCAATGATACTGAGGCCGGCCACAATCCTCCGGTGGCCGGCCCCAATCCGCTCTCCCCCCTGACGATCCCCAACCCCCCGCGATCCTCGATCCTCCACTGACGACACCCCACCCCACGATCCCCGATTGCCGACCCTCAACACCCCCATGATCCGCATCTGCCGACCTCCCGATCCCCCCCACCACGATTTCCCTATTGCTGACCCCTTCCCTCACACGACCCCCCGATTCCAACACCCCCCTCCCCGCCCCCCGCCCCCCCCCCACGCGATCTCTCACCCGGAGTGACGGCTCGCATCTGCAGGCCTACCCGCCCGCAGCCAGCCAACCTCTCAATCTGGCTGGATGCGGGCGGGAATCCAAGGCCTCACGTGCAAATGAGGCCCTGCCGGAAAAGTTGGCAGGGCCTGCGGGAAACCTGGCCCCCCGCCCCCAACCCGCCTCCCTGGAGGAAATTCCAGCCTAAGTCATTAGGGAAAGGGAGTGTCATTAGGGAAAGGGAGTGTCAGTGTTAGAACCCCAATAAGTATAGTATTGAATTTCGAATTGCCCCAAGTGGGTGTAGACCTGTTCTAGGTGCTAGAATCATTCAACATATGCAACTTGTGACAGTGAATCATGAGCACATTTGATGATAAAAGGACTTGTCAAAGGTTACAAGACATTGTGGTTAAGTACCATGATGTCTTCGAAATAGAGGGTAAGTTAGAAGGCACTCTCAACTATCAAACTGATTGGAAGATCCCACTCATGGACCGCGATTTCGTCTACTGAGGAGGGTCCGGTGCGACCACACTGCTGGCTCCAGCCCACTCTGTGAAAAGAATCTTACGCTGTTTGGGCTTGTTAAGCCCACCCAGCGCATTTGCCAGCCAACTGAAGGAAGCGGGTCCGATGACGTCACTTGATGACGCGTCATCAGCTGGTTTCCTTAAAGGCACCATGCGCAAATTTATTTTGACAGTTGTGCTGTCAGTGTTCTACAGCACTGAGGTGTTGCAAACACTGGCAAGCACTGCACAAAGGCACAGGGCTGCACCCGGGCTCTCCCATGTGACTCCCTTCACAGCACGCAGGGAGGTTCTCTTCCCCTCCGATGGGCAAAAGAGACTTCACCAGGAGATCAACGCAGCCTGGTTGCACATTGCACTGGAGGACACAAGCAGGGTTGACGTCAGGAGGACCAGGCCGCAGTGGTGCAAACCTTTCAATGATCTCAGTAGATCATGAAACGTAACTGCAAAGCTACACTCAACCTCATCCCGCTGTGCCACTCATCACATCCCCATCAGTCTGCCTTCCCCACCCTACTCCTGCATATCCTTACTCACACCAAATTACCTTGCACCTGCACTCATCCCTCTCTATCTAGATTATCACTTCCCCATCTCACTGGCCACCCCACACACTCACCCTCATCCTAGTCCAATCATGCCAACTAACAACACACAAGGATTGGGTGTTTTAGCCAATGTTCATGTCTTTGCAACCTTCAAGCAGCTCTATGCTTCCTAGACTGCCTTTTTAGTGTCTGTATTCAAGATTTTCAAAATTCTCTCTCACAGACCAACAGAAATCAAAGGGTTTTCCAGCACCAAAGTGCAAGGTGTCTTTCTGAATATGCATACATACTAATGAATCGCCTATTGTTCAATCTCTGAGAGTAACAGCTTCCCATTTTGTATATTAATTTCCTCTCCTTTGACTTCAGATTTACAGCCCAACATGGGGCTGTCCTGCAAAGCAAACCCCTCTTAGGCAAGCTTTTTTTTTCAAAACACATTTCAAAATAACTCCTGTATAGATCCTTTTTGTGGAAAAATGGCTATACACTCTGGACATACAATCCTTCAACACCTCCATCATCCCTCACCAGGATGACCTGCAATGGCCCAAAGACTAAGCAAACACCACCACCCTCCTCTGCCTGGCTGAACTTGTTCTCACATTGAGAAACTTTCAATTTACAGCTCCTCTAGACCCATCTTTTACCACCCCCTTTGCCTTGCACCATCATTCCATTTGTCATATCATCCCTCCTGCCTTCCACCCGATCACAGTCCTTCCCTTTTGTTCTTTCCTCCCCTCCCCGCTCTCCCTGCCTCTGTACATGCTTACAGCCTATTACATTGCTAACTTTTTCCAGTTTTGATGAAAGGTCATCGACCTGAAACATTAACTCTGTTTCTCTCTCTACAGATGCTGCCTGACCTGCTGAGTATTTCCAGCATTTTCTGTTTTATTTCAGATTTCTAGCATCTGCAGTACAGGTATTTTGGTTTATTAACTTTTTACTGAACTCCCTTCACTTCTTCCAGATAAAAGTTATCGCTGTGCCTGTCTTTTTGTAGGATATATTGAACACTCTTTGTTCCAGATTTAGGAACAGCTTCTTTCCCAGGGCTGTCATCCTACTGAACTCCACAAATAAACTCTAAAGCCTGCACATCTGCCAATGCACTTTATTATGGTTATGTTTATGTTAATGTATTACAAGCTAAATGAATGTTGAATGCTTAAATGTCTTCATCTAAATGTACACTCTCGGGAGCCGCAAGCCTACATTTCGTTGTACTGCACTTGTGCACTAACAATGACAATAAAGTTGATTATTATTATTATTATTCCAGATCTCTTCTTCCATTGCACAGATGACTGTGTCGGAGCTGCTTCCTGCTCTTAACCTGATCTGGAGTATTTCATGAACTTTGCTTCAAATTTCCACACTTACCTTACCTTTATCTGGTTCATCTCTGACACTTCCTTCCTTTCCTGGACTTCTCAACTCAATCTCTGGGGGTATGCTATCCTCTGGCATCTATTACAAGCCCACCAATTTCCATAACTACCTAGATTATACTTCTTCCACCTAATTTCCTGTAAGGACTCCATTTCCCATTTCCTCATTTCTCTATCTCTGTTGTATTTGCTCTGATCATGCCACCTTCTACAACAGAGCTTCTGAAATGTTCTCCTTTTTCTTCAGCTGAGGATTCTCCATCACCATGGTAAGCAAGTCCCTTGACCCAGTCTGTCCCATTTACCATGCTTTAGGCCTCATTCCATCTTCCCCCCATCCCATAACCTTATCAGATTAATTTCCACCATTTCTGCCACCTCCAACATGATCCCATCACCAAAAAGTATTCCCTTGCCTTTTCCTTTCAGCATTCCAAATGGTCTGTTCCCTCTACAAAATCCTAGTCCACTCTTCCATCACCCCTAATACCTGTTCTCCTTCTCCTGGCACCATCTCATGTGAGTGCAGTAGATGCAACACCTGCCTGTTCACTTTATTCCACATCACTGTCCAGGGCCCCAAACAAATCTTCTGAGTGAGACAATGATTTACTTCTACTTCTTCCGACCTAGTATACTGCATTCGTTGCTCATAATGTAGTATCCTATACATTGGGGAACCCAAACGTAGATCTGATGATCATTTTGCTGAACACGTCTGTTCTGTCCCCCAGCACAACCCTGAGATCCCTGTCGCTTGCCACTTTAATTGTCTATCCTACTCCCACTCTGACCTCTCTGTTCTTGGTCTTCTATGCTGTTCCAGTGAAGCTCAATGCAAGCTCAAGGAACAGCACCTCATCTTTTGACTTGGCACTATGCAGCCCTCTGGCTTTCGTGACTTCAACAACTTCAGAGCTTAACCATAACTCCCATTTCCTCCCTGACTATAGATCACAGTCATACGGCACAGAAGGAGGCCATTTGGCCCATCGAGTCTGTGCCGGTAAAATAGGATGCATGTACCAGCATTTCTGGGGATGGGGGAGGGAGTGGGTTGATGTTTTGGGATGCAGATCCCTCATCAGTACATTTCTGGTGGCATGGTCAACACTCCTAGTGTTGGCCCGCCTCCTTCTTCCACCAGACTCCTGGACCACTGTAGCTCTGTTTTTCCAGGTTTTCATGCTCCCCCTCTCTAATTTAACTAACATGCTTTAACTATTCACACATTCTCTGTGTCTCATATATGCTAATTAATTCTTTAATTTCTCTGATCAAGTCTCCTTTTGTCTTATACTATTATCTCTTCTGTCGGTTAACCACCTCCTTTTCTCCATATTAATTATTCAGCTCATTCTTTTTCTTTTCTTGTGTATGTGTTTCCACCTCACTTTCTCTTGCTCGGTTCCTTTTTATAAGCTGTTCATCTGTAACTTCTTCCAGTTTAAAAACTGGAAACTTGTCACATTATAAAATATTAAACCATAACATTGAAGAACTTGCCTTTTTTATATCATCCAGGGTGTGTATTTCAGGGGAAAGGCCTCCATGTACACAAAGAAATTGTTGATTCATCAGTGCAGCGAGGGGAAGGCAGTCAAAAGCTTCCATACATGCATCGTATATCTGTTCTGAATACTTGATTTTACCTGAGGAAAACAGTTCCATGTTGATTTTAATATATTAAAAATAATGTTTAAAATTTGAGATATCATAATAAACTGGCATGAAAGATCATATTTTACAAGATAAGGATCATGGGTAAGAATTTTTGGGTCATTTTCAACTTCACCACCTGGACGGTAACTTGGCAGAGTGGATTGCCCATCCATTGTTACACCCATCCGATTTCATCCCATTGAAACCTTCACCTAACTTACTTTTACATTTTGTGGAGACCAGAAGTTGCATTTCAGACATTAGAGATTTGACCCTAATGAGGAGCAGGCCATGGAATGTTGGAAAGGAACTCTACTCTAGCCATGGAGATGGCAAGATCAGTGGATGCTGCAGTTAGCACTCAGCAGGTTAATAGGTGCACGCCTATGAAGCTGCACATAGCCACAAGCTTCCACGTACTTCTCGGCCTCCTTAATTCTAAGAGGTGGTATCCTCACCCATTCTAAGCTTTTGCACTGCAGATGCTGAAGAGGAGGAAGATGATGATAAACATGAGGAGGAAGAGCAGGAGGGTAGGAAATTGCTCTTTGTGGGCTATGATGATGACATCTATGAGAATGATAAGGAGGGAGAGGATATTGAGGAGAAGGCCACACAGGAGTCCTGGAGCAAGATCTTGCCTCATGTTCCTCTGCCACAACCTCTTCATTTTTATCCACTACATCACTTGCATTCTTATGCCCCATGGACCAACTCAGAGACTTTCACCCAGGGGAAATTAGACAGTATCAGTGAGGATGTGGCTCCAGGTGATTTATAGAGCACTAGCTGAAGTGCCCGGCGGTGCCGAGGATTTTTGAGGGGATGTTGTTGTTGGAAGAGAGAGAGAGAGAGGGAGCGACTGGGGGAAGAGAGAGCGCGACTGGGGGGAAGAGAAGAGCGCGACTGGGGGGGAAGAGAGCGCGCGGACTGGGGGAAGAGAGAGAGCGACTGGGGGGAAGGGGGGGAGGGGGGAAAGGGGAGGGGGGAGGAGGGGGAAAGGAGGGGGGACCGGGGGGGGAGAAGGGGGGGAAAGGGGGTGAAGGGGGGGAAGGGGGGGGAGGAAGGGGGGGGAAGGAAGGGGGGGAAGGGGTGAGGGAAGGGG